>NC_052157.1:154366670-154701796 GCF_902713615.1 Scyliorhinus canicula | reverse complement strand
ACCCCCTCCCCCCCACCCCTCTGCACCCCCTCCCCCCCCCACCCCTCTGCACCCCCTCCCCCCCCCCCCCCCCCCCCCCCCCCCCCCACCCCCCCAACCGTTCCTGTCCCTCTTCTTTCAATACACAAGCTGTCTGTAAATATTCCACACCTGGTTCAGTGAGTAGATTGTCCTCGAAGGAGAGAGTGGGAAATGACTGTGTTAAATGACACGGCGAGACAGACAGCTGGTGGGCCTGGCGTGTGTATTATTCGAGGGCGAGTGGTGTCACTGAATTTACCTATCAAACCACATTACCTACTCTATTAATACAGCAGTGTAAATGGGCCATGGGATTACTGCTGGAGCCAGGACTGGCTGTATCGGTGGCAACCAGACTGATAGAGGTAGAATAATACATTATTTTATAACAAGGTCACTTTGGACACAGAGAATGAAGAGGAAAGAGGGATGTTAAAATGCTAAAAGGGACCCAGAGTGGTGTCGACATCACTTGCAGCAGGTTTTTAAAAAAAAGAATCAGGCAGTTTTAATGAAGCATCAAGATATCCAACTGGACCGATGTTCTTCAATAATGAAAAAGTGATTTTTCCGCATCACCGGCCTCACCTCAGCATCTACCTGCCAGGGTTCCAAATTCGGAGTGGCGAATTAGTTCAGTTTTGAGGAGAATGGCCACAATGGCCATCGGTCCAGGTCTGTTTCAAATGACACATTTGGAACAATCTGGTTGTCTGGTGTGGTGTGATAGGGGCTGGTTTAGCTCACTGGGCTAAATCGCTGGCTTTTAAAGCAGGCCAGCAGCACGGTTCGATTCCCGTACCAGCCTCCCCGAACAGGCGCCGGAATGTGGCGACTAGGGGCTTTTCACAGTAACGTCATTGAAGCCTACTCGTGACAATAAGCGATTTTCATTTCATGTTTTTTCTTTTATCTTTTACGTGAAACGGCAGCCCATTCCACCAACTCAAAAAAACAGCAATCCAAATTAACCGATAATGCGAAACAAGTGACTCTAAATTCTCCCTTTTTTTTTTTGCTGCGTGCTTTGTTTAATTCACACTATTGGATAATTCAATTTGTTTTTAGTGCAGAAAATGGCTTTCAATTATCTGGAGTGGGATATAAAGAGGTTTGTTTCAAATCCCCTGCGGGTTAGAAGGGGGAGGGGGAACCTTGTCGAGGGGGGATGGGATAGAACCCTTTGTCGTGAGGGTGAAAATATCCCAATTTCTGATCCGCTTTATTTGGCCCTTTGGGTTTAAGCTTGTCAGCATCTTAAAATTGGGCTGGGAAAGAAATTTGCATAAGTTCCTCGATAATGGAACGATTCACATCACATGGCGCCGCAGAAGTGATCTGATAGACACTGGCAGCATCAGTTACCATTCTTCATACAACGCTGCTATACACCATTCTCCATGACTTGCTTCCTAAGTGTGTCATCTCATTGTCACCAAAGCTGCCTGGGAAATGACTGGGGTGCAGAAGAGGATGAAGCAGCCTCTCAGACAGAGGGGATTGCAGATGGAAGCAGTGTCCTGATTAGGTTTTTTTTTTCTAATGCGTGAGTTTGGGGAAGGCTGTATGTAGGTCACCCAAACAGCATTCAGTCTCTGAAGCAAACTTACGGCTTAGCTCTGAATCTTTAAAACTGAAGCTCATGTTATGTTAAAACTCTGCTGTGCGGGGTTTTTTTTTCTCTCCCATCGGATTTGTTTTTTTCCAACACATTGCTGGCAGCAATCGCAGCAGTTTGCAGAGGGTACCGACTGCGCAGAGATGGATTCGCCTCTTCAATACCAAATCCCCCCATTCTCTGAAGATGATATTTTCTCTCTTGATCTATTAGATCAACGGCAACTCCTGCAATTACAGAGGAAAAGAGTTGAAGCTTGGAGCTCACAAGATTGATACAGAGGAGGGGCCAGCATTTAGCTCAATTTAACAATCCCACGCAGGACAAAAACCCACCAGTTCCTCTACCCCCTCCCACACACACACACACGCTTCCTACATCGCCCATCACTACTTCTTCAATGATTCCGTCCCATCACGGCGCCGAGGTCCCAGGTTCGATCCCGGCCCCGGGTCACTGTCCGTGTGGAGTTTGCACATTCTCCCCGTGTCTGCGTGGGTCTCACCCCCACCCCCCAAAGATGTACAGGGTAGGTGGATAGGCCACGCTAAGTTGCCCCTGAATTGGAAATTTTAAAAAAATGATTCCATCCATCGTCACACGAGGTGGGGCAGAGCACAAATTCACGGCTGTTGCTAGAATTTCCTGGGACAGGGTTGCTTGGCCATCAAGTCTCGGAGTTGGATTTGAACCCAGAGCTCCTGTCTCAGAGGTAGCGCTGCTAGCCACTACACCACTTCTAAAATTATTCCAGGGGCTTTACCTCCCCTGCACTCCCTGGTTGGCCATCCGATATCTCCCTGAATCTTTGAATGAAGACAATGGGCTGGATTCGCTGTCCCGCCGTGCCACATTTCTGCTTCACCCCGCCGCCGACGGGATGCTCCGTTACGCCGGCTGGTCAATGGGGTTTCCCATTGTGGGGCAGCTCACGCCATTGGGAACCCCCCCCACTCCCCTTCCCCGGGACTGCCGGCAAAGTGGAACATCCCACAGGCAGAGAACCCAGCCCAAAGTTAGTGAGATCAATGAAAAGAAAACTACCTGTGTTTTGTTCGTTCCGTCCATTGTCATGGTTTTATTTGAAGTGATGATCAGGAATGACACCACTTATTAGGTGAGATACCTCTATTAGGCCCCCTCTCTGTTGACTATATAAACAATTGCTATGCGAGATAAAAGGTACATCATTTAGTACAACACCCCTTCACCAATTTCTTCTAATTGACATGCTGATTTGCTTTTTAATTACCTCCATCCATGTAATTCAACATTGTGCTGTGTGTTTTATTTTACCATCTGCCTGACTGCCTATCTTTATTTGCATTTCAGTTTAAAAACGCATTTGTCATTATTAGTGGGAAAGGTCAAACACCTTTTGTTATTTGAAGTCCTGCGGTATATTTAAAAGTCCACCCTTACAAGCATCAATGCTGAGTTTGGAAACGTGGGGCTATAACTAAATAAATCATTAAAGGCACAGAGACGGCTACCTTAGGCTGATACTGTTTTCTCGAATTGTTCTAAGAGTAGCTGTTTGTACATCCCGTCACTGCAGGTCTAGATCTGTGCAGTTAATGAGCCTCAAGAATGATGCCAAGTCTGCACATTCTCCCCGTGTCTGCGTGGGTTTCGCTCCCACAACCCAAAGACGTGCAGGGTAGGTGGATTGGCCACGCTAAATTGCCCCTTAATTGGAAAAAATAAATTGGGTACTCTAAAAAAAATTTTTTTTAAAGAATGATGCCAAGTTTATACTGCTCATCAAATTCTGGAACTGTTTCAGATTCCTCGTTGAGAACCAACATTAGAGAGCAGTCGGACGAAAGAGAAAATGCTGGAAAATCTCAGCAGGTCTGGCAGCATCTGTAGGGAGAGAAAAGAGCTAACGTTTCGAGGCCGATGGCTCATTGTCGAAGCTGAATCTTTGTGAATCAAAGCTGAATCAATGACTCTTTGTCAGAGCTCGTCAGCTTCGACAATGAGCCATCAGACTCGAAACGTTAGCTCTTTTCTCTCCCTACAGATGCTGCCAGACCTGCTGAGATTTACCAGCATTTTCTCTTCCGTTTCAGATTCCAGCAGCCGCAGTAATTTGCTCCTATTAGAGAGCAGTGTACGGTATATACGCAGCTAACGTGAAAACGGAATTGTTCCTGATCATGGAAGTGCACCAACTTCCCTGGCACTTCTGCGACCTTGTAATCAAAGAACCACTGGAAGCATTGTGGAATTATTTCTAGTTATCCTAACTCTAGAACCAATCCAGATTAGTTGCAGTTAACTGAGCACTCTATGGATATTTCTCGCTAACCATCTCTGGAACCGTTCCAGATCTCTGCAGCTAACAGGTCTGTTGAACTGTTCCAGATTGTTCCGAACAGTTTGCTTCATTTGCAGACCCAACTTTTGTGGAAAATCACCATCTCTGAATGCCAATGTTAAAGACAAACCCCCTCAGAAACTATCAAATCACATGATTTGGGAAATCATAGAATTTACAGTGCAGAAGGAGGCCATTCGGCCCATCGAGTCTGCACCGGCCCTTGGAAAGAGCACCCTACCTCAGCCCATACCCTATCCTCATAACCTAGGAACCCCACCTAACCTTTTTTTTTTGGACACTAAGAACAATTTAGCATGGCCAATCCACCTAACCTGCACATCTTTGGACTGTGGGAGGAATTGCAGAGTTAACCCTACTTGTGACAATAAAGATTATTATTTCAGGGGTTTATCCAGCTTCCCCTTGTCTCCGCTATACGGATGCACTTCAGCCGAGTGATGAATGCAACAAGTAGTTATATATTACGGGCGCTATTTAACCAAATGGGAACTATGTCCCATTGCGAGTGCGTTTAGTTGTGTGTTTCCCAGCGTTTGCAGTGAAATTGTTCCTATTTTCCCTGCAATGTTTCCCTTTATCCTTGACCAACTCCCAAGCTGTCTACAGTAGTCGCTGTCCCCACACCCCCCCCCCCCCCCCCTCCTCATTCCAGTAGCTTACTGTTTGGCATTATTCGGGACCACCCTGATGGGACTTGGAAACACCACACTTATTGCAGTTCAATCTGGAAACTATGTATTGTGGCAAAGATGCAGCTATGTATAAGGAGATGGAGGATATCAGAGCAATTCAGGGAGATTGAGACAAAAGAAACCTTCCAAAAGTATTGGAGGGACCCCCATCTTTGTTATAGTTATGCAGGGGGAGGGGGCAGATTCATACCTGCACCCACACATGCCGAAAGACGTGCTTGTTAGGTGAATTGGACATTCTCAATTCTCCCTCCGTGTAGCCGAACAGGCGCCGGAATGTGGCGACTAGGGGCTTTTCACAATAACTTCATTGCAGCGTTAATGTGAGCCTACTTGCGACAATAAAGATGATTATTATTATTAAGCCTCCATGATCCCACACATACCTTAACCCTCCTGCATAACGTGCCCAATAGAGGTTCCACCTGCCCACTTTCGAGCAGGTCTGCCTGAAAAGCAGCAACCTAATGCCTCTCTGTTTCTACAAAAATCAGTTTGGCCACTTACTGTGCCTCTTATTATGCAGCGCCGTTAATTATTAATCATGATGACTCCTGAGGATTGCAATGCATTTTCCACATTCAAATCAAAAATTAAAGACAAGGCCACATTCCTGACTCCTTGGTTTCGGAATGGGTAAAAGCTGGGAAGCAGATTGAAGTAGACCCTTCAGCCCCTCAAACCTGTCCCATCATTTCAATGGCTGATAGATAGCTTAACCTCACTCACCCATCTTGGCTTTCACATCCTCTGATACAATCATCAAAGCAGCTTCGTTTCATTTGACCCTTCCAGCTTCAAAAGCTTTTTGGGGGCAAGAGGTCCAGGTTTCCAGCCCCCTTTGTTGAAGATGTGCTGCCTAACATCAGCCCGAATATTGAAAAAAAAAAATTATTTATTGAGATTTTACATTTTAACAAACAACTCAACAGAACCACAGGAATGGTCCAGCATCGCAAGAAGAGATAGCTCAACATATATGAATACAGAGAGGGACAGGAGAACAACAATAGAACTGGATCAGTACAATTAGACATTACTTGATACCTTAAAAAGCCCCACCACAGAAGAAGGGAGAAACAGGGTAAAGCCATGAAAAGGTGGTTAAATGGTGCACCCCTTCCTACGTGACGATTGCTCACACCTACCACGAGCGTTCAGGATAAATTTTCCGCGGTATGTTTGGGCGCGCACCAACATACACGTTCCTCAATTCCAGCAATGTCAGAGGCACCAACAACACACCGCCATCTCCTTCCCCCCCAATAGCAGGCCGGCCTTTACTCCCCACAGGATCCAATCGCGGATTCTTTATCCTCACCTATAAAAAAACACAACAGAAATTTACGTGAACCACTGTTCTAAAGGGGTATTACATAGATATTACACAACGCAACACCACCCAAGTCTCAGTCGCAGTGCAGAACCAACATTATCCTAGAATTTACAGTGCAGAAGGAGGCCATTCGGCCCATCGAATCTGCACCAGTTCTTTGAACGAGCACACTGCCCAAGCCCACATCTCCACCCTATCCCCATAACCCAATAACCCCACCCAACACTCAGGGCAATTTTGAACACTAAGGGCAATTTATCATGGCCAATCCACCTAATCTGCACACCTTTGGACTGTGGGAGGAAACCGGAGCACCCGGAGGAAACCCACGCACACACGGGGAGAACGTGCAGACTCCGCACAGACGGTGACCCAAGCCGGGAATCGAACCTGGGACCCCGGAGCTGTGAAGCAGTTGTGCTAACCACCATGCTACCGTGCTGCCTATTGTTCCAGACAAATACACTGATAGGACCAGCAGCAATATATTGGGATTACGATCAGTGTCGTCAACGCCGCCCAACAAAATGGATGACGAATGACCAGGAGTGGATCACAGGATAACAGTTTCCAATTTGTTATTACGATGGCCGGGAATCGAACACGGGTCCGCTGCTTGGAAGGCAGCTATGCTCACCACTATACCACCATCGCTGGCTGGATCACAGGATAACAAAGGATCAGAACCCAACCGTGGGTCTGCATTCCCCAAGTGCACACCCACCATCATTGACAGGAAAGAGGGAAGAAAACTGCTCAATTAAATAAGGAAGCAACCTGAACACAGGGGGTGGGGTGGGTGGGGGTGGGGTGCAATAGGATACCAACTAAAGTACAGAACCTGGCTCAACCCCAGGCCCTTGTGCACAGAAGAGTCCTCTCAGGGTGCCTTCGAGAAGGGACACGTCAAGCTCCAGGGGGCAACAGGATAGCCCAGCACGCTCTGACACACAAAAGTCAGCAACCCTCGGACCTCCTGCACATCCCAAAGCCCATCCCCCAGCCGTGCCGGCAACTCCTTAACCACACCCAGAGGAGTGAATCTCCCTCACTGCTACCAGAGTAAAAATTACCCCAGCTTCAAACGGGGAGACCCCATCCTCGAAGAGAAGAATCGTCAAGACACTCGGATTGTGAGGGGGGGGGGGGGGGGGGGACTCCCCCCACACCTCCCCGGTATAATAAGGGCAACCTTCCGTGGACCACGGAACCAAACCAGGATTTACAACAGCACGCTGCTCACCGATGAAGAGAATAAGAAAAAAACCCTCAGGGAAAAAAATCTCAAGCTGGCACAGGAATAATCAGGGATAAACCGAGCCCACCTCAGCCTGTGCCCCCACTCATTACCGAAAAAACACCAACCTCAAGGAAAAGTTAGAGGGAATCCAAACCTCCCCAGGATACATAACCTGCCCAGGCCATCAACGGAGAAAAAAAACAACAACAAAAAAACAATACAATTAGCTCTTAACCGGGGGAGGGCAATCACTAACCCTACCACCCAACGCCACACCAACCATCCATCCATCACCCTGCTGTGGCTCCAATCATCTTCACTGTCAATGAGATAAAGGGGTGTCCAAAATACACTCCCTTCCCTTAACCACATGGATAGCGGCACATGGGCAGCACGGTAGCATTGTGGATAGCGCAATCGCTTCACAGCTCCAGGGTCCCAGGTTCGATTCCCAGCTTGGGTCACTGTCTGTGCGGAGTCTGCACATCCTCCCCGTGTGTGCGTGGGTTTCCTCCGGGTGCTCCGGTTTCCCCCCACAGTCCAAAGATGTGCAGGTTAGGTGGATTGGCCATGCTAAATTGCCCGTAGTGTCCAAAATTGCCCTTAGTGTTGGGTGGGGTTATGGGGTGGAGGCATTGACCTGGGGTGGGGTGCTCTTTCCAGGAGCCAGACTCGATGGGCCGAATGGCCTCCTTCTGCACTGTAAATTCTATGATGAAAAATAAAGGACTCAAAGTGCACAGACCACACATCACATAATTGACTTCATATGGTTTTTGCTGGAACAGGATAACAGCAGGGTAGCATGGTGGTTAGCATAAATGCTTCACAGCTCCAGGGTCCCAGGTTCGATTCCGGCTTGGGTCGCTGTCTGTGTGGAGTCTGCATGTCCTCCCCGTGTGTGCGTGGGTTTCCTCCGGGTGCTCCGGTTTCCACCCACAGTCCAAAGATGTGCGGGTTAGGTGGATTGGCCAGGCTAAATTTCCCGTAGTGTCCTAAAAAGTAAGGTTAAGGGGGGGGGTTGTTGGGTTACGGGTATAGGGTGGATATGTGGGTTTGAGTAGGGTGATCATTGCTCGGCACAACATCGAGGGCCGAAGGGCCTGTTCTGTGCTGTACTGTTCTATGACTTTTGACCTCGAGCCCACGCCTCAAGCGCCATTACAGGAGAAAATAACAACAACAAATAATCAACAGCATAATCATAAGGGAATAAAGTCCAGGATTATTGGAAAACGGCAGGATAATAACACCATGGATGTTGTTTGAAAAGGCCAAAGCTGTGACAGGAAGTCTCACACCTCCCACCTCCCACTGGACACACAGACACGGGGAGAACCAGCAAACCCCACACAGACAGTGCGGCATTCAACGCATTTGATCATCTTTTTTTTAAAATTTAGAGTACCCAATTAATTTTTTCCAATTAAGGGGCAATTTAGCGTGGCCAATCCACCTACCAGGGCAGCACGGTAGCATTGTGGATAGCGCAATCGCTTCACAGCTCCAGGGTCCCAGGTTCGATTCCCGGCTGGGTCACTGTCTGTGCGGAGTCTGCACGTCCTCCCCGTGTCTGCGTGGGTTTCCTCCGGGTGCTCTGGTTTCCTCCCACAGTCCAAAGATGTGCAGGTTAGGTGGATTGGCCATGATAAATTGCCCTTAGTGTCCAAAATTGCCCTTAGTGTTGGGTGGGGTTACTGGGTTATGGGGATAGGGGGAGGTGTTAACCTTGGGTAGGGTGCACTTTCCAAGAGCCGGTGCAGACTCGATGGGCCGAATGGCCTCCTTCTGCACTGTAAATTCTCTCTGTACCCTGCACATCTTTGGGTTGTGGGGGTGAAACCCACACAGACACGGGGAGAAGGTGCAAACTCCACACGGACAGTGACCCAGAGCCGGGATCGAACCTGGGACCTCGGCGCCGTGAGGCAGCCTTTGATCACCTTAACCACCTCATTTGATCCTGATGTCAGGAATTCCGGCTCCCTTACTTTATTCACTTGGGGTAAATGGTTCTGAGTCAAGGACAGCAGGGCCCAGTAGGGCTCTTTGCGAGGTGGAGAGGAATTGCGAGGGGAATTGAATACAAATGTAGGAAAGTCATATTTCAGTTATACAGGGCATTGGTGAGACCATATCTGGAGGAACTGTGCACAGTATTGGTCTCCTTATTTAAGGAAGGATGTAGATGAGTTGGAGACAGTTTGGAGAAGGTTTACCAGGTTAATACCTGGGGTGGGAAAGTTCTCTTATGAGGAATTGTTGGACAGGCGAAGCTCGTATCCGCTGGAGTTTAGAAATGAGAGGCGACGTGATTGAAACCTTTAAGATCCTGAGGGGCCTTGGCAGGATTGGCGCAGAGAGGATGGTACCTCTTGTGGGAGAATCTAGAACTGGGGTCACTGCTTAAAAATAATCGGTCGCCCATTTAAGCCAGAGATGAGAAGTCTTTGGAACTCTCCTCCCGAAAGGGTGGTGGAAGCAGAGTCTTTGTATATTCTTAATATGGAGGTAAATAGATTCTCGATTAGCAAGGGGGTGAAAGGTAATCGGCAGGGGGGGGGGAGGCAGGAATGTAGGCTTGAGTCGGGCGGCACGATGACGCAGTGGTTAGCATTGCTGCCTCACGGTGCTGAGGTCCCAGGTCCGATCCCGGCTCTGGATCACTGTCCGTGTGGAGTTTGCACATTCTCCCCGTGTCTGCGTGGGTTTCGCCCCCACAACCCAATGATGTGCAGGGTAGGTGGATTGGCCACACTAAATTGCCCCTTAATTTGAAAAAATGAATTGGGTACTCTAAATTTTTTTAAAAAATGAATGTAGAGTTGATATTACAATCAGATCAGCCATTATCCTATTGAATGGCAGGGCAGGCTCAAGGGGCCGAATGGCCTCTTCCTGGCTCCAAATTTGTACCTTTGTATGTTTCCCCTTCACCAGCACAGGGGCCAAAAAAAGACGGAGCAAATAGTTATCCTGAAAATTGAATGACTGTGAGACAGAGGTGTGCAGGTTGCCTGAAAGCCTCTCATTCCTTTCTATGGTAGATATCATCTTTTAAACCATCTGTAACATCGGTACGTTTGGGTATTGAGAAAACACCCAAAGCATGAATAGCAGAAATATCAGTTGACCTGGAGATTACATAAGAACGAGGAGCATGAGTAGGCCATCTGGCCCCTCGAGCCTGCTCCGCCATTCAATGAGATCATGGCTGATCTAGAACATAGAACATAGAACGATACAGCGCAGTACAGGCCCTTCGGCCCTCGATGTTGCACCGACATGGAAATAACTAAAGGCCATCTAACCTACACTATGCCCTTATCATCCATATGCTTATCCAATAAACTTTTAAATGCCCTCAATGTTGGCGAGTTCACTACTGTTGTGGACTCACTACTGAGTCTTTTGTGGACTCAGCTCCACTTTCCGGCCCGAACACCCTAACCCTTAATCCCTTTATTCTTCGATTGTTTGAAGGCCGCTGTTCAAGAGGCTGCCGCAGTTAAGATTAGTGTTTGATGATAATCCAATAGAAGAGGGAAAAGTTCATTATTTACATAAAGGAAAATACTGGCTTCATAGCTCATCTCAGAATGAAATCTGCACTGGAGAAAAATGTTCAAAATCTAAAATGGTAAATGTTAACGGCGTCGATAAATGGTGAATTGTACCTGATTGAATATTTGCCGTTGCTGGTACATAATAGCAACAGTATAAATACATACCAGGAAGCAATATGGGTCCACCAGCATCAGTGTAGATGCACATCCAGAGCTGCACGGACTGAGACAAGGAGCAGTATAGATAGGGGTACACACCAGGAGATGGAAGGGTTCGGTAGGGGTACATGTGGGTAAATGTCAGATTTGTTGGTAGAATTGAGGAGATGTACAAGTACAAATTATGAGACTGCGGGCTATGGGTACAGGCCCATGATTGTAAGCCTCATGGCTACGTTCTGGAAGGGTGCAGCTAGAGTTATGGGGGTAGAGATCCCAGGCAAAGGAAGGTAGATTTCACTGGGTCATCAGTCGGTACCCTGACATCATTCTGCCGTTTTCCAGCTTTCACTGGGATGGGGTTTGAAGGTGAATGGGCAGGTTCGGTGCAGCTCCAGGTTGGGTATTTACATTTAAAATCGGTAATTCAGTTGTGATTTTCATCCTTGATTCCAGCTGTACCAACCCAGGGCAGCTGTATCCTAACCTGTCAGCAACTTGCCAGGTTGAGTGAGGTATGTACTCGGCAGAGTTTCTTCAGTGATACTGGTAGGTTGGGAAGGCTTTGATCCTGCCTTAGCCAGGTGGATGTTGAAATCACTTCATCCCTGATAAGAGAGCTATAGACACAGACCTAGGAGGCGATTCTCTGAGCCCTGCGGCGGGCCAGAGAATCGGCGCAACCATGCCACGATGCCGATGCAAATGCCGCCGATTTTCCGTGGTGCGGAGAATCGGCGCCATTTGCGCCGGCGCGGTTGGCACGGCACTGGCCGCGGGCCGCTGGAATCGGCAGGGCCACCGATTCTCCGGCCCAGATGGGCCGAGCGGCCGCGCGGATACGACAGAGTCCCGCCGGCACTGTTCACCCCTGGTTGATGCCGGCGGGAACTCTGCGCGAACGGTCGGGGTGCGGCCTGTGGGGCGGGGGGGGGGAGCCTCCGATGGGGTCTGGCCCGTGATTGGAGCCCACCAATCGGCGGGCCGGCCTCTCCCCCCGCGGGCCTACTTTCCGGCGCGGCCGGCCCCTGAACACCAACACCATGTTGAGTCGGGGCCGGTGCCCAGAAGAAGTCCCCCGTGCACGCGCAGGTTGGTGCAACCCAACTGCGCATGCGTGGGTTGGCGCGGCGCCCATTTGGCGCCAGGAAGGGAGGCTGGAGCGGCATGAACCGCTCCAGCGCCGTGCTGGCCCCCTGTGGGGGACAGAGTCGGTCATCACCGGGTCCGGTTCGCTCCGTTGTAAAACGTGGGCTCCATTTGGGAGAATCGCCCCCATTGAATTTACAGTGCAGAAGGAGGCCATTCGGCCCACCAAGTCTGTGCTGGCCCTTGGAAAGAGCACCCCATTTAAGCCAACACCTCTGCCCCATACCTGTATCCCAGTAACACCACCCAACCCCTTTGGCTACGAAGGGGCAATTTAGCATGGCCAATCCACCTGACCCGCACATCTTTGGACTGTGGGAGGAAACCGGAGCACCCGGAGGAAACCCACGCACACACGGGGAGAACGTGCAGACTCCACACAGACAGTGACCCAAGCAGGGAATCGAACCTGGGACCCTGAAGCTGTGAAGCGACAGTGCTACCCACTGTGCTACCGTGCCGCCCAGCTATCGCTGCTTGATCGGTGATTGGCAGCTTCTTAGAAGATGCTTCACATGGGCGCGATCCAACGGGCAGGCTGCACTGGAAAAGCAGCTCGCCATGGCACAGCGTGGCCGATAAATGCCGGGAGACCAGCCCCCCCTTGTGGATTGTCCTGGCGTTGCGAGCCGTCACAATGTCAATCCTGCCCATTGTTGGCAAGATCGTTGGCGGGACAGTTAATCTCACTGTAATGTGTCGATTCCCGAGGTGCCTGAGGCTTTAGGATTCACCCCCATCACCGTGGAGACCCCGGGTGAACGCTGTTCAGCGCTGACTGCCACAAACGGGGACCAGACAGAACTGCGCACATGGGGGTCTTCCAGGGGTTCGGAGGCCCCCAGCTGCATGGCCTTTGGGGCAGGATGATGCCCCGGACACTGCTGGTACAACCTGGGCACACTGGCACCTTGGCAATGCCACATGGGTGCAAGCCTGGCACTGCCAAGGTGCCCAGATGGCATTGTTTGGGCACACACGATCAGATCAGGGGTGCCCTCCGTGTTTGTTGTACGGAGCCGGGACCCATAGGACGTTCGGGCTGGGGGGGGGGGGGGGGGGGGGAGGTCGGGGATCGGTTCGGGGTCCTCGGAGATCGGGACGCCATTTTAAAATGGCGGCCTAATCTCTCGTTACACTGGTGAGCGAGTTGCGGTGAGCTCCCCACTGGTACCAAAAGGGGCTCTGTGGAGCCTAGGCTGTGCGTCCCCCGTTCAGGCCCCTTATACAACCCGAGTCGTGTTAAACGGCCATGTGATTCTCGGCACTGCCAGCACCGGGAACCGCGTGGCTAGACGCGCGTGGGGACTTTGCTCCCATTTGGTTGAATCCAGCTCAAGTCTTGCACTTCATTCACCCTCATCTGCAGCTTCCTGGAACCAGGACCTATTCCCAGGGGAGCAGGTCAATGTGCAAGGCCAGTTCCCTCTCTCTGGAAGGCCAACGTCCTCATGGATCTCTGCCACTCCCAAAAGTTTTTCTTATTCTTTATGGCATGTAGGCATCGCTGGCAAGGCCTAGCATTTGTTGACCATCCCCGACTGCCCTTGTGAAGGTGATGGTGAGCTGCCTCCTTGAGCCGCTGCAGTCCACGTGGTGTAGATACACCCACAGTGCTGTTAGGGAGGGCGTTCCAGTACTCTGACCCAGCCACAGTGAAGGAACGGCCGATATGGGGGTGACTAATACAGTCTGAATAATATGGTGAATATTAGAGTCAGAGAGTCATTTAGCACAGAGAAGGCCCTTTGGCCCATCGAGCCATTCTAATCCCATTTCCCAGCACTTGGCCCATAGCCTTGGCTG
The DNA here is from genome assembly GCF_902713615.1 of Scyliorhinus canicula. Lineage (NCBI taxonomy): Eukaryota > Metazoa > Chordata > Chondrichthyes > Carcharhiniformes > Scyliorhinidae > Scyliorhinus > Scyliorhinus canicula. The sequence goes on along the minus strand of NC_052157.1, from coordinate 154,687,862 downwards.
CCCTGGCATCGCAACTACACATCTAAATACTTTAAAAATGTTATGAGGGTCTCAACCTCCACCACCCTTTTAGGCAGCGAGTTCCAGACTCCCACCACCCTCTGGGTGACAAAGTTTTCCCTCACACCCCCCTCTAAACCTCCTGCCCCTTACCGTAAATCTATTCCCCCCCCCCTGTTTGACCCCTCCACCAAGGGGAAACATTTTTTCCTGTCTACTCTATCTGTGCCGCTCTTAATTTTATACATCTCTTTTTTTTAATTTAGTGTACACAATTATTTATTTTTCCAATTAAGGGGCAAATTTAGCATGGCCGATCCACCTACCCTGCATATCTTTTGGGTTGTGGGGGTGAAACCCACGCAAACACAGGGAGAATGGGCAAACTCCACACCGACAGTGACCCAGGGCCGGGATCGAACCTGGGACCTCGGTGCTGTGAGGCAACAGTGCTAACCAATGCGCTACTGTGCCACCCCATAATTTTATATAAATCTCAATCATGTCCCTCCTGAGCCTCCTCTGCTCCAAGGTAAACATGCACCAGTCTATCCAATCTCTCTTCATAGTTAAAACTCTCCAGCCCAGGCAACATCCTGGTAAATCTCCTCTGCACCCTTCCAGTGCTATCTCATCCCTCCTGGGCGGCACGATAGCACAGTGGTTAGCACTGTTGCTTCACAACGCCAGGGTCCCTGGGTCGATTCCCCGCTGGGTCACTGTCTGTGCGGAGTCTGCACGTTCTCCCCGTGTCTGCGTGGGTTTCCTCCGGGTGCTCCGGTTTCCTCCCACAAGTCCCGAAAGACGTGCTGTTGGGTGAATTGGACATTCTGAATTCTCCCTCTGTGTACCCAAACAGGTGCCAGAATGTGGTGACTAGCGGCTTTTCACAGTAACTTCATTGCAGTGTTAGTGTAAGCCTACTTGTGACAATAAAGATGAAGATTATTAATTGACCTTGAACTGAGTGGTTTGTAGGGCCATTTCAGAGGGCATTTAAGAGTTAATCATATTGCTGACTGTCTTAATTAAGGTGGTGGGAGCAATAAAACACTTGGACTATCCAAAATAAGAATAAAACGCTTGGAGTGTATTTCCCACCAGGTGTGCCTTGAGTTTTTTTTACAGTCAGCCTGTAAGGGTGGGTTTAAAATCTCTGGGCGGGATTCTCCGCGAACCAGCGGGTCGGGCAACTCTGGCGCGAAGGAGTGGCGTGAACCACTCCAGCGTTGGGCAGCCCCGAAGCTGCGCATGCGCGGGGAGGGATAATCTCTGCGTCGGCTATCGCGGAAGACCACAGCAGCCGACGTGGAGGGATAGTGTGCCCCCACGGTTCAGGCCCGCCCGCGGATCGGTGGGTCCCGATCGCGGGCCAGGCCACCGTGGGGGCACCCCCCGGGGCCAGACCCCCCCCCCCCCCCCCCCCCCCCCCCCGAGGACCCCGGAGGACGCCCGTGCAGCCAGGTCCCGCCGGTAAGTCCCTACTCTAATTTACGCCGGTGGGACCGGCCGAAAACGGGCGGCCACTCGGCCCATCGCGGGGGGGGGGGGGGAATGGCCGGGCTGGGGTCGCTGCCAGCGGCCGCTGACCGGCGCATCGCGATTCCCGCCCCCGCCAAATCTCCGGCGCGGGATTCACGCCGCTCCCCGGCGATTCTCCGACCCGGCGGGGGAATCTGAGAATCTCTGGATGCCCTGTCTGTTGGCAGCACTTGATAGAAAAAGCGGAGTTTCTACTCCCCTTGTTTCGGTACCTTGGGCTTCCTGCTGAGAGGCGAATTTCCACCCTCAGCCTTCTTACTGGGGGAAAGGTGGGAATAATTGTCTCTGTGGCAGTCACATCCTGCAGTGAGGTGGAGGCCGGGGGTGAGAGGGAGAGGGTGGGAGCTACAGGATGCACCAGTGATGCATGAGGGTGACGGAGCTGTGCGAGGCGAAGAAGGAGATGAGTCAACTGAAGTGCGGAGTCAACTGCCTCTCAAATGGACAGGCAGAGACTGAGCTACCTTCACATGACACTCTGCCAAGGGAAGGTTTGGGCACTCGGAGCCACAGCGACATGCTGGCAGGGCAGATCTCTTCCAGCTGGGTTGGTGGTCACCCAATTCCTGTAGCTGCAAAGATCACTGTGGTGCTAAACATGGAATCGTAGAATCCCTACAGTGCGGAAGGAGGCCATTCAGCCCAGCATGTCTGCACTGTGAGGCAGCGGTGCTAACCACTGCATTGACCTGCCGCCCTAAGTCACTATTGTGAAGAAGAGTAGGGAAGTTATTCTCAGTGCTCTGACCAATATTTATCCCTCAATCAGCATCATAAAATCAGATTATCCGTTCATTATCACATGGCTGTGTATGGGAGCTTGCTGTGCACAAATTGCCTGCCACATTTCCTTTGTTACAATAGCGACTGCACGGCAAAGGGTACTTCATTGACAGCAAAGCGATTTGAAATGTCTGCCGGTTGCGAAGGATACTATGTAAATGTAAGACTTTTTCATTCATCTTAACCGCTCATAGAGTCATTATCAATACAGCGAAGGAGATGGCCAGTCAGCCCATCGAGCCCATGCTGGCCCTCTGTAGGGCAATCCAGTCAGTCCCCTTCCCCCAATCGATCCTTGAAGCTCTGCAGGTTTATTTCCCTCAACTCTCTTGCGCACCTCTGGCAGATCTTCCCTTTGTCTCGTTGGCTCCAAGGAAAACAATCCCCATCTTCCCCAACCTGAAGAAGAGTGAGATTGGGCTCTGTTTCTCTCTGCCCGATGCTGCCCCACCTGCTGAATCTTCCCAGTCTTACCCGTTTTTATTTCGGGTGTCCAGCACCTGCAGTATTTTACATTTATTTCCCAACCAGTGTTAAAGCTAAAATCCCCCATTTGTCTTGACAAATCTCCTCTGCTTCCACTTGTTAGAAATCTTACGACACCAGGTTACGTAAATAAGTCTTTGTTATTTCATTTCTGTTTTATTTGCCAATCACTTTAAACTAGTGTTTACCCAGCCCCGCTGCTCCACGCGCAGCTCCCCTCACAACAGTATAGCTCTCATCCTATTTCCAGATCTCTCCAGCTTCGACAAAGAGTCATCCAGATGTGAAATGTTGGGGGTGATTCTCCAAAATGGAGCCCAAGTGTTCGCGCCGTCGGGAACGCCGGTGCGTTTTACAACGGCGCGAAACGGGCACAGGATGTCCGATTCTGGCCCCCATAGCGGCGCTGGAGTGGTTCATGCCGCTCCAGCCTCCTTTCCCGGCGCCAAATGGGCGCCGTGCCAACCTGCGCATGCGCGGGGTCTTCTTCAGCGTGCCGGCCCCGACTCAACATGGTGTTGGTGTTCAGGGGCCGGCCGCGCAACAAAGTAGGCCCGGGGGGGGGGGGGGGGGGGGGGGAAGAGGCCGACCCACCGATCGGTGGGCCCCAATCGCGGGCCAGACCCCACCGGAGACCCCCCCCCCCGGCCCGGAGATGGAGCCCCCCTCCCACAGGCCGCCTCCCCAACCGTTTGCGCAGAGTTCCCGCCGGCAGCGACCAGGGGTGAACGGCGCCAGCGGGACTCTGCCGTTTCCGCTCGGCCCATCCGGGCCGGAGAATCGGCGGCCCTGCCTATTCCAGCGGCCTGCGGCCAGCGCCGCGCCAAACGCGCCGGCGCAAATGGCGGTGATTCTCCGCACCTCGGAGAATCACGCGCCGGCGTCGTGGCGCAGTTGTGGCGATTCTCCGGCCCGGTGCGGGGCTTGGACAATCGTCCCCGTTGGCTCCCTTCTCTCTCCTCAGACCTGCTGAGATTTTCCAGCATTTTCTGTTTTTGTTTCAGTTTCCAGCACCCGCTTTTACCCTCTAGTTATTCATCCTTCAATCGTTGGAAACAGTTTCCCTTTAGTTACTCCATCTAAATGCAAAACACTGCTATCAAACCTGCCCTTAGCCTTGTCCCTGCTCTAAGAATAACCACCTACTAGGGGCTGGTTTAGCACACTGGGCTAAATCGCTGGCTTTTAAAGCAGACCAAGGCAGGCCAGCAGCATGGTTCGATTCCCGTACCAGCCTCCCCGAACTGGCGCCGGAATGTGGCGACTAGGGGCTTTTCACAGTAACTTCATTTGAAGCCTACTCGTGACAATAAGCGATTTTCATTTCATTTCATTAGTCTCAGGTAACTATAATGCCTCATCCTTGTAACCAATGCAATGAAGGGGCTGCTTCACAGTGTCAGGGTCCCAGGTTCAATTCCGGCCTTGGGTGACTGTCAGAGTTTGCACGTTCTCCCACGTGTCTGCGTGGGTTTCCTCCGGGTGCTCCGGTTTCCTCCCACAGTCCAAAGATGTGCAGGTTAGGTGGATTGGCCGTGATAAATTACCCCTTAATGTCTAACGGTTTGGTGGGGTTAGAGGGTTTGTGGGGGAGTGGGCCTAGGTAAGGGTGCTCTTTCAGAAGGGCAGACTCGAAGGGCCGAATGGCCTCACTCTGCACTGTAGAGATTCCAAAAATCTCCTCCGCATTCTCTGCAAAGTCTTCACCTCTTTCCTGGAGCATGGCGCCTGGAACGGGACAGGATGTTCAGCTGTAGTCTCGCCGTGTGACCAACACCTCTGCCAGTGGAAAATCAAGAGCGCCAACATGGAACAATGTCTTTTCCTCTTCTCGCTCCATCTGGCCGAGGAGCTCGGAGACCAATTACAACGGCCCCATACAAACTGGGCCTGTGATCATTGCAGCCAGCGCAGACCAAAGAGGAACTGATCCAGTGGTCTTGCTGCCCCTTACGGGTTCAATGCCACACCGCACGGTGCAGTCAACCCACTGGGCAGAGGAACCATCAAGGGGGGGGTTCTTCTATCTTGACAGACAGCTTTCACTTTTTTTTTTGAAAGAGAAAAGACACCAAATGAGCAGAATTCCTTCTGAAGCTGGCCCTGTTGTTCGAATCAGCTTGCCTTTGCACAGAGGTCGCCCAGCGGCTGATTCTGAATGTTTGCAGGACAAAGGAGGGGGTAACACACCGAGAGAAAGAGGCCTTCCACCCAGTGTTAAGGCTGGGGGGGGGGGGGGGGGGGGGTGTTTTTAAACCGTGCAGAGTTATTTTCCCAACGCCTTCCAATCGAGTTCCGTCCTCTAGTCGTTAAAACAGGTGCGAACCTGCTTAATATAATCAGCTCCAGAGCTCCATTGATACGGCAGATGGAGGAATTTGATAAGAGCTGGTTAAGTGTTCTGCAGGATGACACCACAGGATTTACACAGGCAAGGCGCAAACTAGTGTAGTCTGACAATTAGTGAGTCTCCTGGTGTGAGTTCACGCACAAAGCAACACTGACTTAACACTTATATATAAAAAAAAATTGCTCGCAACACCTCAGCACCTGTTCTGTTATTGGTGAGGTGTGGAGCTGAGGAGAATGAGAGGTGATCTCATTGAAAGGCAGGAGATTCTTCGAGGGCTTGACAGGATGGTCCACGGAAGGCTGATCCCCCCCCCCCCCCCCCCCCTTAGCTGGAGAGCCAAGGACGAGGGGTGAGTTCCAGGATAAAGGGTCAGCCGATTGGGGACTGAGATGAGGAGGAATCTCTTCACCTAGCAGCACGGCAGCACAAGTGGATAGCGCTGTGACGCCACAGCGCCAGGGTCCCAGGTTCGATTCGCGGCTCGGGTCACTGTCTGTGCGGAGTCTGCACGTTCTCCCCCGTGTCTGCGTGGGTTTCCTCCAGGTGCTCCGGTTTCCTCCCCACGGTCCAAAGACGTGCTGTTAGGTGGATTGGCCGCGCTAAATTGCCCTTAGTGTCCAAAACGGTTAGGAGGGATTATTGGGTTACGGGGGGGATAGGGTGGAAGTGAGGGCTTAAGTGGGTCGGTGCAGACTCGATGGGCCGAATGGCCTCCTTCTGCACTATATGTTCTAAGGGCCTGTGAACCTCTGGAATTCTCTCTCACTTTCTGTGGATGCTTCCTTGGCCACGTCAGCATTTATTGCCCTATTTGCCCCCGGGGGTGAGTTGGCTTCTTGAGCCGCTGCAGTCCACGTGGTGTAGGTACTCCCACAGCGCTGTTGGGGAGGGAGTTGCAGGAGTTTGACTCAGCGACTATCGAAACAGGTATGGGGATAAGGCAGTCAAATGGAGTGGATGTACACAATCAGCCCTGATTTTACTGAATAGTGGAGGAGGTTTGAGTGGCCGAATGGTCCTTCCTGCTCCTATTCCATGTATTCCCCTGTCTAAATTGAGCAAATTAGGAAGCATGGAATTTACAGTGCAGAAGGAGGCCATTCGGCCCATCGAGTCTGCACCGGCCCTTCCAAAGAGCACCCTACTGAAGCCCACGCATCTACCCCATCCCCATAACCCAGTAACCCCTACTTGATATTTTATGGACACTAAGAGCAATTTATCATGGCCAATCCACCTAACCTGCACATCTTTGGACTGTGGGAGGAAACCGGAGCACCCGGAGGAAACCCGCGCAGACACGGGGAGAACGGGGCAGACTCCGCACAGACAGTGACCCAAGCCGGGATTTGAACCTGGGACCCTGGCGCTGTGAAGCAACTGTGCTAACCACTGTGCCACTTTGCTGCCCCAATGATCGTAACTGATCTTGGGTTGCAAACCCCCCTCATATCCCTTAATTCCCTGAGAGAGGGGCAGCACGGTGGCGCAGTGGTTAGCATTGCTGCCTCACGGCGCCGAGGTCCCAGGTTCGATCCCGGCTCAACGTCAGGAGAGAAGGGTGGTAGGTGTGGACAGGCAGGCAGGGTAAGTTAGCTGCTGTCACAATTTCTTGAAACACAATCCAATATGTTGATTTCAGAGGATTCAAGACATCACGTGTTTTACAGTAAACAGACTTGTTGTGGAGGTGTCACCATGACCAAACTATTAAACACAGCACAATTCTCTCAACAAAGGAAACGGGACTCATTCAATTAAGGGAAGAATCCATAACTTTACAGATTTAAATAATAAACTACGCAAAACCAATCAAAATTAATTACGGAATCCATTCAGTGGGAACATCCTGGCCGGAGAGAGCAATGAATAATGTCTACTTGCAGGTGAATGGCACACGGAACAATACAGCGTATTCCAAGGCGGCAGCAATATATTGTAACGGCACAGACTCTGGGAGCGGGAGATTAAAAACAGGCCCATCAGTATCTGAAAGGAAAGCCTTTCAAATATATATCTCTCGTCTATTCCCACCCACAGCAACCTATCAGGGTCAACCTGGCTCAGTAGGTTGTCGGGCAGCACGGTAGCACAGTGATTAGCACAGTTGCTTCACAGCTCCAGGGTCCCAGGTTCGATCCCCGGCTTGGGTGACTGTCTGTGCGGGGTCTGCACGATCTCCCCCGTGTCTGCGTGGGGTTCCTCCGGGTGCCCCGGTTTCCTCCCACAGTCCAAAGATGTGGAGGGGGATCGGCAATGCTAAATTGTCCCTTAGTGTCCAAAACAAAAAAGGCTAAGTGGGGTTACTGGGTTACGGGGATAGGGTGGAGGTGTGGGCTTAAGTGGGGTGCTCTCTCCAAGGGCTGGTGCAGACACGATGGGCCGAATGGCCTCCTTCTGCACTGTAAAATTCTATGATACTTGAACTCGTGCAGACAGTGCAAGAATGCTGAAGGTGTTGGAGGTGTTATCTGGCTGTGCAAAGTGTTCAGTGGTTGGGCAGCAATGATTTCATGGTACTCCCTCAAGGGCAGGGAGAACTGCCGCAGCATGGACCACACTTGGCTGTCAAACAGCTGCCCATTCGCTTCTTTGCTGCTGTGTACGAAAGACTCTCTATGGTATTTGTTTTAAATTTAGAGTACCCAATTCATTTTTTCCAATTAAGGGGGCAATTTAGCGTGGCCAATCCACCTAGCCTGCACATCTTTGGGTTGTGGGGGTGAAACCCACGCAGACACGGGGAGAATGTGCAAACTCCACACGGACAGTGACCCAGAGCCGGGATCGAAGCTGGGACCTCGGCACCATGAGGCAGCAGTGCTAACCACTGCACCACCCTGCTGCCCCCTAACCACTCAGTTACATGGCTCAGCAGTGATTCGTTTACAGTTGGACAGTTTGCCAGGACTCACGGCCGAGATTCACGGTCACTTGGCCACGATGTCGCCAGAACCCGTTACAGCCAATGAGATGCAGTCACTGTCGGAATATACAAAACATGGCCGCCAACTTGCACACAGCAAGATCCCAAAAGTGCAGTGTGATAATGACTGGGGGGGGGGGGGGGGGGGGGGGGGGGATTTTCTGGCCGCATCCGGCGCATATCCCACTATGTCGGGAAAATTATGGGAGAGCACTGGGGATTCGCTCTGGGCACCAAACCGTGTGCGCGGTGCCGGGCCCTCCCAGCAGACGTGATCTGGTTCACTCCCTCGCTGGACGTGAACCAGATTAGCAATTTAAATTATTCAGAATCGCCTTTGAGCAGAATTCTCCCGGCTCCTGCAATTCCCCCACCGTCGTGAAGCTGGCGCAAATCATCACTGGTCGCCACAACCAGAGACTACACACAATGACTATGCTGGGGGGCTCGGAGTCCATTGTAGCCCCCAGGGAGGGGGGGGGGTGGCAGGGGACTGCCTCTTGGCACTCTGGCAGCCTGGCACTGCCCCCTAGCATCCTGACAGTGTCCCCGTCATTGCCTCCTGGCAGCCTGGCACTGCCCCATGGCATTGCCCCTTGTCACTGCCCCCTGGCACTCTGGCAGCCTGGCACTGCCCCTAGCAGTCTGGTACTGCCCCTTGGCACTGCCCCCTAGCATCCTGACAGTGTCCCCTGTCACTGCCTCCTGGCAGCCTGGCAGTGCCCCCTAGCAGTCTGGCACTGCCCCTTGGCATTGCCCGCTGGCAGTCTGGCAGTGTCCCCTGTCACTGCCCCCTGGCAGTCTGGCACTGCCCCTTGGCACTGCCCCCTAGCATCCTGACAGTGTCCCCTGTCACTGCCCCCTGGCAGTCTGGCACTGTCCCTTGGCACTGCCCCCTAGCATCCTGACAGTGTCCCCTGTCACTGCCCCCTGGCAGTCTGGCACTGCCCCTTGTCACTGCCTCCTGGCAGTCTGGCAGTGTCCCCTGTCACTGCCCCCTAGCAGTCTGGCATTGCCCCTTGTCACTGCCCCCAGGCAGTCTGGCAGTGTCCCCTGTCACTGCCCCCAGGCAGTCTGGCAGTGTCCCCTGTCACTGCCCCCAGGCAGTCTGGCAGTGTCCCCTGTCACTGCCTCCAGGCAGTCTGGCACTGCCCCCTGTCACTGCTCCCGGCACCGTTGGTATTGCCCCTTGTCACTGCCTCCTGGCACTCTGGCAGCCTGGCACTGCCCCCTGTCACTGCCCCCTGTCACTGCTCCCGGCACCATTGGCACTGCCCCTTGGCACTGCCCCCTGGCACCTGGGCACTGCCTCTTGTCGCTGCCCCCTGGCACTCTGGCAGCCTGGCACTGTCTCTTGGCACTACCCCTGGCACCTTGGCACTGCCTCTTGTCACTGCCCCCCTGGCAGTGACAATGCTAGTTTTGTTGCTCATTTTGTTGGGGAGAATACCGCCCTGGATAACCTGTTGAGGGATAAATATTGGCCAGGAAATTGGCGATAACCCGCTCGCCTTTTCTTCGACACAGTGCCACGGGATCTGGCAGGTCCACCTGAGAAGGCAGCTGGGGCCTTGGCTTATCGTCCAATCAGAAAGATGACAGTCGGAGCATTCCCGTGGAACTGTAATAGGAAAATCGGGATTTTGCTTTCAGCAACAGGAGAGAGACAACTGTTCAGGGCAGGGAGGGTGGGGGTGGGTGAGAGCATTTTGGCATTTGTATCATGTCTGGAGATATTACCGATAGTGCACACACTTCGATTTTGAAAATGTGCTGGGCTGTTTGACCAGCGGTGCTATCAGGAATTATCACAGTTCAATTTAAAAGGAAATAAAATCTCCCTTATCTACAACGAGACACTAATCTGAGTTTGGGTTCAGAAGGGGAATGGAAAACAGTTAAAATGTGCTCCCACCTTCGTGCTTGCTGTCTGGGTTTTTTCAGATATCTATATATAGATACTGTTTATATTCAGAGAAGAATTTTAACATCTTCAGACACTTCCTATTAACTATTTTCCACTCTAAATCCCTATGGTCACGTTGACAATGGAAACTTCCTATGTAAACTTTGTAAATGCGTTCTCCTCACAATAAAGGCACAGCAGTGACAGTCCTGACAGCTTCCACCACCTCACTCAAGGGACACTTCTTGAGGCAAGAGCCTGTTCGACCATGGGGAGCATCGTAACCGACAGCCATCCTGCGCTCATACATCTTCACTTTCTAGAGTCGGTGGGGGGGGGGGGGGCAAGAAGAGAAACATACTGGTTTAATTTTGATTTTTGCAGCCCAGTTATTGCACCCCTGCTTCTGTCAGGGTATAGGCCACAAGCCAGGGATTAGATCCGGGCCTTGCATAGCCTTGTGCCTAGCAACCGTACTATTTTTGCCCACACTTCTATTTATTCTTTCCTGGGAGTCGATGGGAAGGCCAGCACTTGTTCTCCATCTCTAATTGCCGCTGAAACAGAGTCATAGCCATAATCAGAGAACTTCACAGCACAGAAAGATGCTCTTCGGCCCATCGTGCTGGTGCCAGCAATGAAGCACCTCCATATTCTAATCCCATTTTCCAGCACTCGGTCCGTAACCTTGAGCTTTTCCTCAAATCCCCTGCCCTAACCTTAAACATATGCTCCCTGGCTTACAGTTAATTTTTGTGGGTCTGGGGTCACATGTAGATCAGACCGGGTAAGGATGGCAGATTTCCTTCTTCAAGGGTTTTAGTGAAAGATGGATTTTTCAAAAATAAATTTAGAGTACCCAATTCATTTTTTCCAATTGAGAGGCAATTTAGCGTGGCCAATCCACCTACCCTGCACATCTTTGGGTTGTGGGGGCGAGACCCACGCAGACATGGGAAGAACATGCAAACTCCACACGGACAGTGACCCAGAGCCGGGATTCGAACCCACGCAGACACGGGGACAAATATGCAAATGAAAGATGGATTTTGACCAGGTTTGTTCATTGAATTTAAATTCCAGCCGCTGCCAAACCCAGTGACATTGCCACCATGCCACCATCATGCCAGTGCTCCTGATCCATGGCCCTCTGGATCAGACTGTCCCATACAGTCCCATTCTACATTACTGGGACTGGAGGAATTCGGCTGAGAAAAAGGCACTAAAGAGAGTGAGTGTTGAGGGAGAAAGATACTCTTGGGTAGATGCATGGGTAGGAAGTGTTGCCCCCCCCCCCCCCCCCCCCCTCCTTGAGGGTTCACAACTGGCACATTGCACAAACGCTTAAAGACACTTACTTGTGCTAATATGTCACTCAAACTTTGGACTCGATAAACGTCACACACAGTCTATTTTGTCACAGAGACTCTTTAACTCAATGAATGTCACATCGGCTCTTTAACTCAATTAATGTCAAATATCCCCTTTAACTCAATATATTAATGTTACTCAACTCATGAATCAAACCTGGAAGTATCGCCCTAGCAGAACAGCTGGCCAGGCTCTTCCCCGGGGGGGGGGGGGGGGGGGGGGGGTGTGGGTTACGTCACTGGTCTCCGAGTACCCGACTCAGGGTCTTTGTCTGTCATGGTTGTTGCCAGGGTTTTCACTCCAAGGTCGTCGCTCCGGAGGCTTCGATCTTCTGTGCCTTTATACGATTTCTTCAGTCTTCCAAATGTTCAATGACGTATGTGTAAGATCCTCTCGTGGCCGAGGTCTTTCTTCCAAAAGGTCGGGTAAACCCAAAGCAGTTCTCCATATTAATGGCCCTTTGCAACCACAAAGGTCAGGTGACTCTCTTGCGCAGGGTCAGAAAATGTATGTGATTGGCTTCAAAGCCCTTTCCCCCCCCTTTTCGCTATGAAGTTGCTATCTTTAGCTTTTGATCTTTCTGGTGGTTCACCGCAGTAGATCTTGCGATTGGAAATCTCTGTTTTTTTAAATCCGCTGTACATATTTATTTTTCTGAATATTTCTTTACCTGACCAAATTTCCCATCGTGCAATCTGGTTCAGCTACAGAAGGGAGAGGAAACCTCTTTCGTCTCCTGGTTAGGGCAAGTGGAGAGACAAGACAAGGCCTTGTTCGGGTGACTGGGAGAGAAATGGACAAAGGGACTGGATAGAGAGAGGGAGAGAAGGATCTTGTACAGGTGAGGAGAGAAAGCGCTACCCAGGTGTGGGGTGCAGAAGTGACAGGTAGGGGGCGTAGTAAGGTTGTTAAGCTTCTAGGCAAGCCCTGGATTCTCCAGGATTCGAGGATTAATCACCAGGTCACCGTTGCCAATAACCCTGGAGAAAAATCACTCAGGCAATTTTTAAAAATTGTGCGTTTAAAGAGATTTTCTTTGAAGTCTTTTGCTCATTAGTTTTACAAATATCTGACAAGGCAGCAAAAGCTGGCAGCCAAGAATCATCCAATGAACAATTAAGAGCATGCTCGATTTCTAATGATGTGGAGATGCCGGCGTTGGACTGGGGTGGGCACAGTAAGAAGTCTCACAACACCAGGTTAAAGTCCAACATGTTTATTTGGAATCGCCAGCTTTGGGAGCACAGCTCCTTCAACAGCAGCTCTCTTACATGGCGAAGGAGCTACGTTCCGAAAGCTGGTGATGCCACATAAACCTTTCGGACTTTAACCCAACGTTGTGAGACTTCCTAACGATTTCTAATTGACATGGGAAGGCAGGGCACTGTGATGATTGACATGTCAGGCAACCAATGGTGGGTGGGGGAGGGGCTGCAGCGGGAGGTCATGTGACGTCACCTCCAATCAGAGTAGGGTGTTGGGGGTGGGAGATGAGGGGGTGCGTCACTTTTACTGAGGTTGGGAAAGTGGGACGGAACTTGCCCATTTTATCGGAGAGTGAATCCAACTCACAGAGATGAACCATCTCGCCCTCCTCCTCCAGGTACCAGGCCCCGAGAGGGCATTGGCCACCATGGACCCCCGCTGGATTGGCCCATGATTATGCTTGGCAAAGTACTGCAGGGGCTTGTCTACTGCAGTGACAACAGCTCAAATTCCACGGGCACATTCCAAAGGGAAAAAGCTGGCGGGCAAGGGGGGCATTTTAATCGACTGGCCAATTATACCGCAGTTGGCATGGAGGTTCACCCCTTTGATCTTGAAATAGTGGGCAGTTGAGTCGAAGTTCACAAAAGCACTGCCAGTGACAACCTCGCACCCTTTGACTGCACACTTGCCACCCAGATTAAAATGACATTTTAACACGGTAATTGCTGAATGGCAAGGGAGCTGCCGTTGCAGGATGGTCAGTTACCTGCTGAATTTCAAGGTCAGCGATCTCGGCCCCGGGTCACTGTCCGTGTGGAGTTTGCACATTCTCCCCGTGTCTGCGTGGGTCTCACCCCCACAACCCAAAGATGTGCAGGGTAGGTGGATTGGTCACGCTAAATTGCCCCTTAATTGGAAAAGAATAATGAATTGGGTTCTTTAAATTAATTTTAAAAAACAAGTTTAAGGTCAGCCCCATTGCAAGGCCATTGAAGTAGACATTCTCAAGGGCATTTAGGGTTGGGCAATAAATGCTAGCCTACCCAGCGACGGCCACATCCCTTGAAAGGATACTGCTGCCTCACAGCGCCAGGGACCCGGGTTCAATTCCGGCCTCGGGTGACTGTCTGTGCGGAGTTTGCACGTTCTCCCCGTGTGTGCGTGGGTTTCCTCCGGGTGCTCCGGTTTTCTCCCATAGTCCAAAGATACGCAGGTTAGGTGGATCGGCCATGATAAATTGTCCCTTAGTGTTCAAAATATTAGGTGGGGCAACTGGGCTACGGGGATGGGGTTGGGTCGGGGTGTGGGCAGGGTAGGGACGGGGTATAGGTAGATTGCTCTTGCCAAGAGTCGGTGCAGACTCGATGGGCCGAATGGGCTCCTTCTGCACTGTGGAGATTCTATTCTGTGAGAGCGGGTGTGTTCCCGTTGATGATTACGGCCTTACAGTCACCCATCCCATTCCCTCTGAGTTCCTTTACATCAACTGATGCAGCAGGTGAATAGTTAATCCTCATGTCACATTAGTGGCTGCACCTTCAATCTATGTAATTCCAGCTCTGCGATTAGCTGTCATTAGCAATGTTTTGATTTTATCCAGATCATGTTGTATATTGCAAAAAGAATAAAGGATGATAAGGAAATAGCAAAAGGCAGTAATTTAATCGAGGGGGTTCAGATGTCATCCATAAATCTGTCATCCAAGAACTCTGATTAAATTACAGCTTTATTACTTGCTCCCAATCATCAATAATTCTCTATATATATACACACTCGCACAAGTACACTCTGCTCACTCGCTCGCTCGCTCACACACACTCACAGGCACACCCGGAGCCGGATTTACCGGCAGGCAGAACGGAGGGTTGAGTGAGTGGTTTCACCCCCCCCCCCCACCCACCCCCACCCCACCCCCACCCCACCCCCGGCCACCATGACACAGCAAGTCAAACGCTAGGCGCCCATTAGTGGCCACTCGGAGGGAAGCCGGCCAATTATCGATGCGGCGAGTGAGTGTCGCCCCCAGTCGGACACCTAGGCCGGACGTCAGGCGTGTGAGGGGCTATGCTGTGAACGGGAAGCCCATCGCGGAAACCGCCTTAAAGGCTGCCCCCTCCCCGCCCTCTCACCCACTCCTTATTTCTCGTGGCAGCCGGTAATCAGTGAATAAATAAAGTCCAACAGGAACAACCAGACGCTGCCACCTTCAGCAGCAATCAGACTCTGCCGCCACATGGAGCCTTGGCACCATTGGCAAGTCTTGCCGCCCGTGTGCCATGTCCCCATTCCCTGGCATTAGGCACTGTCGCACCTTCCGCACCCCCCCCCCCCCCGCCAACCCCCCCCCCCCCCCCACCCTCAGACGGATGATGAATGGAGAGGGGCTGTGCAAAATTGCGTACAATTGGCTCTTTAACAAGCTCATTAGCCTCTTGTTAATTGGTTATTTCAAAATGGTGGGAGGGTTTGGCGTGCCCCCTTTGGGCCCGCAAATCACATGGCGTGGCAAAACCCGGCACCTTCCCGCCCACCCCCGCGCTGTCCCCCTTCCCAACCTGCCGTCGCCCTCTCCCCTAGACCGCCCGATCCCTCTCCGCCCCCCAAAAGCCTCTCTTCGGCCTGGACCTGCTTGCAGTCCCGGCGGTGCCCACCACCGAGCTCTGGCGCTGTCGGGACTGCTGGAGCTGCCGTCCAACCTGTTAGGCTGGCATCTCGGGGTGGGGGGCTTCCTCCCACCGAGTGGCGGTAATCTCACCATCACCCAGTTTAGCTTGCCCACGGTGTGTTATGGCGTCGGGGCCTATTTCTTGTAGGTGCATTGGCTACTGGCCGACCTTTCCGCTTGGCGGAGAGGTGGGGGGGGGGGGTGCGCGTAAGTGATCCTCCGACATTCCCCCTCCCTCCTCCCCCCTCCACAATTAAAATAATCTTGGGGCAAGAATGTGACTTTTCAAGTCTCGGATGATATACTGTTGTATTAATGGTGGTGAGGACCCACACTGTCACTAACGTGTCCTGCAGACTGCAACACTTACAGCTCTTAAAGCCAGATGCCCAACAAATGTTCAACGAATAATTGTTGAGAATTACTCATACAGTTAATAGGAAAAGGTGTGCTTCTCTGTTACTTAACTTCCCGTGGGCAGCTGCAAATGTAAACAGAGAATATGGGCTTCGCTGCGCCTACAGTGAACATTCACTGCTAATTAGCCGCCATACGAAACTTCTATAAAACTTCTTCCGCACAGCTTCTTAACTGCACTCTGGCCCTTCTGGTGAAGAAACACCCACACACACACACAGCTCGCAATGTGTTGGCCTTGCACTATTTATAAAACCCTGGCCAACACTCGTCCTGGTACAGTGTGCATCTGGCTGAGATGCAAAAATAAAAACTCACTCGAGAGGAGGGAGGCGAGCGAGTGTCCTTGAGCCAACAACCTCCTGCCTCAGGAGGAAGAAAGCTGGTATTCTACAGCAGCCCAAAGACTAATGTTAGAAGAACAACGGTAGTTTTAAGGGATTTATATTTGTATTGGTAAAGCTGGGAATTAAGGGTTATAAGTGGATTTAATTTAATGTTTCTGTGCCTTGAAAGATACTGGGCAGGATTCCCTGAAAATGGGGCTGTGTCCCCACACCGACGGGAAAACCGGCGGCAACGACCCCGGCGTCAACGGCCCCACAAGGTCACCTTTCTAGGGGGCTAGGTTGCCGGCGGAGTCATCCCTGCTGCTCGATCCGGCGCCGAAGTGCCGGTGTGAATTTGCGCGGAACGGCCGGCGTGATCTGGCGCATGCGCGGACCGGCCGGCATATTTCCGCGCATGCGCAGATAGGTCGCCGTATTTCCGCGCATGCGCCGGGGGTTCTCTTCTCTGTGCCGGCCCCCGGGCAACATAGCGGAGCCCTACAGAGGCTCAGCGCGGAGAAAAGAAGGCCCCCATGGAAACAGCCCTCCCGCAGGATCAGTAGGCCCCGATCGCGGGCCAGGCCACCGTTTGGGCCACCCCTGGGGTTGGATGCCCCCCCCCCCCCCAAGAACTGCCCCCGCACTCTTACCTGCCAGGTCCCACCATGCGTGAGGTGAGTAATTCACGCCGGCAGGACTGGCCAAAACTGGATGGCCACTCGGCCCATTGGGGCCCGGAGAATCGCCGGGGTGCCGCTACCAACGGCCCCCGGCCGGCGTGGCGGGAATCCCGCCGGGCCCCCGAAAAACATCACCGGAGAATAGGGCAGCCGGCGGCGGGGCGGGATTCACACCTCCCCTCGGGGATTCTCCGACCCAGCGCCGGATCGGAGAATCCCGGCCATAAACTATAATTTGATCGAGATGTTTGTATCTGTGGGGTTAGTTAAGTTCTAACTGTGTTTCTATTGTGCTTAGAGGACGGTTACATCATTAGGATAAATAAAAAGCATAAGCATGTAGGCGTTGCTGAGCAACAGGAGGCCACTTTCCCGAGGGAAGGGCTTTCCTTTGTTCTTAGTTATAACTGGAATCCAGAACAGTTGGAGATAGGACACTGGGGAGTGAACAACTCTCAACTCTGCCAGGAGAAACTGGACAGGACAAGGGAGATGCAAAGGTACAAGCTTCCTCAGGAACAAAATACAATCCAGATAAACAAGGAATTGGTACAGAAAGAATGTTTAAGGCCCCTCAAGTTAAGAGAACAGAGACCATGGTATTGTTCGGAAGAATTTAAGGAAGAGTAAACAGAGTGTTCTGAGTTTCTAACTGTGTTTCTATTGTGCTTAGAGGAGGGTTACATCATTAGAATAAATAGAAAGCATAAGCAAAGAAACAATTGCAGCAACTAGATTGAAAGTGGGACAGCAGACTTCAAAGGTAGGTGAACCATTTGATGTCAGTCTGAATACAGTCTGAAAATTGTGAGTTAAAGCAAAATTGAGCAGTTTGCACAGCAGCCAAAATGAAAACATCCTAACAGGCTTGGTGTAAAATCCAGGAATGTATTCACTGTTAAAAGTGGAGTAAGGGTAGCACGGTGGCACAGTGGTTAGCACTGCTGCCTCACAGCACCGAGGACAATCATCTGGGGGGATTCTGAGGAGAACTCCACAGACACTAACTTGGATTCAGTGCGGAAAGTGTATTTGACCGCAGTCACCTTCTGTGTTTAAAAGGGACTTTGCGTGTTAATGAGACCATTGTAGCTTCAGACATACTTTGCAGTCTGTGTCAATGCTAAAACCCACGTGTAATTGTTTAGATAAAGGAGGAGCATTGTGTTACAATCCAATTTATTCACATTTAACACATGTTTTGTTCTTGTTGTTGAATCTAATTAGTGGTCTCGTGACTTGATTCCTCCACATTCTACAAAAAGAAGTAAATGCTGCCGTCTTTTGAGCCAGGGTTCCACTCTAGGGTCTTCCCATCTAGTTAGAACACCAACTGGGATGGTAACACTAAAAAGCAAACAAACCAAAATCAGAAAGAATTCTGTATCGCCTTTCACAATGCCAGGGGGCGGGATTCTGTGATCCTGAGGCTAAGTGTTGACGCCGTCGCGTTTCCCGGCGGCGTCAACACATCCTCAGGATCAGCAATTCTGGCCCCTACTGGGGGCCAGCACGGCACTGGAGCAGTTCATGTCACTCCAGCTGCTCATCTCGGCGTCAACTAAGCGCCGCGGAGTCCGCGCATGCGCAATGGCATCGGCGCCAACGCACGCAATGGATTCTTTCAGCGCGCCGCCCCAACGCAACATGGCGTAGGGCTACAGGGGCCGGAGCAGAGGAAAGGAGGCCGCCAGCCAGAGAGGCGGGCCCGCCGATTGGTGGGCCCCGATCACGGGCCAGACCCATCAGAGGACCCATCAGAGGACCCCCCCCCCCACCTCCAACAGGCTGTCCAGGACGCTTCCACGCCGAGTTCCCGCCGGCTGAGAGCTTGTGTGAACAGCGCCGGCCGGACTTGGGTTTTTTACGACGGCTGCTCGGCCCGAGAATCAGCGGGGGGGGGGGGGGGCACGTAGAGCAGCCCCCGACTGGCCCTGTGCCACCCACGCCGGCGCTAATGGCACCGAGAATCGCGTCCCAGCGTCGGGGGCGGCGTGGCGATTCTCGCCGGGCGCGGGGATTCTCCGGCCCGGCACCAGGCTGAGAGAATCCCGCCCAGGATGTCTCAACGCATTTTACAGCGAATGAAGTTCTTTCAAAGTGTAGTCATCGTTGAAATGTCGAAATTGCGGCTGAAATTAGATCACCACGAGCTTCCGCAAACAGCAAGGTGATAATGAGTGGGTAATCTGTTTTATTAGCGGTGTTGGTTAAAAGATACAAAGTGGCCCAGCATCCGCTGCTGTACTGCCTTGGCGTCTGTCACAACCATTTGAGAGGGCAGATGTCTCATTCGAGGTGTGTTCCTCTGACAGTGCTGCATCCCTCAGTGTGGCAGGGCTTGAATCAACAGCAGACTGACTCAGGCTGAAGGAAGCTCTCACCTCTGCCCCAACAATCTGACTCAGCTTCCGTCCGAGAGCAACAGCCTCACCATGCCTCCGACAGAGCAAAGATGACACACCAGCCATCCTGTGCCATTCATGAGCATTTAGCTCTAAAGTAAAGCCTGTGTTTGTGCTGTTGACACACGCCCGCTAAGAACTAGATTGGGGAAGGGATGGTGACATAGCGATGGTGTCACTGGACTAGTGGCCCAACAGCCCAGGCTGTTGTTCTGGAGACATGGGAACAATTCCAATCTCGGCCCGGTTGTCATAAAAACCCACGGTGGCGCAGTGGTTAGCACTGCGGCCTCACGGCGCCCAGGTCCCAGGTTCGATCCCGGCTCTGGGTCACTGTCTGTGTGGAGTTTGCACATTCTCCCCGTGTCTGCGTGGGTTTCGCCCCCCACAACCCAAAGATGCGCAGGGTAGATGGATCGGCCACGCTGAATTCCCCCTTAATTGGAAAAAATAATTGGGTGCTCTAAATTTATATTACAAAAAACAAACTGGAATGGGTTCAGACCCATGCACCTGGGGAGTCGGTGAGGAAGGGGCCCAGGTATAGAGGAGGACCTGCTCCCGGGCCTGGCCAAGCTGGTCATTAATAGATCCAGGTAGTGGGTGGTCGAGGGTGTCACCGGCCCCGACTGTCTGCCCCTCATCTATTGCTATGATCATTGCCAGGTGCCCCTGGAAAGGGAGCACGTGGTGTCTGCTAGCTCGCCCAACCAGCAACGCGGGGATTTAGGATGTTTTATCAACCCCCTTTAATCGCATTTGGTTTCGATGTTTTAAGCTTCCTTTGACATCCTGTTCATTTTGATGCGGTATCTGTTTTTGAATTTATCCCTGATTTCGTTTTTCTGGTTACCCCAACAGAAGAACAGGGTTGGGATTATTAAATGCAGAACACAAGCGATGATTTTCACCTGATCAACAGGAACACGATTTGGGAGGGAATGTTGTGTCCTCGGGATGTGTTTGGGGACAGGGAGGGTAATTAATCTGGCAGGAGGTTGGTGTGCAAACACCCAGCCACCTTCCCTCCTCTGCTACAGTTAAGACTCATGGTTGGACCTCTGCCCCACTGCCAGTTAAGCCCCTTAAATGGGCCACTTAAGGGCCTCATCCTGCGACTGATAATATTAACCCCACGGCAGGCGGGCCTGTCGTTACTTGGACAGCTTGACAAGTAAATCTGTGCAGGCTGCTTGTGGTTTCCCAGGGGAGGGTCCTTGGGTCCTTCGTTCAAAGGCCCTCAGCGCCTTATCGAGGGACCTGGCATTGGCGGCGGAGAGCCAACCTCCTGCCTTTCCTGCCAACCTCCCTGCCCCACACCCCGTGAAGCCCCTCCTGCTCTGGGCCGCACCCTGACCCTGACCCTCTGGTGGCAGCAGCCGCCAGCTCCCTCATGAGGGCCTCTGATTGGCATTCCCTCGTCCAGGGACCTGATCCCAGGGAAGACCCGTGGTGGCCACCCAAGTGCTTGACAGGTGCTGACGGGGCTTCCTGGTGAGACAATGGGGATCCCTGCTAGTTCTCCTGGATCTGTTGACGCCATAATATCCCCGCCAAAGGTCAGTGTGACCGGCCCACCTCTCGCAGCATCCAGTCCTCATACAACACGGCCATCGACTCTTGATCGAATAGCCTTGCTCGCATTGAAAACTAGGTTCTCAGACTTTCCCTTATTTTTTTTCTCTCCCTTTCAGTTGCACAGCAGGTTGGTGACGAAGTGGGTGAAATTATTTTCGTCAATCCCCTCAGTCAGATTTGCTTTTCTGTGGAACTGGGAGTCTTGGCCCTGCGGAAAGGTTGAGCAGGCTGAGGCTCTTTCCCCAGGTTATGGCAGCTTGAGGGGATCACTGAAGGCTGACGTTTATAAAGGTGTTCCGTGTTGTGCGAAGGTTGACGGGGAGTAGGGGAGATGTTCGCACTGTTGGCGGGCGTCCAAAGCCAGGGGGCTGGATTCTCCGTTTGGGAGGCTAAATGTTGAGGCCACGGGAGCATGCGTGGACTCTCACGACCGGAAGATCAGCGCAAGACCCTGTGAGGGGCCAGCACCGGCGCCGAGTGAAACCCCAGCGGATTGCACCGGAAATGGCCGGAGGAAGGCCGCGTCCCGGGCCGTGAATGCGCACAGCTGCCGACCTGCACCGGTCACGCCGTAAAACATGGCGTCGGCCGTGCGCACACCCAACCCGCCAACCGCGACCACACAGCCCACCCCCTACCAGTCGCCCCAGCCCGAGCAGAGGCCCCCCTGCCCCAGCCAGCGGGATGAATCTCGGCCCAATGTGGCTGCGCTGGACACTGTCCACAACCGGCACGGTGGGTTCCCGCACGCCCGGGACCACCCAGTGGCTTTGGCAACTCGGCCCACCGGGGGCCGGAGCATCACGGGTGGACCGGCCGATGATGCAGCAATGGCGTTGAAACGGCACGCGGCGGGCGTCACGATGACGCCATTTTGGAAGGGGCGGAGCCTGTCGAATTGGCGTCAAACCCGGCGTTGGCCGATTCCGACGTCGGAATCCTTTCTCCGGCGTCGGGCTACGGAGAATCCAGTCTGGAGTCAATTAACGTCAGATAGTCACTGACAAACTGAATAGGGAATGAAGGAGAATCCTCCAGCCAGGGAGCGGTTGGAATGTCAAATTGCCCCATGGTGGGCGCCGGTTTTGACCAGGAGCTGAGGAGTGGACTAAATAAAAGTTTCTACATTTGTGCTGCCCATAAAATGATAAATGGTTTAGAAAGAACCTGTTTCAACCTATCAGTGGGTAGCGCCAGGAGGACATGGGTTCAAGCCCCACCCCAGACCTGAGCTCCGAATCTGGGCTGATGCTTGCAATTATTGGGGTGTTGAGGGAGTGCTACAGAGTCGGAGGTGCCAGCTCTCAGATGGAACACTGGATTGAGGCCCCGTTTGCCTGTCCAGGAGGCTGTCAAAAGCTTTCGTGCCACTATTGAATGAGGCGCAGGGAGCGACATGACGTGAATACTAAAGAATTAAAACCCAATTGCTAATTGTGCAATATGTGTTGCGTGGAAAATGGCTGTTGCTTTTGGGAAAAGGCGCACGGTGGCGCGGTGGGTTAGCCCTGCTGCATCAGGCCGCCGAGGTCACAGGTTCGAATCCCGACTCAGGGTCACTGTCCGTGTGGAGTTTGCACATTCTCCCCGTGTTTGCGTGGGTTTCGCCCCCACAACCCAAAGATGTGCAGGTTAGGTGGATTGGCCATGCTAAATTGCCCCTTAATTGGAAAAAAATAATTGGGTACTCTAAAAAAATTTAACAACACAAAGGATTGGGAAAAGGCAAAGGCAGCCGTTTTTACACAGAGGAATTTCTTGAATTAGCTTCCGTTTTATATTGTGCAGATAAATCATTGAACGGAAGGCTGAAAAAAAAATCAACTGACAGTACAATATCTGTTCAAGAGGGCCAGGCTGCCGTATGTTTACATTTAGATTTGCTTCTTCATTCGAAGCTGAGGACTCAATATTGTGGCGTGACCTTGTTTTGTCACACGCTGACCTTACATACCAATGCTTTTTCTGTGGAACTTGAGATCAAAAAGACTTGAGAACAGATATTGAGACCGTGTAAAAGGGTTTACAGAATGCCAATGCCTCTAGGATTGGTACAGCTGCAAACTGTGTAAATGGTGTAACATCATAGCCATGGGCAGGGGGATAAAGATGGAATGTACCGGAAAGGTTGAGCAGTATCTTCACTGGCAGACCGTCCTTTGTAACCTTGGGTGTTGGTCATGAGTGCGTGCAGCATTTAATCATTTCTAAATCTTGAAGCATTTGCCCGGGTGGTGAATCCATCCTTGGCTTATAGGACTTCAGCCCCTTGTTCGTATAATAATAATCTTTATTATTGTCACAAGTAGGCTCACATTAACACCGCAATGAAGTTACTGTGGAAAACCCCTAGTCGCCACATTCCGGCGCCTGCTCGGGTAGACAGAGGGAGAATTCAGAATGTCCAATTCGCCTGACAAGCACGTCTTTCGGGACTTGTGGGGGGGAAACCGGAGCACCCGGAGGAAACCCACGCAGACACGGGGAGAACGTGCAGACTCCGCACAGACAGTGACCCAAGCCAGGAATCGAACCCGTGTCCCTGGCGCTGTGAAGAACCTGTGCTAACCACCGTGCTACCGTGCCGCACCAAGATCGTTAAAGGCGCTATGGAAATGCAATTTGTATTCCAACCCCCCTCCATGAAAATGCAAACTCTATTCCCACCTCCCCCCCTCACCGGCATGCCGCCACCATTCAAAGTCACTTCATTCACGTCATCTGCCGATTGATATTTTTTTTAATTGGGGCTGGTTGCTACATTCGCTGCATGATTTATGTTGCGTGCCGTAGAATAATTTCTTTTTTAAAAAGGATCAGCAAGGACTTTGAATTATC
The DNA here is from genome assembly GCF_902713615.1 of Scyliorhinus canicula. NCBI lineage: Eukaryota > Metazoa > Chordata > Chondrichthyes > Carcharhiniformes > Scyliorhinidae > Scyliorhinus > Scyliorhinus canicula. The sequence goes on along the minus strand of NC_052157.1, from coordinate 154,664,374 downwards.
AGGAGTATAAATACAAGCGTGGAAATATCCAGCAGGTCATTCAACAACTGCACAGAGGGAAAAAAAACGGGTCACAGCATCTTGTGTGTGTCTGCTCGATCAATTCCGAGGAAGGGTGCAGGCTGGAAAGTCACAACATGTCATTTTTCTTTTCAAATGCTGACTGACCTGTTTTGTATTCCGAGAGCTATCTAATTTTACCTTAGGGTTTCAGAATTCTCGTTTTATGTTGTACGTGCGTACAAATGAGTAGAAATGTCTGTTAAAGATGCTTCATCCCGTTTTTTAAAAACAATTTGCATCGCTTGTTTTGTTTGCGGGATTTCAGGTTTAAAATATGTAAGAGGGGGAAAATGAATGGCAGCGAGGTTTCTTTAATAATTCAAACCGATACCGATTGTTTCACCGGGTATGGGAAATAGCAGCTTGCTGCCACCTCGGTGACAGGCAGCAGTAGGCTTTTGCTGTCCCTCCCAGCAGGTCCCTCACAAAAACCCTCCTTTGTCTCCTGCCTCACCCTGACCCCTACCATCCTGGGCCTTCACATCAACAACTTGCATTTACATGGTGCCGTTCACAAAGCAAAATATTTGGGGGGGGGGCAGCAAGCAGCCGTGTCGCGTAAAGCCCCTGGCTTTACCTGCGGATACGGCCGCAGAACGGTCTGTGGCCGCGCATGGCGGTATTCTGCAGTGGCCGGGCCGTACGACATGGCAGAGGCCGCTCGCGGATCCAGCCTGCCAAAAACTGCCCCCCCCCCCCCTCGACACCCCCCGGACCACCAGTCGCCCCAGCCCCCGCCAAAACCCCCCCTGCCAGCAGAACGACCCCCCTGCCCCACCCCGACTGTGGCGGCGCTGGACACAGTCCGCAGCTGCCATGCAATGTCCCCGAAAGTTTGAGGACACGCGCCCCAGGCTGTCGGGGACACGGCCCATCGGGGCGGGCCATCGGGGGAGGGCCTCGGGTGACGTCCTGAGGCCATCCCAACGGCCTGCGGCGTACTCGGGTTTTTGAGGGGGCGGAGCATCGGAAAAACAGCGCCGCCCCCGATTCCAGCATAAAATCGGAGAATCCAGCCCATAGTTTTTAAAGGTGGCCTAAAATGAGGAGACAGAGGCGGAGAGGTTTAGAGAGGGAATTCCAGAGTTTAGGCCCTGGATCAAGCATGCTGACTGGCAATGGACAGAGGCGGCTTCTATCGGGTCTTTCTGGATCATATTTGAATCCCAAGACCTGACCCATTTTGTGGTCAGAATCCATTGAGTGTGGCCTCCAGACTTTGCACAAGGAGTAATCTGGTGTATTCAAACCTATTTTGACTTCACGATATCCCCTCAATGTGTTTCCCTTGGTCAGCGCAGTTAAGGCCTCGACCAGGACTGAATGTGATAGAGCAAGATAAAGGGACAAATTGAAATTGTTCCTGGTCTCTCGGAGACACCCTAAGTCAAGACCATAAGACATAGGAGCAGAATTAGGCCACTCGGCCTATCGAGTCTGCTCCGTGATTCAATCATGGCTAATATTTTTCTCATCCCCATTCTCCTGCCTTTTCCCCATAACCCCTGATCCCCTTATTGATCAAGAACATATCTATCTCTGTCTTAAAGACACTCAGTGATTTGGCCTCCACAGCCGTCTGCGGCAAAGAGTTCCACAGATTCAGCACCCTCTGCCTGAAGAAATTCCTCCTCATCTCTGTTTCAAAGGATCGTCCCTTTAGCCTGAGATTGGGCCCTCTGGTTCTAGTTCTAAAAGTAGAAACACCCTCTCCCCATCCACTCTATGAAAGCCTCACAGAATCCTGTAAGTTTCAATAAGATTCCCCCAATCTTCTAAACTCCAACGAGGACAGACCCTGAGTTCTCAATCGTTCCTCATACAACAAGCTCTTCATTCCAGGGATCATTCTTGTGAACCTCCTCTGGACCCTTTCCACGGCCTGCACGTGCTTCATTAGGGCAGCACGGTAGCACAGTGGTTAGCACAGTTGCTTCACAGCTCCGGGATCCCAGGTTCGATTCCCGGCTTGGGTCATTGTCTGTGCGGAGTCTGCATGTTCCCCCCGTGTCTGTGTGGGTTTCCTCCGGGTGCTCCGGTTTCCTCCCACAGTCCAAAGATGTGCAGGTTAGGTGGATTGGCTATGCTTAATTGCCCTTAGTGTCCAAAAAAGGTTAGGTGGGGTTACGGGGATAGGGTGGAGGTATAGGCTTAGATAGGGTGCTCTTTCCAAGGGCCGGTGCAGACTCGATGGGCAGAATGACCTCCTTCGACACTGTAAATTCTATGAAATCTATGAAACTAGATATGGGGCCCAAAACCGGTTTTGCCACTCCATCGTCTCATGTTATCCCTTCTTCCATTGCAGCTACAGCATTCCATTTTTCTTTACCATTTTATTTTTTTTAGGGAAACCCCCCCCCCCCCCCTTCTCCCTGCTTCACCTCCCTCACTACATCCTCCTCTCCATCCTCACTCCACCTCCACAAGGCGTCCTGCATCCAGGTAGGAGAGCAGCCCTGTAAAGGCCGCTCTGGGTAACCATATCTGGGAGAGGAGAGCTGCTAGGCCTGCGACTGGCCTATCAGGGTTCCAAGTGTGGCCCACGAGACAGTTTGCTGACTGTTGCCCACGCGCAGAATCACCACGTTCCGTTCCCCCCCCCCCGGTCTGACTGAAGAGATTTGCATGGAAAGCGAGGGCGAGTGAAGTGATGAGCGAGCTGATTGCTCACAGCAGCGACCGTGAGAGCCGTGTGCTCCAATCAAAAATATTTATTTTGTTTTTAACCACTCGAAGTCGATGGCTGTCCCGATATATGAACGGTTAAGCATTTTCTATGGCTTGTGAAATATTTGGCGTGTATCAAATGTATTCAATATTATTTTTAAAATAAATTTAGAGTACCCAATTCATTTTTTTCTAATTAAGGGGGAAATTTAATGTGGCCAACCCACCTACCCTGCACGTCTTTGGGTTGTGGGGCAAAACCCACGCAGACACGGGGAGAATGTGCAAACTCCACACGGACAGTGACCCAGAGCCAGGATGGAGCCTACGACCTCGGCGCCGTGAGGCAGCAGTGCTAACCCACTGCGCCCGCTACCGTGCTGCCTGTATTCAATCTTATTGAAGGGTCATGGTTAGTGAACAGTTCGATTTCAATCTTTCGGCCCAGTGAGGTGAAGGCGGCCTAGGTTGCCCGTCCCTGTGTTAGACTGAGCCTTTCTCTCCCCTCTGTCTCACCCGTCCCACTCGCCACCCTCTTCCTCTCTCTCCCTTCAGGTTGCCTTGCTTGTATCAACACCGCAGCACCAATGCATGGGCGTGATCAGGCCCTTCCAGCCCGTTGCTATGCCAATGCCATATATTTTTAAGCATTTCCCTCGAGACAAGCAATTTGAGAAAATTCAGGCTTCAATTCTAGCTCATCCAGCGATCTACGCTCGCAGTCTCCGGCAACAACGCTGACGCTGTGTGCTGCACTCACCTGAAACAAGCTTTTAGAAGATTACACCAGACCTTACAGGCAGCTGGTTTTCCGGGCGCCGTAGATGAAGAGCACAACCCGCGACTCAGAGCGCACAAGTCAGACACGAGTGGCACAAAAGACGTCTCGTTGAGATCACCCCAGCAGTCCTCAGCCAGCAGTGGAAAAATGAGGGAAATTTTACATTGATTCTGTGGCTAAACATATCACCCAGGGGAAATGTTGTTGTGGTGGTGGTAAATGTCACTGGAATCCAGAGGCTCACGTTCTGGGAACATGGGTTCGAATCCCACCGTGGCCACTGGTGGAATTTAAATTCAATTGATAAAAGCGGGACTGTGGGGGGGGGGGCACGGTGACCCAGTGGTTAGCACTGCTGCCTCACAGGGGCAGGGTTCGATTCCGGCCTCGGGTAGCTGTCTGTGGGGAGTTTGCACTTCCTCCCCGTGCCTGTGTAGGTTTCCTCCCACAGTCCAAAGATGTGCAGGTTCGGTGGATTGGCCGTGCTAAATTGCCCCTTAGTGTTCAAGGATGTACAGTTTAGGTGATGGGGTGGGGGTGTGGGCCTGGGCGGGGTGCTCTTTCGGAGGGTTGATGCAGACCCGATGGGCCGAATGGCCTTCTTTTGCACTGTAGGAATTCTATGGTTCTACGGAATTGAAAAGCTGGTCTCAGTAATGGTGATCACGACAACAGTCGTGGCTGTTGTGAAGACCCATCTGGTTCACGACTCTCCTTCAGGGAGAGAAGTCTGCCGTCCTTACCTGGTGTGGCCTACATGCCACTCCACATGGCTCCATGAGCAATGTGGTTGACTCTTAAAGGAAAAGTCGCCACAGCCCCAGATGATCATCGGTTGCTTTCCCCTTTGCTGGGGAGAGCTGACTGGTGGAGAATTAACCTGAGGGTCACCGCAACTCAGGCAAGGGGCAGGGTTGAGAAGACGGGGTCTTCGTGAATAACCTCAGCCGGTACGGGAATTGAACCCGGGCTGCTGGCCTCGCTCTGCATCACAAACCCGCTGTCCAGCCAAGTGAGGTAAACCGGCCCCCAACAGAGACCTCACCAGAACCTCCATCTGTGATGCCCCAGAGATTTCCCTCAGTCACCCCTGCCTGAAAGCTGAAGTAAAAAGTCTCACAACGCCACGTTAAAGTCCCAACAGGTTTATTTGGAATCACCAGCTTTCGGAGCGTAGCTCCTTCGTCAGGTGAGTCACATTGTGGGGTGGAGAGCCCCCCCCTCAGTATCGGGCTGCCCACTCAAAATGTGTCCACCCCAGTCCAACACTGGCATCTCTACATGAAAGCCGAAGAGCAACCCAGAAAGTGGAGTGAAAGGTCACGGCATTTTCACTTACCCTTCCCTAACATCTGTCTCCTCAGACAGTGTTTGGAGCAGCAGCTGTTACAAGTGTTAGGGGCTTCCTCCAAAGCCAAATACACTTCAAAGAGCTTCTTAGCTTTTGAAATGAAAATCTTCCATTCAATTTCACAGAGCTGTATTGGCCAGTGATTGTCAGTTTTACTACTCCAGAGACAGGTGCTTGGAGAATTGTTGGTCTAGCTTTCCCTTCATGCTTGAATGCATCTCAAGTACCCTTATTTAATGCTAACCACAATGTTTATAAACACTCCTGCTATGGTTGGCAGTTCCTCACCACATCAAAAGCAGCTAAGTGCTTTCACTTCCTCTTCTTCACAGCAGAAAGCATTTAGATTGGGGGTCTCTGCGGGGGGAGGGGGGGTTCTGATGGGGGGACTTGGGGGTCGAATCACCCTTATCCATGCCTGCTGTGATGGGGGTGAGGATGCCCTAATTGTCAGTGGGGGGTGGGAAGATTTACATTGTGCCCCCCCCCCCCATCGGACCTCAGTATCGGGCTGCCCACTCAAAATGGCAGCCCGATACCGGTATCCTGATTGAATCTGGCGAGCTCTCCCCCATGCATCAATTTGCATGATGACCCCTCCCAGCAGCAGCGGAGCCCAATTGCGATTCCCCGCTGGCGGAATCACTTAGTCTCCAGAACGGAGAATCCAGGCCAGCGTCTTGGTTCAGCGTCACATCTGAAGGACGGCACCTCCGAGCAGTGCAGCACTCCCTCAGTTTAGGGAAGAAAGAATTGCATTCACATAGCGCCTTTCACAACCTCATGCCAAGCCTGGGCAGCCTGTTCCTGTTGTGAGTTAGGAAACACAGAAGCCGCTTTTCACACACCCAGCTCCCGCACACCGTAATGCAACCCTGGCCAGTCGAGCTGATTTTCAGTAATGTTGACTGAAGGATAAATATTGGCCTGCGCTGCAGCAGCAAGCCTGGCTTCTGTGCCCAAAACTCTGGAATGGACGTTGAACCCGCGACCTGCTGAATCCGAAGCAGAATTGCTTCTGACTGAGACACAGCTGGCACTGGTGCAGACTGTCTGAGGTCAATATGTGCAGCTTATCAGTACAGCTTGAAAGGACAAGATATACGTAAACGGTGCAAATGCTGACCGCTGCTCGCTGCCCCGAGAGGGACTCATTCCAGATCAAAGAACGAAAACGAACATGGAACAGTGACAAGGGAAATAATAATAGATACATCTGTCACCGTTTCAATGTAACCCTGCTGCTACGTAATCCAGATTATATTCCATTGATTCGCCTCCCTATCAATGTGTAGCTGACCTTGAGAACTGAGCTAGGAGCTAGCCTGCTAGCTCCTGATCAAAAAGAGTTGATTTCAGAGGGCAGCACGGTGGCGCAGTGGTTAGCACTGCTGCCTCACGGCGACGAGGTCCCAGGTTCGATCCCGGCTCTGGGTCACTGCCCGTGTGGAGTTTGCACATTCTCCCCGTGTTTTTGTGGGCTTCGTTCCCACAACCCAAAGATGTGCAGGGTGGGTGGATTGAACACGCTAAATTGCCCCTTAATTGGAAAAAATGAATTGGGTGCTCTAAATTTAAAAAACAAAGAGTGATTTCAGGAGAAATGCAACAGAGTTAGTGCAAGACGGGCTGGGCAGAAGAAGGGCGGAGCGGGTGCCCCGTGGTTAGCACTGTTGCCTCACAGCGCCAGGGTTCCGAGTTCGATTCCAGACCTGGGTCACTGTCTGTGCGGAGTCTGCACGTTCTCCCCGTGTGTGCGCGGGTTTCCTCCGGGAGCTCCGGTTTCCTTCCACAGTCCAAAGATGTGCAGGTTAGGTGGATTGGCCATGATAAATTGGCAATGTCAAAAAGCTTAGATTGATTAACGGGGATAGGGCAGAGGAGAGGGCCCGGATGGTGTGTTCTTTCGGAGGGTCGGTGGAGACTGGCTGGGCCGAATGGCCTCCTTCTGTACCATAGGGATTATATGATTAGAAGCAACGATAGAGTGGAAGACGGAGGGGAATTAAATGACAGAGGAGTTAGTGACTCAAGGCCATTGAGTTTAGTCATAGAATGGTTTATAGTAGGAGGGAGATCGTTTGGCCCATTGCGTCTGTCCTGGCTCACTACAACAACAACTCACTTTCTGATCATTCCCCAACCGTTTCTCCGTAGCCCTGCAAACCTTTTTCTCTTCAGATAATTATTCAACTCTCGTTTGAAGGCATTGACTGAACCCACCTCCATCTCTCTTTCAGGCAGCGCGCATTCCCGATCCCAGCCTCTCGCTGAGTAAAAATGTTTCTCCTCATGTCGCCATTGCTTCTTTTTCCTAATCACCTTAAGTCGGTCTCCTCTGGTTCTGGAACCTTCTGCCAATGGGGATGGTTTATCTCCCTCAGACCCCCTCATGATTTTGAACATGGCCAACGAGTCTCCTCTTAATCTTCTCTTCTCCAAGGGGAACAGTCCCAGCTTCCCCAGCCTAGCTGTGAAACTGAAGCCTCTCATTCCTGGGACAATTCCCACAAATCTGTTCTGCACAGTGCCTAATATTTTCACATCTTTCCTAAAGTGCGGTGGTCAGAGCTGGAAAGAATAATCCTCCCATCCGAGGTCGATCCAGTGTTCTATGCAGGTTTACCACGACTTCCTTGCTTTTGTACCCTCCGGCCCTTTTTCTAAAGCTAGCATCCCACTTATTACTTTATTAACAACCTCCTCAGTCCACCCTGACGCCGGTAATGATTTGTGCACAGACACCCTCAGGCCCCTCGACTCCAACAAGCCCTTTAGAATTGGACCCTTGATTTTGTATTGCCTTTCCATTTGGCACAGTGGTTAGCACTGTTGCTTCACAGCTCCAGGGTCCTGGGTTCGATTCCCGGCTTGGGTCAGTCCGTGCGGAGTCTGCACTTTCTCCCTGTGTCTGCGTGGGTTTCCTCCCGTTTCCTCCCACAAATCCCGAAAGACGTGCTCGTTAGGTGAATTGGACATTCTGAATTCTTCCTCAGTGTACCCGAACAGGCGGCGGATTGTGGCGACTAGGGGATTTTCACAGTAACTACATTGCAGCCTTAATGTCAGCCTACCCGTGACAATAAAGATTATTGTTTTAAAAATGCTCTTCCTCGCAAAATGAATCACTTGCCACTTCTCTGCATTGAATTTCACCTGGTAACTGTCCGTCCATTGAACCAACATGTCCGTGTCCCTCCCAAGTTTAACGCTCCTCACAGTTCACAATGCAGCCAAGTTTTTGTGTCAGCTGCAAATTTTGAAACTGTGCCCCTGTGCACCAGAGTCTGGGCCATGTGCACCAAGGAAAGCGTGGGTTCAGACACTGCGAAACCCCACCAGGTTAGGTGGATTGGCCATTGCTAAATTGCCCTTAGTGTCCAAACAAGGTTAGGAGGGGTTATTGGGTTACGGGGATAGGGTGGAAGTGAGGGCTTAAGTGGGTCGGTGCAGACTCGATGGGCCGAATGGCCTCCTTCTGCACTGTATATTCTATGTTCTATATACCTCCCTCCAGCTCAAAAAGCAACTCTCTTGCGTTTCCTGTCACTCAGCCAGTTTCATATCTATGCTGTTATTGTTCCTTTTATTCCATGAATCCGAACTTTGCTGGCAAGTCTGTCATGTGACACTGTATCACATGCCTTTCAGAAGTCCACGGCCATCACAGCATTTGCATTACCCTCAACAGCCCTCTTTGTTACCTCATCAAAAAGACTCAAGGAAGTTAATTAAACATGATTTGCCCTGAACAAATCCATACTGGCTTTCTTTACCAAATCCGCGTTTGCAGAAGTGACTGTTAATTCTGTGTTGGATTGCTATTCCCATCAGTATCGAGATTGAAATGTCCGGCCTGTAGTTTGGGCTTATACTTATGCGATTCTTTGAACAACTGAGCAACATTTGCAATTCTCAGGCCCTCTGGCACCACCCCTGTATCTATGGAGGAGTGGAAAATTATGGCCAGTGTGTGGTAGTCACCACTGTTGTGTTATATTGTATATAGTGGTATTACGGTAAAGCCCCTGCACTACAGGTACGGGAGTAGATCCCTGCCTGCTGGCTCCACCCAGTAGGCAGAGTATAAATATGTGTGCTCCCCGTACAGCAGCCATTTCACCAGCTGCTGTAGGAGGCCACACATCTCTGTAATAAAGCCTCGATTACATTCTGCTCTTGTCTCGTCGTAATTGATAGTGCATCACAGTGCCTCCTCAATGTCCACCCTCACTTCCCTCAATATCCTGAGACCGCATCTCAGTCGGTCCTGGTGACTTGTTTTTTTTTATTTTTAAAAAATAAATTTAGAGTACCCAATTCATTTTTTCCAATTAAGGGGCAATTTAACATGGCCAATCCACCTAACTTGCACATCTTTGGGTTGTGGGGGGTGAAACCCATGCAGACACGGGGAGAATGTGCAAACTCCACATGGATAGTGACCCAGAGCCGGGATCGAACCTGGGACCTCAGTGCTGTGAGGCCGCAGGGCTAACCCACTGCGCCACCGTGCTGCCCCACCTGGTGACTTGTTAACTTTAAATACAACCAGGGCAGCACGGTGGCCTAGTGGTTAGCACAACCGCCTCACGGCGCTGAGGTCCCAGGTTCGATCCCGGCTCTGGGTCACTGTCTGTGTGGAGTTTGCACATTCTCCCCGTGTCTGCGTGGGTTTCGCCCCCACAACCCAAAAATGTGCAGAGTAGGTGGATTGGCCACGCTAAATTGCCCCTTAATTGGAAAAAATAATTGGGTAATCTAAATTTTAAAAAAAAACTTTAAATACAACCATCCTGTCTAATAATGAATGAAATGAAAATCGCCTATTGTCACGAGTAGGCTTCAATTAAGTTACTGTGAAAAGCCCCTAGTCGCCACATTCCGGCGCCTGTTCGGGGAGGCTGGTACGGGAATTGAACCGTGCTGCTGGCCTGCCTTGGTCTGCTTTAAAAGCCAGCGATTTAGCCCAGTGTGCTAAACCAGCCCCTTATGTCCCCTTCATCTATTTTTCGCCAAGCCAATGCCTCAATGGACAGAGGTGCCTCTAAGCCAGAGGCCTCCGGGTTTGAGTCCTAGTTCAGGACCAGATTGGCTGTGGAAGGCCTATTCATAAAATGGCCAAACGGATCACTTATCAACTTGAAAATCCTTCCAATGGCAGATGCTAAGAGCGGGAGAGTCTCCTGGTCAACCACGTTTGGTGCGGAGCGCCCCACCCTATCCCCCTTTCAGGCTGTAGCTTCTGAAGACAGGCTGGTTACCTGTTCCGTAACCCTGGAAACAGAGATAAGCATAACATTTATCTGCCTCATGTGATGCGGGAAGCTTCCAAGTCCAAGTTCTTCAGCTACCAACAGAATTTTCAACCTTGGTAAACACAGATGCAAAATAATCATTTAAATCTCAGACATGCTTTTTTAGAGCGGCCTCTTTTAGGTCCATTATCAGCCCCATTCCTCCTTTTACCACATGTTTAATATTTATCTCCTGACTTATCTTACGGACTCCTTTTTATGTTAGCTGCCAGTCTCCCCCCCATACCCTCCCTTTGTTTCGCTTATTTGCCCCCTTACTCACACCCCCTCTGAAGCTTCCAAATTGAGCCCGGCCCATCCACCTGACTCGACGAGGGCAAGAAAAGGAACAAAAGATGTACCTAGAGCAAGGTTGCCGCTGGCCAAAAACAAAAACGAGGCGAAGCAAACGAAACCTGCGTCGATAATGAAAAATGGAGACAAATTACAATCTGCAATTGTTAGACTCAGTGTTGAGTCCAGAAAGGTGTAAAGTGTTTGCAGATTATCTTCAGCATTCTCTGTCCTTGTTTCAGATTTCCACCATGCACACTTTTGGCCGAGGAAAACCTATTGCTAGTTTGGTTAATGATGCTGGAATAATATAACTTATTTTCAAGTGTTTTTTCTTCACTACTTAAAAGCAAAACCTGGACCGTATATTGGTAATATTGTGACTCAACATGTGTTTTCTCTTATTGCAGGTTGCAACCTCGAATTGTTCTTGATGCTGCTTGGATTGGAGTTCCATATTTCAGTCTCCTGCCCCAGACATTGTGTTTGTTACCCTTCGCCAATGACTGTCACATGCCAGTCGCATGGATTTACCTCCATCCCGGAAGGAATTCCTGCCAATAGCGAGAGAATATTCCTCCAGAATAACCGGATAACTCTTCTACTGAGGAACACATTCAGCCCATCTACTGTCACCCTTTGGTTGTACTCCAACAATATCACTTTCATTGACTCAGAGGCCTTCCGGGGATTTGGCCTCCTCGAGGAGCTTGACCTTGGGGACAATCGCCATCTGAAGTATCTGGACGCAGAGACCTTTAATGGTTTGGAGAAGCTTCATGCTTTGCACCTCTATCGCTGTGGGTTGACCTTTCTGCCCAATGGAATCTTTGAAGGTCTTCACAACTTGCAGTATCTGTACCTACAGGAGAATCACATAGAGTACCTTCAGGATGACCTGTTTCTGGAGCTGGTCAACCTTACACAGCTCTTCTTGCATGGGAATAAGTTATTGAGTTTATCCCAAAACACCTTCAGAGGGCTGGTCAGCCTTGATCGCCTCTTGTTGCACCAGAATCGGCTTCATTGGGTTAACAAGAGGGCCTTCCACGATCTTCGGAGGCTTGCCACTTTATATTTGTTCAATAACAGCCTGAGCTCGCTTCCTGGGGAATGCCTGGCAGAGCTTGGGTCACTGCAGTACCTCAGGCTGAATGGAAATCCTTGGGAATGTACCTGTAAAGCTCGATCCTTGTGGGAATGGCTCCAACGGTTCAGAGGGTCAAGCAGCAGTGTGATCTGTGAATCCCCCCGGGATCTACAAGGGATCGACCTGAAGGTTCTCTCTTCCCGCCTCTTCAAGAACTGCACAGGGTCAGAGTCGTTCAACCAGATTCGAACGAGGCAGCACCCCCATCACGGGAACAAGAACGGGCTGGAGTCCGGGCAGTCTTCGCGGGGCCTGGTGCCAGGATCGGGACACGCACTGCCCGCCAAGAATGGCACAAGGCAGCGAGACGACGCGGCCAAAACCTACCTGGGGGAGGCCGCCCCAAAGAAATCGCAGGATGGGATGTGGGGCAGCGACTACCTGCCCGACGCTGGGCAGAAACCGCAGACCATCCGCCCGTTCCCGCCCAGGCGCCGGCCAAAGGTGAAGTGCACCCGCCGCACACATTTGGAGCCCCCACCCGGAATCCAACAGCCCGCCGGAGGGGGAAACAGGGTCGGGGCCGAATGGATCACCCTCCTGGCCGCCCTGGTCCTTGTCATCCGTTGAGCCTGCTACCACCCCCCTCCCCCCACCCACCCACCCACCCCTCCAGTAATGAAAAGGGCAAAAACATTCTAACACTGCCGTCAATCCAGTAGGGACCAAAAAAAGAAAAATTTCAACAAAAAAAAACAACAAAAAAAAAAGATCAATTTTTAAAATTACAAAGCGATTAAAACTGTTACTATGTGCTTAGGCAAACCGTGGATTTGTTGGATGGCATTCCGTTTCGGACCATTGGAATATCATTGGAAATGGTCGGAATAACGCGCCCAATGGAAATGAATCGGCAGCACAGGACGAAAGGGTTCCCGCTCTACTCCCCACAGGCAGCAGGAGATATATCAGAGAGAGAGAGCACTCGGAAATAATATCTTAACAAAAGAAGATCCCCGGAGTCAATTTGACATAACCTGCTGCTGACTTGTGCCCCCCCCCCCCCCCCCCCACCCCTTGGGAACAACCCTAAAACTCTTGATCACATCATTGTTTCCCAGAGGAATTCCTCCATCCGGTGAGGGTGAATCGGTGACGGTTGCCAAAACAATGGTGGTTCCAGACGTTTTCGGTGCCGGCGCTGGCATATTCCTCAAACCCCGAAACAAAAAGTTGGTCTCGCCCGCCTTCTAGTGAGGTTTCCGTTGTTTGACCGGATCCCAGCCGAATAATATGCATTGCATAATCGCAAAGGATGAACGCGGTCTAAAACCCAGAGCTTGATTCACCCAAGTACCAAAAACGGGGAGACCAGATAATTGTGTGAAAAGATTCGCAATGGAATTATTTTTTTTTTAAATGTGACTACCTATCATTTGGACAATAGGCAGCCCTTATATAATTGACGTACATTAATTTCTGGAAATATATGTTTACAGATTATACTGCTACCCTCGTACAGCTTATGCTAAGGTGTTTTTTTTTATTTCTGTCTTGAGGGAAATGGAGACTGCTTTACACACAAGCCACGGATCCAGATAGGATAGATGCAGGAGTCTGTGCCCTTCTGGATTAAACGCGTTGGCTTCAGCTTTGTCTACCCCTATATTTGGATGGTGGTTGCAAAGAGCTGAAGGGAAGTAAGACATTGGTGTTCATGGCGTGGCTCCATTTGACAAGGGAGCTGGATCCTTTCCATTTTTTCTGTACTGAGTATTAAGATTTGTTGTACCTGGATTTACAGAATTGCTTTAAATATATATATATATATATCTATAAAAAACAAAGGACAAAAACGTTTTTCTGGAAGAAATCAGGATAACTAGCGCTGTATTCTTTCATGTTCATCCACTCAAACAACTGACAATATAAAACTTCTCTCTACACCGTGGCGTTCCCGCAAGTCTAGAGCACTTCGTTTTTGATGGGGTTGGGGCAGGAGGATGTAGCCTCGGTACCAAGGCGTGAAGGGGGCAGAATTTCTTCTCCCTGAAGCCGAGCCTAATTACCCCCCCCCCTTTCCAATACAACACCTCTGATGTATTACACCGTTGGCTGTACTGATCCACTCAATACCATTTCCGTTTCATTTGTTAAAAAGCCCTCCGTTCTAAGTGAGTTGCTTAAAATTGCAGGCAGAGTGTGCGATCTTGTGGACAGGACCAGCTTGAAGTTAATAAGCGCGGGTAGTGTGGGTGGCGCGGAGCTGGGTGGTACATTGGGTTAGACATTCCTTATTTGCCCTTCCCAGGATTGTGACTCAAGTCCAGAGGATGAAAGTCTCGGTGGGGAAGGGAGAGGTTCTTTCGTCACTCCAGGTTCCAATGTGAAATGGGGTTGGGCAGGCTCCACCTGGGCCCAGTCCACAGCTCGAGGTCTACCCCTAGTTTGGTACAAAGCGCGGTAGTGCCACCCACCGATCATAATGATCCGGTGGCAGGAAGATGGAAAAGCTCACGTTGGCACGATAGGAGAGGGACTGGGGCTAATGAGCCACTGGGGGGGAGCCGAGAGGGACATTTGGGGCGCATCTCGACGCGTTCTGCCAATGTGGCAGTGCTTGATGTTATCAAGGGCAGCGGGCAATAGTCCTGGTCACCCTGCGCAGTGACACAAGTACATAGGATTACTTGGAATGAACGGTGCAGAATTAGGCCATCCGGTCCAACCTGTCCACGCTGGCGTCTATGCCCCCTGCCCACCCCCCACAAACCTCCTCCCAACCCCCTCTTTCAGTTCTTCTAATAAGCGTGGCCTTCAAGTCCTTTCTCCCCCATGTGTTTATTTATGTTGTAATTATGTTTTTTCTTTCGATGCACTTATAACAGTACAGCACAGAACAGGCCCTTCGGCCCTCGATGTTGTGCCGAGCAATGATCACCCTACTCAAAACCTCAGACTTTCGATGCACTTATAACAGTTATAAGTAGCAACCCTTCTCCTCGGTAACAGACGCAGGAGCCATTCTCCAGCAGTAACAGTTGCGATCAATAAGAAATAAGAACAGCACAGGGAAAAGTAAGAAATGATACCCCAATTGCAGCAATGTTTTTGATGCTTACTTGCCGATTTGATGGAATCGAATGCTTTTAAAACATTGGTGAGGATCTTCCTCCCCCAAATAAAGTGGGCCAAGGACTGTCAATACCTGTGCAGCACACCCTTCCCCCATTACACCCTTCTCAGCGAAAAGGGTTTCATTTACCCGATAATGAAGAGACAATTTGAAAAAAAAATGAAAATCGCTTATTGTCACGAGTGGGCTTCAATGAAGTTACTGCGAAAAGCCCCTAGTGGCCACATTCCGGTGCCTGTCCGGGGAGGCTGGTACGGGAATTTGTACAGCACTCACCAAATAAAATGGTAGCGCAGAATCGCAGCCTTACCTAACCTTATTTACTGCTGATACAGTCCTTCCTTTTGTAGAAATAAAAGATGGCAAAACGCTATTGGGCGAAAGTGAACCCTCTTGGCAGGGGCTGGAGGAGGCCATTTCGCCCCGGGGGGGGAGCTAGCTTTCAGGGGGATTGGTTTGCTGGCACCCCCAAAGCTTTCTGAATTGGAAAGATCGGACGTCAGTTCTGAGGGTAGGCTGGAGAGGTTGGGCCTGCTCCATTGTGGAAGACTGAGGTAGATTTTTCTCCTCTCAGGGAATCAAGGCACATGGAGAGCAGAGTTAGGCCCAAAGATCAGCCATCTTGAATGGCAGGGGGCAGGCGCGCGGGACCAAATGGCCCACTCCTGCTCCTTTCTCTTATGTTTTTTTTTAATGGTGAGGGTAGCTTGTTCTTTTAGGCTATGATGTATTTTGTGTCTGGTCCATTAAAGGTATAAAAGGGATTGCTTGCGGCATTAATTGTTTTGACAGTAATCTTCACCACAGCCAGGCCCGGAGGTGTGCTGACCACGCCCCCTGGAGGTTGCAGGCTGAAGGGACGGTGAGGGGAAAATCAGGAGTGAAGTCACAGAACCAGGCTCATTAAAACATTGAAAACGTCTGAATGTCGCTCCTTAATGGAAACGAGGCAAAAGAAAAAGGTCAAAGTAATCTCTCGTTTCTGCGAGATTTGCTACGCAGGTTGTGCAGGAGGTTCTCCTTGACCAACCAATGGTTCCGATTTTCAAGCGCCTATGGACGAGAGAGACATGCGACTTCACACACAAAGCACATTCTCGACGAACTACAGGGCATGCTTTGCACATTTCCGTTGCAGAGACCTCTGGAACCCTGGACGTTTGATAACGTATCAAAGTATCTCAATGCTAATGACCCACCACCCACTCCCACACTCCCAAAATGTAACTCTCTCCCCCCCCCCCCCCCACCCCCCCACCCCACCATCTATTGAAGGCGTTGACTTACACACCACTCTTCGCCCAGCTACTTGCCATTTATTCAATACACTATGAAGTGGCCAGCTTTATTGCTCTGGAGCGGGGTCGGTGGGTCTCCAGAGTCTGAGACGACGGGAAGGAAAGGCGCCTCTTCAATTAGGTCTAATCCTCTCCTCATCCAGCGTTGGATCGCTGGACGTTAATCAGAAACAGGGACACCCACCCCTCTACCCACCCGACACTCCCAAAACTGCTGCTTTCTGTTTCCTCTTGCTCTGGAGGGGGGGGGGGGAGGGGCATCACTGGGCCGCTCCACAAAAACCTGGATGGGATTAAACCTTTTTCTCCTTCTCACTCAACCCCCTGCACAACCTCCACCATCTGGGATTGGTCTTGACCACCGTTACCCAGCTCAAATGGCAGAGGGTGGGAGAGTGGGAAGGGTGCCTGACCCTGGTAGGGGCCCCGGAGTATATATTTCTTATTTATCCTGCCATGGTAGAGCCAAGACGAGGCATAAACCCATCGGGGTGGTGAGGTAGGGGAGCCCTGACCAGCCACCACCTGGTTTGGAGTCTAGCATGTTTATATTGCTGGGGGACGCCATTGTGCTGTTACCTTGAACTGTTTCTGTGTCTTCAATGGCACTGTTACACTCCCTGTGAGCACTGAATAAAACATGTACCATAACAGTTTGGACCGGTATATTGTGCCAGTGGTCTATTATTTGCCAGTGTTTCATTCTTTTAGTGATTTCCATTGCACGTTCATTCTCTTCTTTCCTGTCCAGTGAACCTTTAGCATACTGCAGGCGGCCGCCGCGATGTCCATTGTTGACCTTTGACCATGGTGCCAAGGGCTAAGACAGGCTCTGGAAAGTTGCTGACACCCCCTCCTGTAAATCCTGACTCTGCGTAGACATCTCTACCAGTGAGAGGATCATAGGTTCCAGAAGCGCGACACCCGCACTTATTCTGGTCATTTATCACCTTGCAGTGTGTTTCCCCCCCCCCCCCCCCCCCCCCCCCCATAACTTTGAGATCTATCCTTATGGCAGCCAAGGCTGTGACTATCTTGTGCACAGCAGGATCCCACAAAGAGCAATGAGATGAATCGATTTTTTTTCAGCCAGCATTCGTTACCCATCCCTAATTACCCCTGGAGAAGGTGGTGGCGAGCCGCCTTCTTGAACCGTTGCAGTCTATACAGTGTAGGAACACCCACTGCGCTGTTAGGAATAATTAGTGACTGACATTTCTTTTGGAGTTTTTGTGGAGGAGGGGTGGAATGTTGATTAGGAATCTCCTTGCTTTTCTATGAATAGCATTTTTAGCCTCTATTGCAACAGCTGGAGAGAGGGGGGTGTGGGGGTCTCGATTTAACATCTCATCTGAAGCATGGCCCCCTCCAAGCGCACGGTATCAAATGGAGCTCAGGCGGGGAGACTCGAGACCTTTCTGATGGGAGACATGGATGAAGCACTGGGAATTGTCCCATCTCTGGGCTTGGGATCGAATAACGATGACACCAAGGACACATTTTCTTGGTTGAGACTAGAGTGACCAGTACGTTGGACCTCTCCTGGAATTTGGAACCTCCCCACCTCTGGTAGATGCAATAAGGATTTATTCTCAATTTTTTCAAGTTAGTTGGCCCTAATTCCACACTCACCTCCAATGCTTTCCATACAGGTAGACGTTTGAGCCGTACTGGCTGAGGTTATTCATGAAGGTCCCGCTACCTCAACCTTGTCCCTCGCCTGAGGTGTGGTGATCCTCAGGTTAAATCACCACCAGTCAGCTCTCCCCCTCAAAGGGGAAAGCAGCCTATGGTCATCTGGGACTATGGAGACTTTACCTTTACGTTTGTATGATGGGATTTTACTTCAACGGTGGGTCAATTTTTACTCCCCATCCCTGGTTTAATGGGGCAGTAATGGTCTCAGACAAGGGTCTGATGTCTCAACACCTACTGAAGGTCACAGTGAAGGCACTTCAGCGAGTCTAGAAGAGGTTCACAAGAATAGCTCCAGGGATGAGGAACTTCAGTTATGAGGATAGACTGGAGAGGTTGGGACAGTTCTCTTCAGAGAGAAGAAGGCTAAGTGGCGATTTGATAATAATAATCTTTATTAGTGTCACAAGTAGGCTGACATTAACACTGCAATGAGGTTACTGTGAAAATCCCCTAGTCGCCACATTCCAGCACCTGTTCGGGTACACAGAGGGAGAATTCAGAATGTCCAATTGACCTAACAAGCACGTCTTTCGGGACTTGTGGGGGGGGGGGGGGGGGGGGGGAACCGGAGCACCCGGAGGAAACCCACGCAGACATGGAGGGAGAACGTGCAGACTCCGCACAGACAGTGACCCAAGCCGGGAATCGATCCCGGGACCCTGGTGCTGTGAAGCAACAATGCTAACCACTGTGATAGAGATGTTCAAAATCATGAAGGGCCTGGGCACGGTAAATGGGGAGAAACTGCTCCCGCCCGTCAAAGGATCGAGAAGGAGAGGGCGCATATTTACAAAAGAGGCAAATCTGATGTGAGAAAAAACCTTTTCACACAGCGAGTGGCTGGGGTCTGAGATGCACGACCTGGGAGTGTGGTGGTGGCTGGGTCAATCGAGACATCCGAGAGGGCGCTGAGATTATTATTTCAATAGAATCAATGGACAGGGGTGCGGGGACAAGGCAGGAGAATGGCACTAACGCATGAGGCTTACTTGGAGAGCCCGACGGGCTGAATGGTCCGTGCGCTGTAGCGATTCTGGGAGGCGGCCGGCTTCATTCCGGAAGGATTTTCTGTGCCTCCAAATCATTGCCTGTTGAGGCGATCATAGAATTTACAGTGCAGAAGGAGGCCATTCGGCCCATCGAGTCTGCACCGGCTCTTGGAAAGAGCACCCTGCCCAAGGTCAATACCTCCACCCCATAACCCAGTAACCCCACCCAACACTAATGCCAATTTTGGACACTAAGGGCAATTTATCATGGCCAATCCACCTAACCTGCACATCTTTGGATCCACCCCGTTTTATATGCAAACCGAGACCTTGCAATGTAACTAGGCTCGCCTGCCTTTTTGGGTTGAAGCTGGTTGGAGTTTACCCTGCGCGCACTCTGGCAAGTTCCACAGGTGACGGAAGCAAAGACGCCCAGCTGCAGATAAGTGTCGAATTAGTTTTGTTAATCTTGCTACAATTACTGAGGACACAAGGTATCCTGATCTTAATGGCTTCATCTAAACTATTGCAGCTGACAGTTATAACCCCGCTCTGCACAGTATTATACCAGTGTGGTCTTAAAACAGGCCATAAAATATAATGAGGAGTAAATTGCTCCTAATTTAGAAATTCTGGGAGCAGGAGCAGGGTTAATCTTTGCTGCCTCGGAGGCATTGCAGAACAGACTTACTCAAATGATAGCTGGACTGCAAGGTTAATTTATAAGGAGAGATTAGAGAAACCAGGCTTGTATTCTCTGGAATTTGGAAGATTGAGGGGGGAGTTTGATCAAAATTTCAGGCATTATGGGGGACTGAGAGAATAGATCGAGAGGAATTGGGCGGGATTCTTCGAGAGAATCCCGACGAAATCGGGATCGGCGCCACTTTCGCGATGCGCCGCCCCCTCCAAAGCAGCATACTCTCGGAGTACGGCGCGCGACGTATCGATGGCCTCAGGACATTGCCTGAGGCTCACCACCCCCGATGCTCCATCCCCAACCAGGCCGAGGTCCCGCTAGCGTTGGTCGCGTGTGCTCGGGAACTCGGCGCGTGGCGGCTGCGGACTCGTTCCAGCGCCGCCACAGAGTCGGGGGAGGGCCGATCCGTGGGGGGGGGGACCTTGGCAGGGGCTGGGAGCACTGTGGGGTAGTGGTCCGGGGGTTGTGAGCCAGCCAAAGTGGGGGTGGCACTATTTTGCAGGCTGGGGTCTGCACGCGGCCAGCACCATGTTGCATGGCGCAGCCGCCGCCGTGCGAATGCGCGCCCACGGACCCGGCAATTCTCCGGGCCATATCCGTGCTCTACGCTGCCTGCCTACTAGCCCCCCCCCCCCCCCTCCCCCAACACCAAACGGAGTATCGGTGGCCGTTTTGCACAGAATTTTCAGTCGTAAAAAGCCACCGTTCCCACGCCGGCGTCAGGACGACATAGCCTGAAAATCGGAGAATCCCGGTCGTTATCTCTGCTGGCCGGGGTATCTGGGGTTGGGGGCACCTACCACTGAGACTATTCTAAAAATAAGATTGCGGAAGGTTAGAAAACAGGCAAAGTATGTGAGAAGCTTGGAACTCTCTTCCACAAATGGTAATTACTGCTAGGTCAATTGTTCGTTTTAAACCCGAGATTGACAGATTTGGTCAGCCAAATGTATTCAGGACACAGGGCAATGGTGACGATAGTTAGCATGCACATTGGCCATGATCTCATTGAATGGTGAAGCAGGCTTTGGGACTAATTAACCTCCTCCTGTTGCGAATTTTCCCCGTGACCTCATTGAATGAGGCCGCCAACTTCAGGGATGGGCTCGTTGACCAGTGACTGGTGCCTTCAGCCCTACCAAACTCACCTTGCCTAATTTCACCCCTGCAAAGCCAGCCTGGAATTTTCAGACCCTGCCCAACCCTGACTTACATTCCCCCACTACCCTGAGCCCTTCCTCATCAGGGCTGGCTGAGTTGGGAGGTCACCTCCTGAAGCTGGAGAGAAGAGGCACATTTGGTGCAGACTGGGGAAGGACGTGTGTGCGTGTGGGGGGGGCGGGGGGGTTTGGCGCTGGTGCGGTGCGGAATACTTTTCACCTCCCTATAGCACCAGCCCTTGGAAGACTTTTTGTGTGAATCGCTGAAGCAGCAATCTGTTCGGTTGAGGAGAATTAACTTCCTTCAATCCAGATGAGCCTCAAAAATGAATACGTCTTCATTCAGAGGAGAGAAAATCTGATTTGGAGTGAAACTTGTGGCTCTATTTGTGGTGTTGCTGCCAGATGTTGAACAGGAATGTTATCCCGCAAAACATCTGCTGTTGTTTTGTCGTGTTCCTTCCGAGCTCGCTCTGTCTAATCAGATCAATCAACCCATTAATTCACGTCAATAAGTGTGCAATGTTGTGGGCACCAACAGCACATGCTTTCAATAAAAAGAAATATGCCGTGAAATGAAGATGCACAGCTTTCAAAAGATTCTCCCTGATGATAGTTGATGAATATTCACATGTGAGCAGCGATAGTCTCGGGTGCCTTCATTTGCTGATTTTTTTAAATGCTTATTAAGTTGAGGAATCTTTGTGTTGGGACGATGGAACGTTCCCCGTTCTCGGACCCCAGGGGAAACGGCAGGCGTGTCCAGGCTTCAATGGGAAATCCCACTGACAAGAGGCAGGAGCAGCAAATCCCGCCGCCAGGGAACAGCGCGCCGCCCAGAAACACGGGGCTGGGGAACCGGAGAATCCAGCCCACCAGGTTGGTCGCCGTACACCGTGCAGTTTTAACATTGTTTGAACCGCCATTTTATTTTGCTCGTTTTGCAGACATACTTAATTTGATACTTAATTTTTAAAAAAAGTTTAAGCCCCGCCTCTTAAGAAGACCTAAATTTCTAGTTCTAAATCATCCTGTCCTGAGGATGGCACAGTGGCTAGCTCGGTTGCCTCACGGCACTGAGGACCCGTGTTCCATCGCCGTCCCGGGTCACTGTCCGTGTGGAGTTTGCACATTCTCCCCATGTCTGCGTGGGTTTCACCCCCACAACCCAAAGATGTGAAGGGTAGGTGGATTGGCCGCGCTAAATTGCCACTTAATTGGGAAAAAAAAAATAATTGGGTACACAAAACGTATTTTACAAAAAGTCTTCCAAGGGCTGGTGCAGACTTTTTAAAATAAATTTAGAGTACCCAATTCATTTTTTCCAATTAAGGGGCAATTTAGCATGGCCAATCCACCTACCCTGCACATCTTTGGGTTGTGGGGGCGAAACCCACGCAGACACGGGGAGAATGTGCAAACTCCACATGGACAGTGACCCAGAGCCGGGATCGAACCTGGGACCTCGGCGCCGTGAGGCTGCAGGGCTAACCCACTGCGCCACCGTGCTGCCCAAGGTGTAGACTTCATGCGCCGAATGGCCTCCTTCTGCTCTGTAAATTCCATGATTGCAGTCCCGCCCTCAGTGGGAATCGTCACGGGTGGGATAGTACATACGACGGACAAGCGAAAGGTCCCTTGACCTCAGCTGGGAATGTCCGGTCCTGGGGCGATAGGATCGGAAAATCCAGCCCCAGTCTCATTGCCGTATCACATAATAAAACAGCATTGGAGTTATTTGCCCCATTGTGCCTGTGTAGACTGGTAGCGCAATCCAACCATAATCCGCCTCCCTTTGCTCTTTCCCCATAATTCTACAGCCTTCCCCACATTCTCTGCAAGTACTGCATTTATTCAACACTTTCCCAGGCAGTACATCCAAGATGGCAACAAGGCCGCTGGGTTAGGAACATTTCCCTCCGTCACCTCCGGTTCTATTGTCAATCACATTGAAACCTGGTCCTCCCCTTACTGACCCTCCCATCACTGGAAAATCATTTGCTCCATAAAACCCGTTCATGATTTTGAACACCTCGGCCAAAACTCCTCGTAACCACCTCTGGCCCAAGGAGAACAACCCCAACATCTTGTATTGTCCTTTGTTCTTCAGAGCAATATGGCACCAGGAAGAGCTGAGGGCTTTGGCCAAGGGTGGTGTCATGACCGGTACAGGCTTGATGGGCCAAAGGGCCTGTTCCTGTGCTGCATTGTTCCTTGTTCTCTCAATTTAGCTGAGGTACCGGCCTAGTCAACACCTCTTCCACAGACTCTAAGCCCTTGACATCCTTCCCGAAACGTGGGCCGGGATTCTCCCCTACCCGGGGGGGTCCCGGCGTGTTGGAGTGGCGTGAATCACTCCGCCGTCGGGCCGCCCCAAAGGTGCGGACGTCTCCGGACCTTTAGGGGTCAATCCCTCACATTGTGGGGCTAGGCCCGCGCCGGAGTGGTTCCCACTCCACCGGCTGGTGTGAACGGCCTTTGGCGCCACGCCAGCCGGTGCAGAAAGGACTTCGCCGGCCGGCGTAAGTTCACGCATGCGCAGTAGCGTCAGCAGCTGCTGATATCATCCAGGCGCATGCGCAGGGGAGGGGGTCTCTTCTGCCTCCGCCATGGTGAACACCATGGTGAAGGCGGAAGGAAAAGAGTGCCCCCACGGCACAGGCCTGCCCGCCAATCGGTAGACCCCGATCGCGGGCCAGGCCACCGTGGGGACACCCCCCCGGGGTCAGATCGCCCCGCAACCACCCCCCCCCAGGACCCCGGTGCCCTCCTGTGCTGCCAACCCCGCCGGTCAGGTAGGTGGTTTAATCCACGCCGGCGGGAGAGGCTTGTCAGCGGCGGGACTTTGGCCCATCGCGGGCCGGAGAATTGCCACGGGGGGCCTGCCGACCGGCGCGGAGCGATTCCCGCCCCCGCCGATTCCCGGGTGGCGGAGAATTTGGGACACGGCGGGATTGACGCCGGCCCCAGGGGGGTCGGAGAATCCCGCTCCTGGTGTCAGTTGAACACAATACCCCAGCTGAGGGCTTTCCGATGTTATATAAAAGCAGAATTTTAATTGTGACCTGCTGGAAATGTGCTCAATCGCCAAATATCACATGTTTTGTCGACTGGGGTGGGGTGGGAGGGGGGGTTGGGGGGGAGGGGGGGGGGTGCTGAGAACTGCACAGGGAGGAACATTAAGTATTCTCGCCATCGCTGAAAAGATTTGCTTTCACCAGATAATTTATGGAGGGCCCAACGCTCCAACAGACCTCCACATAAATCTCAACATTTCCCCAGCATTCCTCAGGTACTGAAAGACACTTTGGGGGGGGTGGGGGATCGTGGTTGGCGAGACGGAAAGATCCCGCTGGCAGGAATGGCTGGAAAATCCAGGCCTATATAAATGCAAGAAGAGGAAACACAGGAGTGTTGGGGAAGAGCAAAAAACTGGGGGGGCCATCAGCGTGAGACAGAAATTGAAGATCGAATTCAGATGGAACCCCTTCGTCCAGGGAATGGTAGGGATGAGGAATTTGCTTACACAGTGGATGGGTGGGATGCAGATTCAGTTAACAGGAAATTAGATAATTATATGAGGGAGAAGAAATGGAGGGTTTTGTTGAAGGAGTGACATGAGGAAGGATAGGAGAAGGCTCAAGGGGAGCATAGGGCAGTACGGCGGCACAGTGATTAGTACTTCTGCCTCACAGCGCCAGGGACCCGGGTTCAATGTCTGTGTGGTGTCTGCACGTTCTTCCCGTGTCTGCGTGGGTTTCCTCCGGGTGCTCCGGTTTCCTCCCACAGTCCAAAAATGTGCCGGTTAGGCGGATTGTAGGGATTCTATGATATTGCCATTGTAATGGTGGTGTGCCCTCATAATGGAGGGGGGGGGGGGGGGCGATCTCTGTGAGGTGGGGAGGGGCCTGATATGTAACTTTGGGATCTTAGAATCCTGGTTTTGCTGACATATTTAGGATGCACCCCCCCCCCTCCCCCCACCAGCTGACTGTGTGACCCTCGACAGCACTTTGAAATGACACAGAGTGCTGTTTAATCAGGTGGGAAGTGGAGGCCGTGAAGTCAGCGAGTTTCACACAGCTCCCCCCCCAACGTGCAGTCTGGGGAAACCTCTGCCCTTGGTCTTATATCTGAGATGTTACCCCACTCCCTGAGGTTGACTGTGGAATTAATCGGATGTGACATTATGGCTGCTCCAGGTCTCGCACTTCTCTCTGAAAACACTCTGGCCCTGAAAGCGCCTTTACTTAGGACACAAAAGAGATGTATGCAGTTAACCTACTTCCCAAATAACAGGAGGATGAATTGCAGCATCATGCCATAAAATCACAGGAAAGGTAGAGCTTTCATCACCACGATCTGGGTAAAGAACCTCCTCTTCACTCTCTGAGTTCCGAAATAGCCCACGGATGCAAAAAAAAGAAGTATAAAACATGATCTATGCGACTGAAGGAGGAACAAAGGCGCAAACCTAGCCTGTTCGATTCACTCCAGTAAAAAAAAATAACTGGTAAGTCTGTCAGTAGCAAATCAAAGATGAGATTCGCTCTTGGCCTGCTATTGTGTGTGCACCCTTTGACTAATGACATTTCCGATATGAATGAGCATAAAGAACACATGAAATTAATATTTATGAAACATCAATGTCTTTAAAGAAAAGGAAAGAGCAAATTAAATATTCTAATATATTTAGCAGTGAAGAGGTTTGTGAGGTATGTCTCAAGGGCATTTGACTAGGAGTCGATAGAATATTCTAACCTTGTTTAAATCACTGGTGAGGCCACACTTGGAATAAATACTGTGTGCATTTTTTTGGAGTCCCACCTTCAAAAGGACATTGATATATCGCAGAGGGGGGGAGGGGGGGGGGGGGGGGGAGAGGAGAGACCTGCATTTCTCCTGACCTCGGGACATCCCAGATCTCTTCTGGTTCAATGATGTTGTTTTGGAGTGCAGTCAGTATTGTAATGCAGGAGAGGGAGGGGGGGGGGGGGGGCAACTAATTCCCACACGGCAAGCTGACGTGAGAATGGTCAGATCATCTGTTTTCCTGGTTGGCCCAGGGGTGGATATTGGCTACGGCTCATCTTCAGATGGTGTCTTTCATGTCCACCTTGAGAGGGCAGATAGGGCCTCGGATTAGGATTTCATACCTGAGACAGTGTGGAACTCTGCAGGAAGCACCATTTTCCACTTCCGTTGCCGGGGGAGGGGGGGGGGGGGGGAATCAGGAGGAAACTTTGGGGAATCTAAGGCATGGGTTTTTACAATGTTGGGAAGCACAGTTAAAGACGATGGAGGTGGGTCATTCGACACAGAGGACGCGATTTGACGGTAAGGTTTCTAAGTGGCATTTCAGGCGGGTTTAGCTGGACGTTCTACCCGCTCTGTGAGGGAGTTCCCCACTGCTAGCTAACCACACTTAGCCTTTTTCTTTGACCCCGGGGAGTTTCTCTCCGGGCTCACCCACACTTAGGCCGTAAACTACCCGCAATTGCACCCGAATGGCGGTGTGGCGGGTAGATGCCGGGAGGTCCCTCTTCCGGGATAACCCCTTCGTATCGGAGACCTCGGGAGAGTGCCGTTCAGTGCTGGACCCCACAAATGGGGACCAGACGGAATGGCACTTGTGGGGGTCTCCCAGGAGATTGGAGGCCCCCAGGTGCTTGCCCTCTGGGCAGGGTGGCACCCTGGCACTGCTGGCGCAACTCCTGCCAGCCGGGTAGGCTGGCACCCTGCGCGTATGAGGTACGGGGGCACAGGGTGGCAGTTCCAATGTGCCGGCGGAGAGCCAGGGTGGCACCCTGCCCTGCCCTTGGCCATCTCTGGGCTGCCAGTGGCCTGGGAGACACTTCCCAAGTGCCGTTCCACCAGGACCACAATTGTGTGGGCCAGCACTAATGGGCTCCCAGCTGGAGTCTCATTGGGCACGCCGGTAAATGCCGGAGGCGGGGTGGGGGTGGGGGGGGGGGGGGGGGGGGGGGGGGGGGGGCGGGGTAGATCCGGTGTCAGCTCGGTTAAGTGGGTTCTTAAACTCACTTAAATGTGTCAGACTGGGCCCCGCTCATTGTGGGAGGGACCCAGGTCGTCATGTCTCGCGAGTTCTGGTTAGATCTCGCAAGGCGTACTGGCCGTAATGAACCATATTACATTACTCCTTCACCCACATCTCGACCTTTGCAGATATATACAGATTCGTAAGGATGACACAAGTTACAAAATCTACCTTATACTCTAATGCTCACAGAAAGTACACGGTCTATGCAAGCCAATTGGTGAACTGTGGTCAAACACACCACACTCTGAAACAAAGTGACAGATGCCACCCCAAAACAAGTTCAACAGATTTCTATCAATTCCCCTCGGAGTCTTGTTACACTGTGAGCCAACCACTCTCGCTGGGAGCCTGTCTTTCACACGAGGGTTTCCAATTTCCACTTTTAAAGGAGATGCCTTGGAATCTTCTCCCAATCAATGGGATGTATTCTCTTAGATGTATTCCCCAAGGATTCACGTCCAAAGTTTCAACCTCTTATTCCGGTGTTCCTTTGCCCTGAAGCTCCATGTGCATTCAAACTTTGCCTTCCACACAATCTCTCGGCTACACAGGCCCGCGGTAAAGATCCACCAATCTTTGGGTCTCCTTGGATCCCTGGCTTCTCGCAAGCCCACATTATTCCAGGTCTGCACATTGCAGCCCTGTCTTTTAACTTGAAGCCTTTGCTGCTCACTCTTAACTTCACTTAACATGACCATGTGTCAGATTCCTGCTGTTCTTTCCTTTTGACTAGAATGTCTTCTTGGAACTTTCTTTTGTCTCTCTCCCTGGTTTTGGGACCTTTCTGTTCTTTACCTTGGGGCCTGCTCTCTGCGGCCTCCATTCATGTCCTGCTAGAGAGAGACTTACCCCCTGGACCTCAGAGTGTAATCACCAACTGAGCCTCAAACTGCTTTCTCTTCCCCCTGTGGCCTTTCTGTTACTTGGCAACAGCTCCGTTTTCTATACCCTTTAGGAGTCGTAAAACCTCATTAAAATGCAGGCATCTTTTAAAGTGAAACTAAAACTCCAATTTCCTTAACACTCAATTGCAGGAATATAAATTAAGCTGAAACTTCGAGCCGCATGTTATTCCTAACACCCACAATTACAACTATAACTCACTTAATATTATCTTTATTTTCTACCACCTCGCTTTCTTAAATAGATGTCTCAAAGTTTCTGTGACCTGTGCCAGATTGGATAAAGATTTTACAAGAAGTCCAGAGACCTGAGGTAATGTTCTGGGACGTGAGGTCAAATCCCACCGTGGCAGATGGTGAAATTTATATCTTCTAAAAATCTGGAACTATGAGTCTCATGACGACCATGAATCCATTGTCGATTGTTATAAAAACCCATCGGGTCACTAATGCCCTTTCGGGAAGGAAATCTGCCATCCTTACCTGGTCTGGCCTACATATCCACAACTCTGAAATGGTCTGAGCAGGCCACTCAGTTCAAGGGTAGTTAGGGTTGGGAAATTATCAGCACCAATATCCCATGAATGAATGAGAAAAAAAAAGAATTAATGTCTTGGAGAACTCACATTTCTCATTTAGCATCAGCCCTGCATCCTGCGGGTGTTCTGCGAATGCTGGGAGTCTTTTATTGTATTCCTCCACTGCTGTGCCATGGACAGTAAGTACATCGACCTAATGGCTGAACAATCCTTGTCTCACACAACGGCTGACATGGTACTTTGAAACTTTGAAATATATTTGGTGCAGAGGTGATTCCAAATGGCTGGCAGTTAAAGTTGGATCCGCTGAAGTGTTACGGCCACCTGGCCAGCCTTCAACAAAGGCTAAGATACTGAACAAGACATGTAATGTTTTTTGACATTTTAATGCAGTGCAGAAAGATCCAGGTGTGATAATATAAGAACCAGGGCTTGGTTATTTTATAAACAAACTTTATTGCAAGAAAAAGAAAAAGAAAACAATATTTGAACTTTGACTACATGCTCGAGCACTAGCGGATTACATGTAGTTTCTTAACCTTAACACACAAGTTCCCACTGTACAACACTGTAACAGAACATATAGCTCTCGTTCCACTTACACAAACAGGCAAAGGCAATACTTGCATTTACAAAACACTTTTCTTCTGTTAGAAACATTTCAGAGTCTTTTTTCAAAGTCTGCCTCGGTGGCAAATTTCATGACTCTGCTCGATTTCCACAGCCTTCTCTTGTGACTGCCCAAAACAGCATTGACTGTCTCTCTCTCTCTATCTCTCTCTCTCTCTAAACTCAGCCCAGCTCCTCAAACAAAGATTCTCCCCTGAGGTGGTCAGACTTGAATCTATTCTCGTTATCCCGGCTGACTTGCCACTACCATTTATATAAAGGGACAGAGCTGTGCCATATTTATGCAACTAACCTTGCATTGACGGATAAATAAGTAATCAGATTCTGAGATAGGCTGATGGATGGTCAAACACGGCTGTCCCGAACGACAATGGGTCTCGAGTGGATCATCCTGGCTGAACGCATTCTGCATATTCCCACCAACAAGGTTAAGTCTGAATGGGACAAAGAAACTCAGGCTTTTGGTGGTATCCCTCTAACTCTTTCAGTCTTTTAACCTCTATATTGCCTGCTACACCTTGGACCCCATTTCTGGACCCAAGTTCATAGTATCTCCTTATCATGACAGAAGGGGGGGAATGAATGTGGTCAGCAGCCTGGACCCATCATCAAGGGGAAGTTGCCAAAAGCCATTGTTGGCATCCAACTTTGAAAATAGAATGCTCTCCAAGAGTTTAGTCAGGCTCATTTGCAAAGCCTCCCAAAATCTCCTACTCGGTTACAGTGAAAGCATTGGCCTGAAGTTGATGGAGATCGATCACACCTGTGGGGGCACTTTGTTCCACAGCGTTGGCATGGTCACCCTACTGGTAAGTAGAGTGTTGCTCCCCCTGACCTGGAATGTCCCCGTGTCTGGGCTGTTTCACTAATTGGAGATTGGGGTTCACTTTGTCGCACAGTTGGCTTTCTCCACTGAATATGGATCTGTGCTGCAAATGGATTTCGCATTGCCTGACAATCCGGATGGTTTTCTCAAGGGTTAGGTCCTCCTCTGCTTGAAGCCTGTCCGAAAGTGCATCGTCCACCTCTCCTGCAACTCTTCCATCCCTGATTACCTGAGATTTCAGGTCAACATAGTCACAGCCTTCAGCTATTCTGTACAGCTGATTAATGAAAGATTCAACAGGTTCTCTGAGCTGCTGGACATGTTTATTAAATTTAGCCCTTTCAAAGATTTTGTTACCTGAAGTTCAACTAAGCAATGGGTCCTGAATCTGTGGAATTCGCTACCCCAGGGTGCGGTGGGGGATGGGACAGTGAGTAAATTTAAGGAGGAGTTGGATAGATTTTTAATGAGGAATGGGTTAAAGGGTTATGGAGAACGGGCAGGATGGTGGAGTTGAGTCTTTGATAAGATTAGCCATGATCGCGTTGAATGGTGGTGCAGGCTCGAGAGGCTGAATTGCTTACCTATTACTTAGTGAATCGCAGGAGAAGCCCAAATCGAGATTCACATTAGGCTCAAAACATTTTGCCATTCGCCCGGCCCTTTGCCGATGGTGAGATCTGGATCTCGATGAAAAATGACATTTGCATTCATTTCAACCTCTGCGAGATTGAAGTCAAATGCAGCGGCCTCCCAGGAGTCACCTGACTCCCCAGCGAGAAGCCACACGGGTGTCGTTTAGTACTCTCCTACAAAAATGGGGAGCTGGCGCAATGGATACTGAGCGGAAATCAGGGGGTGAGTAGCCATTTCCATTTGCCGGCATGTACATCAAGGACACCAGAGCTGCTGCCCCAGTGCTCGTGGGATGGGCTCTGGCTTCAGGGAGATAGGGGTCAGGGGTCGCAATGGGCCAGAGGGGGGATGGGGAACGGTGAGGGGCTTTGCATCTGTGAGGTCTTCAAGCCATCTTTTTTGAAATAAATTTAGAGTACCCAATTATTATTTTTTTCCAATTAAGGGGCAATTTAGTGTGGCCAATCCATCTAACCTGCACATCTTTGGGTTGTGGGGGTGAAATGTAATAGAGCCCAGTTATCAGTGGCGTACCGCAGGGATCAGTTCTGGGTCCTCTGCTGTTTGTGATTTTCAATAATGACTTGGATGAGGGAGTTGAAGGGTGGATCAGTAAATTTGCAGATGATATGAAGATTGGTGGAGTTGTGGATAGTGAGGAGGGCTGTTATCGGCTGCAAAGAGACATAGATAGGATGCAGAGCTGGGCTGAGAAGTGGCAGATGGAGTTGAACCCTGACAAGTGTGAGGTTGTCCATTTTGGAAGGACAAACATGAATGCGGAATACAGGGTTAACGGTAGGGTTCTTGGCAATGTGGAGGAGCAGAGAGATCTTAAGGTCTATGTTCATAGATCTTTGAAAGTTGCCACTCAAGTGGATAGGGCTGTGAAGAAGGCCTATGGTGTGCTAGCATTCATTAGCAGAGGGATTGAATTTAAGAGCCGTGAGGTGATGATGCAGCTGTACAAAACCTTGGTACAGCCACATTTGGAGTACTGTGTGCAGTTCTGGTCACCTCATTTTAGGAAGGATGTGGAAACTTTGGAAAAGGTGCAAAGGAGATTTACCAGGATGTTGCCTGGAATGGAGAGTAGGTCTTACGAGGAAAGGTTGAGGATGCTAGGCCTTTTCTCATTAGAACGGAGAAGGATGAGGGGCGACTTGATAGAGGTTTATAAGATGATCATGGGGAATAGATAGAGTAGACAGTCAGAGACTTTTTCCCTGGATGGAACAAACCATTACAAGGGGACATAAATTTAAGGTGAATGGTGGAAGATATAGGGGGGATGTCAGAGGTAGGTTCTTTACCCAGAGAGAAGTGGGGGCATGGAATGCACTGCCTGTGGAAGTAGTTGAGTCGGAAACATTAGGGACCTTCAAGCGGCTATTGGATAGGTACATGGATTATGGTAGAATAATGGAGTGTAAATTAATTTGTTCTTAAGGGCAGCGTTGTGGATAGCACAATTGCTTCTCGCTCCAGGATCCCAGGTTCGATTCCGGCTTGGGTCACTGTCTGTGCGGAGTCTGCACATACTCCCCCTGTGTGCATGGGTTTCCTCCGGGAGCTCCGGTTTCCTCCCACAGTCCAAAGATGTGCAGGTTAGGTGGATTGGCCATGATAATTTGCCCTTAGTGTCCAAAATTGCCCTTCGTGTTGGGTGGGGTTATGGGGATAGGGTGGAGGTGTTGACCTCGGGTGCTCTTTCCAAGAGCCGGTGCAGACTCGATAGGCTGAGTGGCCTCCTTCTGCACTGTAAATTCTATGATAATCTAGGACAAAGGTTCGACACAGCATCGTGGGCCGAAGGGCCTGTTCTGTGCTGTATTTTGCTATGTTCTATGACACAGGAAGAATGTGCGAACTCCACATGGAGCAGTGACCCAGAGCTGGGATTCGAACCCGGGTCCTCAGCGCCGCAGGCAGCAATGCTAACCACTGTGCCACTGCATCGCCCTTTCAAGCCATCTTTAAATATTTTGGGGATCCATAACAGGGGCAACCACAGCTGCTGCCTGTCTGAACTACCAGGGTCTCCCAGGACACACCCCTGCTGTGGCTTCTCTCCTAAAAGTCAATTTCACTCCCTTTGACTGTGAGCAGCCTCGAGCTTCACAGCTGAAGGCTATTTCAAATGAGGAATTAGCCTTGTTTGTTGTGAGAGCACTTCACGCTCCTGAACTCTCAAGTGCTTCCTCGAAGGCACAGGTTCCCTTTGAGAGAGGATGATTAGTAGACCGGATGTCCTGCAAACATTAATGCCTGAACGGTGTGCCTGTACTATAAGAGTGTCAATACCATAGAGGCAGCTGCCAACAATTAAACAGTAAAGAGTGGGGCTTCACTACTGAGGGTGGCATGGTAGCGCAGTGGTTAGCACTGTTGCTTCACAGCGGCAGGGTCCCAGGTTCGATTCCCGCTTGGGGCACTCTGTATGGAGTCTGCATGTTCCCCCCCGTGTCTGCGTGGGTTTCCTCCGGGTGCTCAGGCTTCCTACCACAAGTCCGGAAAGATGTGCTTGTTAGGTGAATTGGACATTCTGAATTCTCCCTCTGTGTACCCGAACAAGTGCCGGAGTGTGGCGACTCGGGGCTTTTCACAGTAACTTCATTGCAGTGTAAGCCTACTTCACTGGTGGACAGTCTTTGGGGTGTCAGGAGTTGAGTTACTCACCATAGGATTCCTAGCCTTTGACCTGCTCTGGTAGCCACAGTATTAATGTGACTAGTCCAGATCAGTCACTGATGAATGGTAACGCCCAGGATGTTGATTGTGGGTGATTCAGCGATGGTAATGCCATTGAATATCAAGGGTCGATGGTTAGTTCCTCTCTTGTTGGAGATGGTCATTGCCTAGCGCTTGTGTGGCACAAATGTAATTTGCCACTTGTCAGCCCCAAGCCTGGGTATTGTCCAGGACTTGCTGCATTTGGACATGGACTGCTTCATTATCTGAGGAGTCGCGAATGTGCTGAACATTGTGCAGTCATCAGCCAATATCCCCACTTCTGACTTTATGATGGAAGGAAGGTCATTGATGAAGCAGCTAAAGATGGTTGAGCCGAGGACACTAGCCTGAGAAACTCCTGCAGTGATGTCCTGGAGCTGAGATGATTGACCTCCAACCACCACAACCATCTCCCTTTGTGTCGGATATGACTCCAACCTGATTCGCATTGACTCCAGTTTTGCTAGGGCTCCTTGATGCCACACTCGGTCAAATGCTGCCTTGATATCTAGGGCAGTAACTCTCACCTCACCTCTGGCATTCAGCTCTTTTGTCCTTGTTTGAACCAAGGCTGTAATGAGGTCAGGAGCTAAGTGACTCTGGCGGAACCCAAACTGATCGTCCATGAGCAGGTTATTGCTGATGAACTTGATAACGCTGTTGATGATCCTTTCCGTCACTTCACTAATGATCGAGAGGCGACTGAT
This sequence comes from Scyliorhinus canicula, assembly GCF_902713615.1. Classification (NCBI taxonomy): domain Eukaryota; kingdom Metazoa; phylum Chordata; class Chondrichthyes; order Carcharhiniformes; family Scyliorhinidae; genus Scyliorhinus; species Scyliorhinus canicula. Next base: position 154,630,813 of record NC_052157.1, on the reverse strand, counting down.
GAGGAGGTAATTGGCCGGTTGGATTTGTCCTGTTTCTTGTGTACAGGACACACCTGGGCCATTTTCCACATTGCCGGGTAGACCCCAGTGTTGTAGCTGTACTGGAACAGCTTGACTAGGAGTGCGGCAAGTTCTGGAGCACAAGTCTTCAGTACTATTGCCGGAATACTGTTAGGGCCCATAGCCTTCAAAGTATTTGTGGAGCCTCCTCCTCCAATGAGTTGTTTAATTGTGCACCAGATGGATGCGATAAGACTGCAAGTGTGTTAACTTGTTCAACTTGTCTCTTTCTTTCCAGACCTGAAAGCATTCATGTATCTAGGGAATATTTTTCTCCAAAGTTCCCAATTTTGCGACGGTTCTGGGCCTTGGATAAGTCCAAGGTGAGCAGTGGATTCTGACCATTGTTTTTTTAGCTCTGACCCTCTGATTAATGAAAGTGAAATTTCATTGGATGCAATGGAGTCTTCTGCTGCAGTGAGGAATTCAATTTCTGCCTTCAGCTTCCGAGCCTTTCTCTGGAGCTTTGCTCTGTTGATTCCTTCTGTGTCTTTACTTCTGTGGGCAGCACGGTAGCACAAGTGGCTAGCACTGTGGCTTCACAGCGCCAGGATCCCAGGTTTGATTGCCCGCTGGGCCACTGTCTGTGCAGAGTCTGCACGTTCTCCCCGTGTCTGTGTGGGTTTCCTCTGGGTGCTCCGGTTTCCTCCCACAGTCCAAAGACGTGCAGGTTAGATGGATTGGCCATGATAAATTGCCCCTCAGTGTCCAAAAAAGGTTAGGAGGAGTTATTGGGTTACGGGGATAGGGTGGAAGTGAGGGTTTAAGTAGGTCGGTGCAGACTCAATGGGCAGAATAGCCTCCTTCTGCACTGTATGTTCTATGTTTTTGAGCTTTTCTTCAGGTCAGGGTACTTCTTTTATTGTTCCTTCAGTTTTTCAGGATTTTAATTTTCTACTGTCGTCTCTCAAGGATTTGAGTTAGTCCATTCGCTGCCACATGTTGTACATTATTTTAAATTGTTTGGTAGGTCTTATTAAGGTATTTATAGTTTTTGGCAGCTCAACAGTAAGTATTAATCAACAAGTAGAAATACATAGGTACAGTAAAGGTCCAAGCTCAAAGCTGTCTCCATGCTTGCTTCTACGCACAGCTCTGTCCAACTCTACATTGATCCCAAGGTCCAGGTCATGTGTTCCCTTACATCACTGTGTGGGCGGTACTGTTCTTGGGCCCACATTAGCCCTTTATGTGCTAGACCCTCATACTAAAAGATGGGTAGGTATTTTTATTAGCTTGGGGTATCAAGTGTGGAGCAAGGATGTGAAAATGTAATGGAAGAACAGGCTTAAAGGGGATGAATGACCTAACCCTGTTGCGACGCAGAGTAAAGTAGTCCACAGGCTATCATGGTCCTATATTGGTGTTGTGGGTGGAATTAAAGGGTTTAGGGAAGGAATGCTGGCTGTGGCCAAGGTTAAATACTTGGGGTGTGAGAAGCCATGTGAATATTTGCAGTTATACTGGTAATCGGGAGACATTGAATGTAAAAACAAAGGAGTTATGTTAAATTTGTAAAGAACACCGGTTGGCCTCAATGGGAAGATTGCTTCCAGTTCTGGGTGACACACTTTAGGAAAGATGTGAAGACATTAGAGAGCAGAGAAAAGATTCACAAGAATGGTCCCAGGGATGAGGAACTTCAGTTGTGTGCAGCACGGTAGCACAGTGGTTAGCGCATTTGCTTCACAGCTCCAGGGTCGATTCCTGGCTTGGGTCACTGTCTGCGCGGAGTCAGCACGTTCTCCCCCCTGCCTGCGTGGGTTTCCTCCGGGTGCTCCGGTTTCCTCCCACAGTCCGAAGGTGTGCAGGTTAGGTGGATTGGCCATGCTAAATTGCCCCTCAGTGTGCAAAAAGGTTAGGTGGGGTTACTGGGTTATGGGGATAGGGTGGAGTTGTGGGGTGCTCTTTTCAAGGGTCGGTGCAGACTCGATGGGCCGAATGGGCTCCTTCTGCACTGTAAATTCCATGATATGTGAATAGATTGGAGAAAGTAGGGTTGTTGTACTCCGAGAAGTAGAGGTTGAGAGAAGATTTAAAGAGATGTCAATCAGCACCCCTTATCTCCTGTCGCATAAATTGTTGAGATCGTTTGAAATTTGACCTGATAGGTGCATGATCAAAAGCTTCAGCAACACGTCTCCCTTTCAGCAATATTTAAGTTCTGCACTGCCAAACTCCACTATCATTGACTCGCCAGGATAGGAGAAGGTGAACTTGATAAACCCGGATCCAGCTTGTTTTTAATTTCAGCATACGGATCAGATTTCAAACAAACACTCACCGACATCCACAATGCAAACACACCGCACTGGGAAATGCTTCAGTTGCAGAAGAGATCAGCGTCTTTTATCTTTGTTTTTAATTAAAATAGAAATAATTTTACACAATGGCTCTGTGTAAATGCGGAAGCTCACAGATGTTTTCTCATGTTATCTGTTGTGTTTTTCAAATGGTGGTGACTTTGTTCAGAAAAATAATCAGTCTCCCAGCTCCGACCCAAATCTATATCAGCCCTGGAACTAATGATGTGCCAGCAGTGAACACTTTGAAGCTTATCGATAACCCTTGGCAGACAACTGTGGATCGTGAATAGCTCCAGAATCTAAGTGCTGTGACCCCGGTTGATGTTATAACTGGATGGGAAGATCCCAGAATGGAGCCGTGGCTCAAAAGACCGTGACTAATGCTTTATTTGTATAAAACGTGGCGGAACTGTCACAGGACTGCTAATTAGTTTTCACAACAAGAGAAAAACATTTGTTAAGCATGGAGGGCAGGATTCTCCGCTGGGAAAGTATTGCCACCGGGACTGGTTTGCGTGTGGATCGCGTTCCCATTGGGGACACTATTGGGAAAGCAAGTCAGGACATGCTAACGGACCAGCGCTCTGCCGGCCCGAATTCAGAGCAATTCCCGGTCCAGTGGCCGATCTCACCGCTGGAGCCAGGGTTAGCGTTAAAGAGCCCAGCAGCTGGAGCTGTTTTTAAAAAAATTTAGAGTACCCAATAATTTTTTTTTCCAATTAAGGGGCAATTTAGCATGGTCAATCCACCTACCCTGCACATCTTTGGGTTGTGGGGGTGAAACCCACGCAGACACGGGGAGAAGGTGCAAACTCCACACAGACAGTGACTCAGGGCCGGGATTCGAACCTGGGACCCAGGAGGGTCCCTGGGAGGGACACCCTCCTACCCAAGTGGGTCGCAGAGCCAAGCCTGCCCTCCTGAACACTGCCCTGCCTGGGAGGCGGTGGGAGAGGCAGTCAGCCCTGCCAGCCTCGCCAGCAGAAGACAGCTGGAGATCCGGGTGGGTGGGGGGGTTACTGGTGAGGCCTCTGCCCAGAGAGGGGTGCAGAACCAGGCAGGGCTCCAAAGGCTGTGGTACAGATGTCCTCTACCTGGGCTGAGCTCTGCTGATCCCCTGCTCCCTCTGCAATGGGGCAGCGCTCCCGAGGAGAGCCAACACCTGGTGGGCCCCTGATTGAGCTTCGCCCTTGTTGATACAGCTGGGGTACAGGGGGTGTCCAGAGGGGCGGCCTGGGTGGGCTCCCAGATGACCAGAGGCTCCCTGAGAATTCAAAGGCAGCTCTCAGCAGAGTGGACAGCCAGGGGCTGTAGGTAGCACCAAAATGGGGCATTGAAAAGACAGACTGCAGCAATGGCTGTCTGAGCCAGGCACCCCAATCCTGAATTCGGAATCCACAGACGTGGCACCACATCACTCCTCGCTCCTGTCCCAGTCCGCGCTGGGCGCAAACCTCGATTTTTTGATTTTGTGCCATTCCCTGCCAATCGATTCCCTGCGATTCCCTCCGGCCTTGGGATACGGAGAATTCATCCCGAAAAGTTGGATTATTATATAATACTTCTTTACCTCCCCCCCCCCCACCAGCTTAAAAATGACAGATTTAAAGATTAACACGGATCAAAAAGTACATCTTAAGCAACAATGGTCTCGTTAACACACACAGTCCCTTCTAAGTTCACAGGATGACTGTGGTAAGACACGCTCCTCTCTGAACCCGAATGAATGTCTGTGGATTTCTCCTCAAAATCCCTATGCCGTGAGCCACCTTGTCTCCGACTTCAATCTGAGTGATTTCAAACTCCGTTTTCAAAAGTCACATCTTCAAATCTTCTTTTAAATTATGCTTTCCTTCAGTTTTCCTTAAAACGTTTTACACAAACTTCAAGGCCCAGCCACCGACTTCCACAATTGTTTCAAATAATATCTCGCCATCTGTAATAATGTCTCACAAACCACTGCACTACCGCAGATAGCTTTCTGGCTCTGCACAATCCTTTTCAACTCTCTGTGACTTTACTGAACATTAATATGCTCTGGTTCCCAGTTTCATCCGTTCCATTAGCTCCAAACGTCTTCAAACCTTCTCTTAATTTCTCTAGTTTCCTTAATCAGCTGGACTTTAGGTTTCCATCATCTGTTTTCTTAACAATGACTCCGTAGTATGGCTTTTCTTCTAGCAAGGCTGTGAGTCGTTCCCTCTTTAACCTTCTAAAACCAATTTTTAAATTAAAAAAAATAAAATAATTTTTATTCAAATTTTTGCATAATATCAACAACAAAAAAACAGAAAAAAAAAGTTACAAAGAACAGAAAGAACAGTCCCCCCCCCCCCCCCCCCCCTCCCCGCGCATGCACAGCGGAAGAGATAAACTAACAGCCATCATTCCTCCAAAACATCTGCCCGTCCCTTCAATAGACAGGACAGAAACCCCCCACCCGCATATACACAGAAGAGGAAATTAATGAATGCCCGACATTGGCACAGAACAACTATGCCCGTCCCTTTAGTACAAAACAACAAAACAACTGGACATGCCCAGAACATATGGGCATGATTTGCTGGGCTCCCAGAGCACCTAATACACCTGTCCTCTCTCTCAAAGAACCGGCTCATCCTTGTCCCGGTCATGTGAGCCCTATGCAGCACCTTAAACTGTATGAGGCCAAGCCTCGCACAAGAAGAGGAGGAGTTCACCCTTCCCAGGGCGTCCGCCCACGTCCCCTCCTCAATCTCCTCACCCAGCTCCTCCTCCCATTTACCCTTCAACTCCTCAACCGAGGCCTCGTCATCTCCTGCATCACTTGGTACATTGCCGAGATCCTCCCCTCCCCACCCCACACCCTCGAGAGCACCCTGTCCTGGACCCCACGCGGCGGCAGCAGAGGGAACCCCGCCACCTGCCGCCTGACAAACGCCCTCACCTTCATGTACCGAAAGGCGTTCCCCGGGGGAGCCCGAACTTCCTCTCCAGTACACCCAGGCTCGCAAATTTGCCGTCTATAAACAGGTCTCCCAACCTCCTGATACCTGTCCTGTGCCAACTCAGGAACCCGCCATCAATTCTCCCCGGAACAAACCGGTGGTTCCCCCGTATCGGGGATCCCATCGAGGCCCCCACCTCCCCCCTGTGCCTCCTCCATTGCCCCCAGATTTTGAGGGTAGCCACCACCACCGGGCTCGTGGTATACCTCGTTGGAGGGAATGGCAGCGGCGCCGTTACCAGCGCCTCCAGGCTCGTGCCCACACAGGACGCCATCTCCATCCTCTTCCATGCTGCCCCCTCCCCCTCCATCACCCACTTACGCACCATCGCTGCATTGGCAGCCCAATAGTACCCACAGAGGTTGGGCAGTGCCAGCACCCCCCCCTATCCCTGCTCCGCTCCAAGAACACCCTCCTCACCCTCGGGGTCCCATGTGCCCACACAAACCCCGTAATGCTCCTGTTAACCCGTCTGAAAAAGGCCTTCGGGATAAGGATGGGGAGGCACTGAAACAGGAACAAAAACCTCGGGAGCACCGTCATCTTGACTAACTGCACCCTACCTGCCAGAGACAGCGGCAACATGTCCCACCTCTTAAACTCCTCCTCCATTTGCTCCACCAGCCTTGTAAGGTTAAGCTTATGCAGGCCCCCCCAACTCCCAGCCATCTGCACCCCCAAGTACCTAAAGCTCCTCTCCGCCCTTTTCAATGGGAGCCTACCAATCGCCCCCTCCTGGTCCCCCGGCTGTACCACAAACAGCTTGCTCTTCCAAAAGTTGAGCTTGTACCCTGAAATGTCCCCAAATTCCCGGAGAATCCTCATCACCTCCGGCATTCCCCCCACCGGGTCCGCCACATACAACAATAGGTCATCTGCATAGAGCGACATTCGGTGTTCCTCCCCACCCCGGACCAGCCCCCTCCGGTTCCTGGACTCCCTCAGCGCCATAGCCAGGGGTTCAATTGCCAGCGCAAAAAGTAGGGGGGACAAGGGACACCCCTGCCTCGTCCCTTGGTGTAACCAAAAATACTCCGACCTCCTCCTATTCGTGGCCACGCTCGCCATCGGGGCCTCATATAACAGCCTCACCAAACTGACAAACCCTTCCCAAACCCGAACCTTTCCAGCACCTCCCACAAGTACCCCCACTCAACCCTATCAAAGGCCTTCTCCGCGTCCAGTGCCACCACTATCTCCGCCTCCCCTTCTACCGGGAACCCATCTGGCCCCGGCGCCTTCCCCGACTGCATGTTCCCTATCCCTTTAACCAGCTCCTCCAGCTCAACTGGCGCCCCCAGTCCCTCCACCTGACCCTCCTCCACCGGGGGTTCGGACCGATACAGTATCTCGTAGAAGTCCCTGAAGACCCCATTGATGTCTACCCCCCTTCGTACCACATTTCCTCCCCGATCCTTATCTCCACCAATCTCCCTGGCCGCATCCCGCTTACAGAGCTGGTGTGCCAGCATCCTGTTCGCCTCTCCCCATACTCGTACACCGCACCCTGAGCCTTTCTCCACTGAGCCTCCGCTTTTCTGGTGGTCAACAAGTCAAAACTCAGCCTGAAGGCTGCGCCGCTCCCGCAACAATCCCTCCTCCGGGGCCTCCGCATATCTCCTGTCCACCCTCACCACCACCCCCCACCAATCTCTCCCTCTCTCTCCGCTCCCTTCTCTCCCGGTACGCCCGAATGGAGATCAAATCCCCCCGAACCACCACCTTCAGCGCCTCCCAGACCGTCCCCACTCAGACCTCCCCATTGTCGTTGGCCTCCAGATACCTCTTGATACATCCTCGGACCCGCCCGCCCACCTCCTCGTCCGCCAGCAGCCCCACCTCCAAGCGCCACAACGGGCGCTGGTCCCTCTCCTCCCCCAGCTCGAGGTCCACCCAGTGCGGTCGTGGTCAGAAATGGCTATCGCCGAATATTCAGCATCTTCCACCCTCGCAATCAGCACCCTACTCAAAACGAAAAAATCAATCCGGGAGTAAGCCTTATGCACATGGGAGAAGTATGAAAATTCCCTGGCCCTTGGCCTCGCAAACCTCCATGGGTCCACCCCTCCCATCTGGTCCATAAACCCCCTCAACACCCTCCTACCCGACCTGGAACTGGATCGATCCAGTGGCGGATCCAGCACCGTGTTGAAATCCCCCCCCATTATCAGGCCTCCCACCTCCATGTCTGGAATCCGGGCCAACATGCGCCGCATGAAACCTGCATCGTCCCAATTCGGGGCGTATACATTGACCAGCACCACCCGCTCCCCTTGCAGCTTGCCGCTTACCATCACATACTTCCCGCCACTGTCTGCCACCACATTTGACGCCTCGAACGAAACCCTCTTCCCCACCAGGATCGCCACCCCCCCCGATTTTTTGCATCCAGCCCCGAATGAAACACCTTGCCTACCCATCCCTTCCTCAATCGAACCTGATCCGCCACCTTCAGGTGCGTCTCCTGAAGCATGGCCACATCCGCCTTAGCCCCTCCAGGTGCGCGAACACGCGGGCCCGTTTGTCCGGCCCATTCAGTCCCTCTAAAACCAATTTTTGAGCTACGAGAGCTGTCTTCTCTCTCACTACCTATCTCCAACTGAAATAAACTAGCTAAACTAAAATTTAGAAACGTCTCTACCTGACAAACCTCCAGTTGCAAGGCAACTATCGTTGGTTTATTTAATCTTCACGCCTTAGCCCCCTCTAATCACAATAGAATCACAGTTGGAATTGAAACCGACCACCACACATACCATAGATTATCATAGAATTTACAGTGCAGAAGGAGGCCATTCGGCCCATCGAGTCTGCACCGGCTCTTGGAAAGAGCACCCTACCCAAGGTCAACACCTCCACCCTATCCCCATAACCCAGTAACCCCACCCAACACTCAGGGCAATTTTGGACACTAAGGGCAATTTATCATGGCCAATCCACCTAACCTGCACATCTTTTGGACTGTGGGAGTAAACCAGAGCTCCCGGAGGAAACCCACACACACACGGGGAGGATGTGCAGACTCCGCACAGACAGTGACCCAAGCCGGAATCGAACCTGGGACCCTGGAGCTGTGAAGCAATTGTGATATCCACAATGCTACCGTGCTGCCCTACAAACACCTTAAGGATGGTGGGCGGGTTCCTGACGCTGCAGGCCCAATCAGAGTAAGGACGCAGCACCCCCCCCCCCCCACCCCCGCAAGAGGCCGTGGGAGGGCTGCGAGAGCTGTTACACAGGAAGTGTCTCCACAGGATGTCCTGCAGCTACACTATAACTACAGCAAGAGGTGCCTCGTGGCTCCCCCTCCATTTCCCCTCCCACCACAATACTTCTCCCCCCCCCGCCAGCCAACCAAAGTCAAGCTGCCTCCAGCCACTTGTCAGGCTTTGGTCTGAGTGTGGGGCTGGAGGTGGGGTGGCAAACACTTGACAAGAAGCAGGACGACATTAAAAAAAAAAATTCTTTTAAGAGTACCCAATTCATTTTTCCAATCAAGGGGCAATTTAGCGTGGGGTTTGTGGGGGTGAAACCCACACAAACACAGGGAAGAATGTGCAAACTCCACACAGACAGTGACCCAAAGTCGGGATTGAACCTGGGACCTCGGTGCCGTGAGGCTGCAGAGCTAACCCACTGTGCCACCGTGCTGCCCTGGCAGGATTACATTGCCCTGTTGACCAGACCGCCTCTTTTGCAACTTTCCTCCTGGTTCTACCTGTGAGCCTGCCTTAGTGAGACCCGTACGTTTCCATCTTGGGTGAGAGCAGCACTGGGTTGAACTGGACGGGGTTAGTTTAGGTTAATTTGGAATGAGCTGAACTGGGCTAGTCTAGGTCTCGGTTGGTCTGGGCTGAGCTTTTTAAAAAAATAATTTTTATTCAAATTTTTCAATAACAAACTTTCTCCCAACAATAAAATAAACAAGGTGTAGAAATAAACAGAAAGAAGAACCCCCCCCCCCCCCCAATACAAAGCAATAAATTAATAACAATACAAAAAAGAAGAAAGTAGCAAACAAACAGTGGTAAAAACAAACCCCCTTAACAGACCCCTGACCCCCTACCCCCCCCCCCCCCCCCCCCCCCCCCCCCCCCCCCGCGGTTGCTGCTGAGATTGACCACCCTCTAACCCTCTGCCAGAAAATTGTGAAAGGGCTGCCACCACCGGAAGAACCCTTGTACCGACCCCCTCAGGGCAAACTTAACCTTCTCCAGCCTGATGAACCCGGCCATGTCATTGATCCAGGCCTCTGGGCTCGGGGGCTTCGCGTCCCTCCACTGTAAGAGAATCCTACGCCGGGCTACTAGAGACGCAAAGGCCAGTGTACCGGCCTCTCTCGCCTCCTTCACTCCCGGCTCCGATGCTACCCCAAAGATCGCGAGCCCCCAGCCCGGTTCCACCCTGGAGCCGACCACCTTGGACAAAGTCCCCGCCACCCCCTTCCAGAACCCCTCCAATGCCGGACACGCCCAGAACATGTGGGTGTGGTTCGCCAGGCCTCCCGAACACCTCCCACGCCTGTCCTCTCCCCCAAAGAACCGGTCTGGGCTGAGTTGACCTGGGCTTAGCTAGTCTAGCCTGGTCCATACAGAGCGAGACTAGGGTAAGTATAGATTGGTCTGGACTGAACTGAGCTGGCCTAGTTTAGCTTAGCCTGAGCTGGGCTGGCATAGTCTAATCTCATCTGTGCTGAGCTGGACCAGGCTAGTCTCAGTGGTTTGGGTTGACCTGAATTGGGCTAGTCTAGTCTGGGTTCAGTTGGACTTGGTTAGCCTAGCCTGGTCTGAGCTGCATTGGACTCGGCTAGTCCAGCCCAGCATTTTTACAAACATTTTTCCCGGGACCCACTATTGCCAACTGGTTGACCTTCGCGACTCACGCTGGCCGACCTTCGCGACCCAAGCCAGCCAACTTTGCGACCCGTGCCATGTTCAGCTACTTTTAATGCGAAAGGGGAGCCAGCTTGGTCCTCACGATCTCACATGAATCAGGTTCACTGGAGGAGTGGGCGATGCCCAATCAGGTGCAGACTTCAGCCAGTTACTTAGTGCCGTCTTCATCTTTGCGAGAACGGAAAATCCAACCTCGCACATGCAGGTCGTGTGAAGGGCAATAGCAACGAGACTATTCAGCACTGGATACTCCTGGGAAATGTACTCCAGAATGCTGACAACCTCATGGGTTTTTGGTGTGTTTCTAATGTGGCATCACAGGTCAGGTACAGCAGCAAAGTCTTTCAATTTGGAGTCAGCTGTAAATTAATAACCGACTCTGGGATCTCAACCTCAAAAGGAATTTTTCACCCACCACTTCCCTTTTAAAATCTGAAACTTATCTCATTTGCCGGTACTTCCCTGCAAATGGGCTTAGATGGGCTTAGCATCCTTATTTGCATGAGTACAATTGGCAAAAACCATACCTCCAGAAATCATCTTTATACTGCTTTGTTCCCAAGTTAAGTTTCCTCTTTGTAACTTGCTGACCAGAGGCCCTGGAGCTCTGTACAGAGCTAACACTAGCATTGCTCTGTCGTACCCTGGACTCTCCTGTGCAGCTCTCTCCAGGAGATTTTGTTGTGAGATCCTGTCCAGTAGGTACACTGCCTATTTGAATCTCTGGCTATCGCTTCCTTTTTAGTAAACCATTTATCTTCACAGTCTTCTTTCCAGCAGCTGGAAAATGGAAGCAACACTGCTCTGTGATTTGATGCCAAAAGCACGTACATGCAGGACGCTTGACGTCAAGTGTGCTTGCAGTGAGCGTGACCTGCTCTCTGCTGCCACCTCTGGCCAGAAGACTGCATCAGCCTCATTTCCTTCCATTTAAAAGATGGTAGCGGCCGCTGGGCGCTTCCCTCACGATCACAACCACCTTGGGAACAGCACGACCCGCAATTTGAAAAACCCTAGTCTAGCCTGTTCTGCCCTGAGCTGGACTGGGCCAGTCTAGCCTGTTCCGGGTTAAGCTGGAGGTGAGCTAGTCTAGCCTGTTCTGTATTCAGCTGGACCAGCCAAGTCCAGGCTGGACCGGGCTGAGCTGGGGTCGGCTGGTCCAGTCTGTCCCGTGCTGATGCGGGTCTGGCCTAGTCCAGGCTGGACCGGGCTGAGCTGGGGTCGGCTGGTCCAGTCTGTCCTGTGCTGACGTGGGTCTGGCCTAGTCTAGGTTGGAATGGGCTGAGCTGGGGTCGGCTGGTCCAGTCTGTCCCGTGCTGACGTGGGTCTGGCCTAGTCTAGGCTGGACTGGGCTGAGCTGGGGTCGGCTGGTCCAGTCTGTCCCGTGCTGACGTGGGTCTGGCCTAGTGCAGACTGGACTGGGCTGAGCTGGGGTCGGCTGGTCCAGTCTGTCCCGTGCTGACGTGGGTCTGGCCTAGTCCAGACTGGACCGGGCTGAGCTGGGATCGGCTGGTCCAGTCTGTCCCGTGCTGACGTGGGTCTGGCCTAGTCTAGGCTGGAATGGGCTGAGCTGGGATCGGCTGGTCCAGTTTGTCCCGTGCTGACGTGGGTCTGGCCTAGTCTAGGCTGGAATGGGCTGAGCTGGGGTCGGCTGGTCCAGTCTGTCCCGTGCTGACGTGGGTCTGGCCTAGTCTAGGCTGGAATGGGCTGAGCTGGGGTTGGCTGGTCCAGTCTGTCCTGTGCTGACGTGGGTCTGGCCTAGCCTAGGCTGGAATGGGCTAGTCAGGAGATTGAAACTGGGATGTCAGTTTTGATATACAGCCTAGAGTCAACATGAAGGGCTAACAGCTTTCTCATGCAAAATGTCAAATAAATAATAGATTTTAGTTTTATTCATGATCCACAATTGAGCTCCCAAGGGTTATTGATAAACTTCAAAGTGTACACTGGTGATATGCCCTTCATTTCATGACTGATGTAGATTTGGCTGGGGCTGGCAGAATGATTGCTTCTCGACAAAGTACCACCATTTGAAACGTGCAACAGATAACATGAAAAAACATCTGTGAGTTTCTACATCTATGCAGAGGGCTTGTGTAAAATTCAATTTATAATTAAAAACATACAATGATAAAGCACATTGATCTCTCTTGCAGCTGAAGTATTCCCAGTCTGTGCGTTTATACGCTGAGTGCATTGGTGAGTGTTTGAAAATGATCTGCGTGCTGAGATTAATAAGGATGTTGGAATTGGAAGCAGTGGTTCACTCACCCTCGTGCGGTCAGATGTCTGTGACCTTTGCTCAGGTCGGCTTCTCGAATCGCTACTTTCAAGCCACAACGTTATAACGGCAGCCCTCCAGATACATTTTTCTGCAGACATTTTGAGTTGAAATTTGTCAAGGGGGTTTGTGGGGGTGGATGGGGTGGGGGGGGGGGTGGTTTGGGGAGGGGGTGGGTGTGTTGGGGGGGGGGTTTGGGGGGGGGGTGGGTGGTTTGGGGAGGGGGTGGGTGGGTTGGGGGGTGGGTTGGGGGGGTGGTTTGGGGAGGGGGTGGGTGGTTTGGGGAGGGGGTGGGTGGGTTGGGGGGGTGGTTTGGGGAGGGGGTGGGTGGTATGGGGAGGGGGTGGGTGGGTTGGGGGGTGGTTTGGGGAGGGGGTGGGTGGGTTGGGGGGGTGGTTTGGGGAGGGGGTGGGTGGGTTGGGGGGGTGGTTTGGGGAGGGGGTGGTTTGGGGAGGGGGTGGGTGGGTTGGGGGGGTGGTTTGGGGAGGGGGTGGGTGGGTTGGGGGGGTGGTTTGGGGAGGGGGTGGGTGGTTTGGGGAGGGGGTGGGTGGGTTGGGGGGGTGGTTTGGGGAGGGGGTGGGTGGTTTGGGGAGGGGGTGGGTGGGTTGGGGGGGTGGTTTGGGGAGGGGGTGGGTGGTTTGGGGAGGGGGTGGGTGGGTTGGGGGGGGGGTTTGGGGAGGGGGTGGGTGGTTTGGGGAGGGGGTGGGTGGGTTGGGGGGGTGGTTTGGGGAGGGGGTGGGTGGGTTGGGGGGGTGGTCTGGGGAGGGGGTGGGTGGTTTGGGGAGGGGGTGGGTGGGTTGGGGGGGTGGTTTGGGGAGGGGGTGGGTGGGTTGGGGGGGGGGGTGGAGGAGGGGGTGGACATACCCAAAACACCAATCACTGAGGCCAATGGTGTTGGAGCCTATTGGCCGCGCACACTCTTTGTTGAACAGTCAGAGTGGGAAGCCTGGCTGGCGTTTTACCCTCCCTAACCTGGGAGAGGAGGGGGGGGGGGGGGGGGCAAGTCCCGTAGCAAACATCACCATCACCGTCATCATCACCGTTAACATCACCGTCAATATCACTTTCAACATCACCATCAACATCACCGCCATCATCACCGTCATCATCACCGTCATCATCACCGTCAACATCAACATCACTGTCATCTTCAACGTCATCATCACCGTCAACATCACCATCGCAGTCAACATCACCATTAACATCACCATCACATCACCATCGTCATCACTGTTATTATCACCATCATCATCACCGTCATGATCACCGTCAACATCACCATCAACATCACCGTCACCATCACCGTCAACATCACTGTCAGCATCACCGCCATCATCACCGTCAACATCAACATCTACATCACCATTAACATCACTGTCATTATCACCGTCAACATCACTGTCAACATCACCATCAACATCACCGTCATCATCACTGTCAACATCACTGTCAACATCACCATCAACATCACCGTCATCATCACCGTCATCATCACCATCATCATCACCGTCAACATCACTGTCAACATCACTGTCAACATCACTGTCATCATCACCGTCAACATCACCATCATCATCATCATCATCATCACCGTCAACATCACTGTCATCATCACCGTCATCATCACCGTCATCATCACCGTCAACATCACCGTCACTGTCAAAATCACCGTCATCATCACCGTCATCATCACCGTCAACATCACTGTCATCATCACCGTCATCATCACCGTCACTGTCAAAATCACCGTCATCATCACCGTCATCATCACTGTCACCATCACTGTCAACATCACCGTCAACTTCACCGTCACTGTCAAAATCACCGTCATCATCACCGTCATCATCACTGTCAACATCACCGTCAACATCACCGTCAACATCACCGTCATCATCACTGTCAACATCACTGTCATCATCACCGTCATCATCACCGTCAACATCACTGTCAACATCACCGTCAACATCACCGTCATCATCACCGTCATCATCACCGCCATCATCACTGTCAACATCACTGTCATCATCACCGTCATCATCACCGTCAACATCACCATCATCATCACTGTCACCATCACTGTCACCATCACTGTCAACATCACCGTCAACTTCACCGTCACTGTCAAAATCACCGTCATCATCACCGTCATCATCACCGTCAACATCACTGTCATCATCACCGTCATCATCACTGTAAACATCACTGTCATCATCACCGTCATCATCACCGTCAACATCACCGTCACTGTCAAAATCACCGTCATCATCATCGTCATCATCACCGTCATCATCACTGTCAACATCACCGTCAACATCACCGTCAACATCACCGTCATCATCACTGTCAACATCACCGTCAACATCACCGTCAACATCACCGTCATCATCACTGTCAACATCACTGTCATCATCACCGTCATCATCACCGTCAACATCACTGTCAACATCACCGTCAACATCACCGTCATCATCACCGTCATCATCACCGCCATCATCACTGTCAACATCACTGTCATCATCACCGTCACCATCACTGTCAACATCACCGTCAACATCACCGTCATCATCACTGTCAACATCACTGTCATCATCACCGTCACTGTCAAAATCACCGTCATCATCACCGTCATCATCACCGTCATCATCACTGTCAACATCACTGTCATCATCACCGTCACTGTCAAAATCACCGTCATCATCACCGTCATCATCACCGTCATCATCACTGTCACCATCACTGTCAACATCACCGTCAACTTCACCGTCACTGTCAAAATCACCGTCATCATCACCGTCATCATCACTGTCAACATCACCGTCAACATCACCGTCAACATCACCGTCATCATCACTGTCAACATCACTGTCATCATCACCGTCATCATCACCGTCAACATCACTGTCAACATCACCGTCAACATCACCGTCATCATCACCGTCATCATCACCGCCATCATCACTGTCAACATCACTGTCATCATCACCGTCATCATCACCGTCAACATCACCATCATCATCACTGTCACCATCACTGTCACCATCACTGTCAACATCACCGTCAACTTCACCGTCACTGTCAAAATCACCGTCATCATCACCGTCATCATCACCGTCAACATCACTGTCATCATCACCGTCATCATCACTGTAAACATCACTGTCATCATCACCGTCATCATCACCGTCAACATCACCGTCACTGTCAAAATCACCGTCATCATCATCGTCATCATCACCGTCATCATCACTGTCAACATCACCGTCAACATCACCGTCAACATCACCGTCATCATCACTGTCAACATCACCGTCAACATCACCGTCAACATCACCGTCATCATCACCGCCATCATCACCGTCAACATCAACATCTACATCACCATTAACATCACTGTCAACATCACCGTCAACATCACCGTCATCATCACCGCCATCATCACTGTCAACATCACTGTAATCATCACCGTCATCATCACCGTCATCATCACCGTCATCATCACTGTCACCATCACTGTCAACATCACCGTCAACATCACCGTCATCATCACTGTCAACATCACTGTCATCATCACCGTCATCATCACTGTCAACATCACTGTCATCATCACCGTCATCATCACTGTCAACATCACCGTCATCATCACCGTCAACATCATCGTCATCATCACCATCGCCATCACCGTCATCATCTCCGTCACCATCAACATCACCGTCATCACGACCGTCAACATCACCGTCAACATCACTGTCATCATCACCATTGCCATCATCACCATTGCCATCATCATCATCATCACCTTCATCATCATCACCATCGCCATCATCACCATTGTCAACATCATCACCATCATCATCAAAATCATTATCACCATCGTCATCACCATCACTATCATTATCATCGTCATCATCACTATCATTACCATCGTTATCATCACCATGATTAACATCACCAACAACAACATCAACATCACCGTCAACATCACTGTCAACATCATCACCTTCACCACCAATATCATCATCAACGTCATCAGCATTACCATCAAAATCAGCATCAACGTTCTTGTTTTGATAGTTCCACTGCCTACTGGTAGCGTAGAACACTCACAAGCTATTACGCCAGAAGTGATATCCTGTGTCACCTTTGCGTCAGTGATAGCACTCTCACCTCTGAGCCCGAATATCATGGGTACAAGCTTTCCTCAAAAGATTTGGATGCATGAAATAGGCTGCCACTTTGTGCAGAGCTGAGAAACTCTCAGAGGCTTTGTCTCTTTGACAAGATGTTAAACTGAAAGCCAGTGATGAGTGTAAAAGATCCCATGGCATTATTTGAATGCGAGGAGGTGAAAGCTGCCCTATCTTTTAGAAACATACTCATGTACGATTAGGATTTGGTTTCACCTCCCATGATGAATGATTTGTTTTTTTTTACTTTCACTTACTTTGGAACCCAGTACAATTTGCTCATTCCCAGTTCACTTCAGCAGATAGATGACATTCAGCAAGAGCAAACTTTGCCGTCAAGGAGAGATTTTTCAGTCAACAACAAAGTGCTGAAGACGGGGTCAAAGATCTTTTCATGATGAGAGTAGCCAATATCACAAACAAACGGGTCAGTGAACAAAAGATTACTTAGGAAATAAGAGCTGGAATCAGCTACCATACTCTTCGAACCTACTTTGCCTTTCAACCGGATCAATCATAGATCATAGAATTTACAGTGCAGAAGGCGGCCATTCGGCCCATTGAGTCTGCACTGGCCCTCTAAAAGAGCACCCTACTTAAGCCCACGCCTCCACCCTGTCCCTGTAACCCAGTAACCCCACCGACCGTTTTTTGGACACTAAGGGCAATTTAGCACGGCCAATCCACCTAACCTGCACATCCTTGGACTGTGGGAGGAAACCGGAGCTCCCGGAGGAAACCCACGCAGACACGGGGAGAACGTGCAGACGCCGCACAGACAGTGACCAAAGCCAGGAATGGAACCTGGGTCACGGGAGCTGTGAAGCATCAGTGCTAACCATTGTGCCGCCCATCAAAGGTGATACAATCTTGGTCTGGGGCCCACTTAATGATTGAACATCTGCAGCTCCCTGGAGTAGAAAATTCCAAGGAGTCATGGCACTCTGAGTAAAGAAACTTCTCCTCAACTCAGTCCTAAATGGCAGACCCCTTTTTCTGAGAATATAACCCCATGTTTGGCAGCACATTGGTTAGACGGCGGCATGGTAGCACAGTGATTAGCATTGCTTTGTGGGGATTGGATTGTGGGGATTGGATTGTGGGGATTCCCTGCAAAGCTAATAAGATTTTGGCCCTTGTCAAAGCTCATCTTGCTCGGGATGTTAGCTATTTTCTCTCCTTTTTTTTCCCCAAAACTCTTTGCGAACAATGAGCAAGTTTTTTTAAAATTTAGAATATCCAATTCATTTTTTCCAATTCAGGGGCAATTTAGCGTGGCCAATCCACCTACCCTGCACATCTTTGGATTGTGGGGGCGAAACCCACGCAAACACGGGGAGAACGTGCAAACTCTACACAGACAGTGACCCAGAGCCGGGATCGAACCTGGGAACTCGGCGCCGTGAGGCAGCAGGGCTAACCCGCTGCACCATCGTGCTGCCATCTATTTTCTCTCCTTACGTATGCCGCCAGACCTGCTGAGATTTTCCAGCATTTTCTCTTTTGGTTTCAGATTCCAGCATCTGCAGTAATTTGCTTTTATCCAGTATCCAAAGCGATATCTGTTTTGCAAGGAAAAGCCACAGGAGCTCCTGCACTGCCAGCTAGCCCTCTTGCTCTGCCTCACCCAATCCTTACCTGCTTGTGGTGTGACTATCTTTCTGTAGGTGCTACCCACGATACTCTCCACCTCGCGGATGCTCCACAGTTTCCCCATCCCCCACAACAGCTCCGAAACCCGGGCATCCAGGATCTGAAGCTGGAGACACTTCTTGCACACATGCTGGCCCCAGGCATTGGAAATGTTTGCGGTGTCCCACATAGAACAGGAAGTGCAGACCACGGCTTTGCGCTCTCCTGCCATGACTTACCCCTTTAAATTACATTAAACCTTTTGGAAGATACTCAATATCAAATAATATCAATTACTCTCGGGCACTTTTTACCTTGCTCCTCATTGTTTCAGAATATAGCACTTTCAAGCAATGAACCACAAAATAAGACTTTAATGCACGGTAGCATTATAGATAGCACAACTGCTTCACAGCACCAGGGACCCAGGTTCGATTCCGGCTTGGGTCACTGTCTGTGCGGAGTCTGCACATCCTCCCCGTGTCTGTGTGGGTTTCCTCCGGGTGCTCCGGTTTCCTCCCACAGTCCAATGATGTGCAGGTTAGGTGGATTGGCCATGCTAAATTGCCCTTAGTGTCCAAAATTATTGCCCTTTGTGTTGGGTGGGGTTACTGGGTTATGGGGATAGGGTGGAGGTGTTGACCTTGGGTAGGGTGCTCTTTCCAAGAGTCGGTGCAGACTCGATGGGCCTAACGGCCTCCTTCTGCACTGTAAATTCTATGATAAATTCTATGATAAGCGATGAAAGTAGTAAATACTTTTTTAATTTTTAAAAATAAATTTACAGTACCCAATTTATTTTTTCCAATTAAGGGGCAATTTAACGTGGCCAATCCACCTAGCCGCGCATCTTTTGGGTTGTGGAGGTGAAACCCACGCAGACACGGGGAGAATGTGAAAACTCCACACGGACAGTGACCCAGAGCCGGGATCGAACCTGGGACCTCGGCGCCGTGAGGCTGCAGGGCTAACCCGCTGCGCCATCGTGCTGCCCCTAAAGTAGTAAATACTTACCAGACCGTACTCACCCAATCAGCTCAACAAGAGCCATGAAATTGTTTTCAAAGTCAGTACTGCAGATTGGAGCCAGTCCCCAATCACAGTGTGGGAGTTCAGAGGTGCGCCAAAGGGGTGGATGATTCTCTTGTTGCTGTGGTTAAGGGAGGATGATGGAGGAAGGGTGAATTATTAAAGTTGTACAGCCTAAGGTCAAGGCACCATTAAATCCATCCGGCGTGGCGGGGGGGACAGGGTTTGTGTTGGGGAAGTAGTGAGTTACCTGCTTTCCATTCTTGTGGCTATGTGAGTGAGATTAGATCATGGAGAAAGAAGACCTCCAGGAACTAGGCAGAGAAGCATATTGGGTTGGCATTTTAGGGGTTGTAGGGTTGCGGCACCGAGGTGGACAGATGGAATTGAGATTCAAGATCAGCCATAATCTGATGGAGTGGCGTAACAACTTCGAGCAGCTGAATGGCCCACTCGTTTCCCCTGTGTTCCTCAGGAAGACTCTGAGGAGTCCAGCTTGGCATGTCTAGTGTGCTGTGCAATGATTTGCATTTATATCTTTCCACTCAAAGCGTCGTACTAAAAGTTGGCCTGAAAACAGGGCTTGAGTCTGTTAATAGCTTTTCATGCAGCAATCAATCAGTGCAAGTTAGATCCTGGGAAATGCGGAGCGAGATTGTCAAGTGATTGTTCCAAAATGGATGGAAATTATGCTGGGGATCAGGATTCTCTGTTTGAAGGGAGTGAAAGGGAAGGTGCTTTCAAATGTGAATCTTGGAACAGTATTACGAGTGGATTAGGTGTGTTATCATCAGTCCTAAATACGTTCCTGTCTTCTTAACAGCTGTTGCAGCTGTGTGTAATTCTTCGGAAATCTGTTGTCTAATCAGGCGAACTGGATGCACTAATCCATGTCAGTAATCACGAGTGTTTGTGGATGTCACTTGGTGGATTAATTAAAATGGTGGATTGCGTTTTTAAAGGGTATGAGCTGATCTTTACTGCTCTTTTATTATACTGTTCCTGCTTATATTCTAAGAAGTAATTAATCACAGACACACATACAGAAGCAGGGCGAAGCCCAGAAAACAGGGTTTTGCTCTCCACTGATCTCACCAGCTTCACCTGAATTTCGCACTTTGATTTTTTTGTTGTATTTATTTATTTTTTGGTGGGGGGAGGGTGGAGTTTGCTGAGGGTTAGTCAACAATGTTTTTTTGGGGGGTCGTGGTGGTTTTGGAGTCGGTCTGTGGGGTGGAGGGATTACCCGGGGGTGGGTGGGTGGTATTTCTAATTCCCCAATTCCCCCAAATTGAGCAGTAATTTCTTTAAAAAAAAACAAAGGAGGCATTGGAAAAGCTGCAAAAAGGGGGCAGCACAGTGGCGCAGTGGTTATCACTGCTGCCTTGCGGCACCGAGGACCCGGGTTCGATCCTGGCTCCCGGGTCGCTGGCCATGTGGAGTTTGCACATTCCCCCCGTGTCGGCGTGGGTCTCACCCCCACGACCCAAAAAGATGTGCAGGGTAGGTGGATTGGCCACGCTAAATTGCCTCTTGATTGGAAAAAAAAAGAATTTGGCACTTTTAATTTTTTTTAAAAGGGAGTGCTACAAATACATTTTCCAGGGATGATCCCAATCTGAGAGGTTCTAACTATCAGGAAAGCCTCAACAGACAGATTCTTTTATTTTTTATAATCTTTATTGTCACAAGTAGGCTCACATTAACAAGCAATAAAGTTGCTGTGAAAAGCCCCTAGTTGCCACATTCCGGTGCCTGTTCGGGTACACAGAGGGAGAATTCAGAATATCCAATTCACCTAACAAGCACGTCTTTCGGGACTTGTGGGAGGAAACCGGAGCACCCGGAGGAAACCCACACAGACACGGGGAGAACGTGCAGACTCCGCATAGACAGTGACCCAAGTCGGGAATCGAGCCTGGCGCTGTGAAGCAGCAGTGCTAACCACTGTGTGAAATAAAGAGAAGGCTGAGGGGTGGCTTGAGAAGGGTGGTCTTTGAAATTCTGATTTCATACGATAGGCATAGAGAAGATGCCTCCTCCCCCCCCTTGTAGGTAGGCCACAATGAGGGTCTTATAAATCCAATGGGGATGAAAGTTCTTTACCCAGAGAGTGATGCAAATGCGGAACTCGACAAGTGTGTGGTTGAATCAAACAGATTGGACGCATTTCAGGGAAAGCTAGATGGGAGAGAAGGAAAAAACGAAAGGCTTCGCATAAAAGCAAACCTCGGACCCAGAGCAGTCACATTGGATTCGAAGCGTTAACTCTGTTTCTCTCTTCATAGAGGCTGCCTCAACTGCCGAGTTTCCCCAGCACTTTTCCCAATTTCTCATCGAGGATTTCACGTCCTTTGTTAGGGTTAAATGGAATATTGGGAGGAGACTTGTGCAAAATACGAAGCCCGGCACAGACCAGTTAGGCTGAATTTTGGTATTCTATATTCTGTGCACATTGTCTGTAATTCCACATAAACCCGAAACATCAGACTGCTCCTTATTATACCGCAGTGAAATTTGATTTTTCCAACAGAAAGCACCATTGTCGCCTGTCTGAATAAGACAACAGATTTATTGTTGAAGACTTGCATTCACTGTGGGACCAGTTCAGGCTATGCAGACTCTCTCACTCAGGATCCTTATAATCAACAGTGAGAACTTTATTCTCTTAGTCTATTTCGATTTGACTCAAGGTTCCAGATGTGATTGTCACCCGTATTTCTTTTGTCATTTTATTATTTTGCCTCGCGGGAGGTTTTATTTGCCTTTCTGTCCTTTTCCTTTTCTCAAGTTACCATTTTCACATTGCCCACTGTAGCCTGCAGCCAGTGGAGCCAGCAATGACCTAATCCCTCAAGGGGCTCCCAATGCCAAACTTTACTCAATCTGCTGGAACATTCACTCCCTCGTTACAGAAATAAATTGCCATCATATTTAACCTTGCAAAGTCTGAGGGTGCCTGAGAGCTCTGCACAGCGAATGGAGGAGTTTAGAAGTGTGGTCGCTGTTGTAATGTCAAAGAACAAAGAAAATTACAGCACAGGAACAGGCCCTTCGGCCCTCCCAGCCTGCGCCGATCCAGATCCTTTGCCTAAACCTGTTGCCTATTTTCCAAGGATCTACTTCCCTCCGTTCTCCACCCGTTCATATATCTGTTCAGATGCATCTTAAATGATGCTATCGTGCCCGCCTCTACCACCTCCGCTGGCAAAGCATTCCAGGCACCCACCACCCTCTGCGTAAAAAACTTCCCACGCACATCACCCTTAAACTTTCCCCCTCTCACCTTGAAATCGTGACCCCTTGTAATTGACACCCCCACTCTTGGAAAAAGCTTGTTGCTATCCACCCTGCCCATACCTCTCATAATTTTGTAGACCTCAATCAGGTCCCCCCTCAACCTCCTTCTTTCCAACGAAAACAATCCTAATCTACTCAACCTTTCTTCATAGCTAGCACCCTCCATACCAGGCAACAATGTCGGAACAGACCGTACCAATTCGCACACAGCAAGATTCCGCAAACAGCAATGAGGTAAACGAGCAGCTAACATGAGCAGCGAATGTTAACTGAGGGATACATATTGACCAGACACCAGACTCTCGAGCAACTGCTCTACTTAGAACCCGATGCACAGCAGGAGTTCCCAGGAGGGCAGCGGAAATGTTTTAGGGATGTCCTCAAAGTACCTCCGAAGAGGTCAAACATACTTGTCAAAGCACGGTGGCCTAGTGGTTAGCACAACCGCCTCACGGCGCTGAGGTCCCAGGTTCGATCCCGGCTCTGGGTCACTGTCCGTGTGGAGTTTGCACATTCTCCCCGTGTCTGCATGGGTTTCGCCCCCACAACCCAAAAATGTGCAGGGTAGGTGGATTGGCCACGCTAAATTGCCCCTTAATTGGAAAAAATAATTGGGTACTCTAAATTTATAAAAAAGAAAAAAAAAAAACATACTTGTCAACTCATGGGAGATCCTGACCTGTGGCCGATCAAAGTGGAGAAGGTTCATTCGGGAAGGTGGCGGGGGGACACATTGAGAGATTTTGTCAGGAACTTGCAGAGGTGACGTTGAGGCTCACAGGGAGCGCAAAAATCTCTGAACAACCCGACTCCCCCGACTCTTCAAGCACCACCTGACCGCATGTGACAGCATCTCTAGATCGCACAATGGACGTGCCAGCCATGAAGGAATCCATCGAACCAGGGGGCAAGCAAGTCATCCTCGATCCAGAGGAACTGCCGAAGAAGGAATGGCCAGGAGGACTCCTCTGTGTAAGACGTTTCCAGTGGATATGCCCTCAGTACCTCACTGAGGTAATAGGCTGGATTACGAGCTAAACATGAAAGCTTTGGCTTGGTTTAGGGGCAGCAGGGTAGCATGGCGGTTAGCATAAATGCTTCACAGCTCCAGGGTCCCAGGTTCGATTCCCGGCTGGGTCACTGTCTGTGTGGAGTCTGCACGTCCTCCTCCTGTGTGCGTGGGTTTCCTCCGGGTGCTCCGGTTTCCTCCCACAGTCCAAAGATGTGCGGGTTAGGTGGATTGGCCATGCTAAATTGCCCGTAGTGTCCTAATAAAAGTAAGGTTAAGGGGGGGGCTGTTGGGTTACGGGTATAGGGTGGATACGTGGGTTTGAGTAGGGTGATCATGGCTCGGCACAACATTGAGGGCCGAAGGGCCTGTTCTGTGCTGTACTGTTCTATGTTTATGTTCTATGTTATGTGATGTGCAGGAAGTCTCAAATTCACAATTTTATAATTCGGAGGCAACGAAGCTGCCACTGAAAATGGGCAGCACTTGGTTGGGTTACGGAGTGAAGTCAAAAAGCTCGAGATAATTAAAGAAACATAGAGGCAGTAGAAAGGCACTCAGCCCCTCAAGCCCGTTCCACCAATCATGGGGGATCTGTACCTGAACTCTATCTGTATGTCTTGGTACTTTGTGCTGTGCTATTCTATCATTCCACAACTCCCTAACCCTTATGAATGAAAATGTCTGACTTGAAACTTGCAATGAACTCCCAGCTTCAACAGCTTTGTCCTGGACTCAGGATGGCCTGAATGGCCTCAATCATCAGGCCTATCTCATGATCTTGGAACATACTTGACAAGTTCAGATGAATAGTCAGCCGTACAGCCCGCCCCACTTTCTGCTGACAATTAATCCCACTTTAGCGGGAATGTGCTGCTCTGCAATGTGTCGAATTTAGTGTTTTGCTGATGGGGCAGCCTGACTCGCTGGGTTTTGTATTTTCCTCTGCAGCATATGTGGAGCCGTAGAGAGAAAATATAATTTACTGCAAGGTTTACCACACAGAATATCAATTGGGGCCACCAGGAAGATGCCCTGTCCAAACAAATTAGGCCTCAAATTTCGATTCCCTCCCTTGTGTTTAAATCCCTTCACGGCATCAACCCTCCCTATCTGAATCTACATCCTGCCCTATCTCAAAAATCGCCACCCCTCTCGGCTCTGTAATACGCACCTCTCCCTGTCTCTGTAATCTACACTCCTCCCTATCTCTGTAATCCACACCACTCCCTATCTCTGTAATCCACACCCCTCCCTATCTCTGTAATCCACACTCCTCCCTATCTCTGTAATCCACATCCTTCCCTATCTCTGTAATCCACACCCCTCCCTATCTCTGTAATCCACACTCCTCCCTATCTCTGTAATCCACACCCCTCCCTATCTCTGTAATCCACACCCCTCCCTATCTGAATCTACATCCTGCCCTATCTCAAAAATCGCCACCCCTCTCGGCTCTGTAATACACACCTCTCCCTGTCTCTGTAATCTACACTCCTCCCTATCTCTGTAATCCACACCACTCCCTATCTCTGTAATCCACACCCCTCCCTATCTCTGTAATCCACACTCCTCCCTATCTCTGTAATCCACACCCTTCCCTATCTCTGTAATCCACACCCCTCCCTATCTCTGTAATCCACACTCCTCCCTATCTCTGTAATCCACACCCCTCCCTATCTCTGTAATCCACACCCCTCCCTATCTGAATCTACATCCTGCCCTATCTCAAAAATCGCCACCCCTCCCTATCTCTGTAATCCACACCCCTCCCTATCTCTGTAATCCACACCCCTCCCTATCTCTGTAATCCACACCCTTCCCTGTCTCTGTAATCCACACCCCTCCCTACCTCTGTAATCCACACCCCCCTATCTCTGTAATCCACACCACTCCCTATCTCTGTAATCCACACCCCTCCCCATCTCTGTAATCCACACCCCTCCCTACCTCTGTAATCCATACCCCTCCCTATCTCTGTAATCCACACCCCTCCCTATCTCTGTAATCCACATCCCTCCCTATCTCTGTAATCCACACCCCTCCCTATCTCTGTAATCCACACCCCTCCCTATCTCTGTAATCCACACCCCTCCCTATCTCTGTAATTCACACCCCTCCCTATCTCTGTAATCCACACTCCTCCCTATCTCTGTAATCCACATCCCTCCCTATCTCTGTAATCCACACCCCCCTATCTCTGTAAACCACACCCCTCTCAGATCTCTGTGTTCCTCAGATTTTGGCCTCTCCTCCACTTCCTTCGCTACACCATTAGTGGCCATTTCTTCAGTTCAGCCCAGCCTTATGCTCTGAAATTGCTGCCCTGAACCTCTTTACCTCACCACTTCTGTCTCCTCCTTCAACACACAACCTTGCATGACCAAGCTGTCGTGACGTCTCCTTCTTGGACTCAGGGTCAATTCTTCTGTCTGGTCTTGGCTCCTGTGGAGCACCTCGAGATGTTTTACTGTGGGATTGCCATTCCTTGGAGGATTCAGCCCACCGTAGTCAAAGGTTGCACTGCCAACCTGCTCCTAGTTTTTAAATTAAGACCAAGCTCCACATTTCTGTCCCAGACTTCAAAAGTGGGCCTCTTCAGAAAAGCAGGTCAAACCTGTTCTCAGAGATCACACGTGCAATCTGTCAGGTGTCTTCACAACTCTCCCTGATTGTTTTCTTGTCAGTCTTGGAAGGTCAGTCATCTCCCTTTGAACTCCTTGACTTGGATGGTCTTCATTGAGAGTTGTAGTACCTGGTTCTTTTATTAATTACTGACTCAATGTCTGGTTCTTCAAAATGTACAACTGATTGTCGGTATTGATGCACAGAAATAAGATTCCTCTTTTTCTACCTTATAGTACCTCCTGAAGTATATACTAAACAAGATCTCTTGCTTGTCATCTCTCTGGACTATTAATCCTTCTTTCCCTTGGTTCGACTTCTGGATCTGGGCTTGATCTGTTTCTTCCTCTCTTTATCGTTAAACTTTTCTGAATCACGTTTCACTCTCTATTTATTTGATCTTGCTGGTGTATCCCTCTCTTTGTGTTTTGCGTGCTCCCTACCATTGCTTCTTTATTTTCTGTCCTTCCTGACTTCTGGAGCTCGACTCCCTCAAACCTCCCGTTCTTGAAATCTTGGATAGTCCTGAACTTGCAGCTCTGGAAATAATTCTTTGGGTCGGATGGAAAGCTGTGGGGAATGCACCTGATCAATGTCCCTCAAAACCCAGCGCACCTGGTCTATCAATGAGTTCACTGTCTTCCCACATTGGAAGGCGGACACTGCGTGGCTAGGTTCCATGTCTTCTTTTTGACTTCTTTCACTGATGGCAGCCTTGATGACTACTTTTGGTGGATGGATAGGTGCAGATGTACTTTTCAGAAGGTCAACACCGTTGGACGAATGTAGGGCGCAATTCTCCGACCCCCAGGCCGGGTGGGAGAATCGCGGGAGTGGCGGGCGATTCCCGCCACGCCGCCCTGGCACCCGCACGCGATTCTCCCTCTCCCCCCCCCCAAAACGGCGTGTCGCGTTTTACAACAGGCCGCTCGGAGAATCGCCGCTCGCCGTTTCTAACGGTTGAGCGGCGATTCTCCGGCCCGGATGGGCCGAGCAGCCTGCCTAATCCGAGCGCCAACCACACCTGATCGCTGCCGTCGTGAACAGCCCGTGACCGCTGCGTGTGGGGCCTGTGGGGGTGGGGGGGGGGGGAGGGAGGATCGAGCACCGGGGGGGTGCTCAGGAGGGGTCTGGCCCGCGATCGGTGTCCACCGATCGTCGGGCCGTCATCTCTGAAAGACAAACTCTTTTCCCTCCGCCGCCCCGCAAGATCAATCCGCCATGTCTTGTGGGGCGGCGGAGGGGAGGACGGCAACCGCACATGCGTGGGTTGGCGCCGGCAACTTGCGCATGCGCGGGTGACGTCATTTAAGCGCCGCCGGCCGCGTCATTTACGCGGCACCGCTTTGACGCGGGCGTCAAGGCCCGGTGCGCGTAATTGATGTGGCGCCGTCCTAGCCCCCTGGGGGTGGGAGAATAGGGGGCGAGGAGCGGCCTCCGACGCCGGAATGAAACACTCCGGTTTTCACTCCGGCGTCGGCACTTTGTCTCCCTTTGGGAGAATTGCGCCCGCAGTATTTGAACAGAGCATTCCGTCACCAGATTTTCGCCCTTCACTTTCCAAGCACTACAACAGAGTGATGAGAGATTAGTCTTATTCTTGTGTTTTGCTGCTCTAATTTCTTTCACTGTGCATTTGTCGCGGGTGAATGGACTCCCCCATCAATCCCCCAAACAACATCCCCTCCCCTCCCGCAAATGCCTGGGTATCCTCCTGCGAAACGCCTGGGCTATCAATCTCTGTGAAGAGTATCAAGAAGTCAGCGCTGCAGTCACAATCTTCACTGGATAGCTTCAGGGATTAATTTCTGAAGTCACCCTTAGATTCTTGCTGATTGGCTTCTTGCGCTTTCCTGATAAGTTCTTCTACTTAGAAAGGAGGGTTCCTGATTCTATAGAAGATGCAATGTTTCCAATGTTCCAGTGTTCCCTGTAAATTTCCTTGACGTCTATGTCGATCCCTCCTGGACCATGCAGCCGGGATTCCATTGACTGCAGGCAATGAATTGGTAATCACGATTCACTGTCTGATAAAACATTACACTGACTCCCATATCTAATCAAAGTTGGTGATATGTCCATTGACATATATATCTGCATTCTGAAATGGATAATTGGGGTCACTGATCTCACCCAGAAAATATTTTTGTTCTACTTCTGGCGAAAATGCTTCGACTTCATTAATAGCATGAAGACATTTTCATCTAAACCTGTTCAGCCAGAAGTTTTACTTTCGCACATCTTCTTGAAATGGCCAGTTATTCTTCAGAGAAATTAATCTGCAATGTTTGATTGATTGATATTGATTGTCACATGTACCGAAGTACAGTGAAAAGTATTTTTCTGCGGCCGAGGGAACGTACGCAGTACGTACATAGTGGACAAAAGAATAATCAACAGGGTACATTGATAAATGGTACATCGACAGAAAGTGATTGGTTATGGTGATGAACAAGGACCAAACAAGTAATACATAAGCAAGAGCAGCATAGAGCGTCATGAATAGTGTTCTTAGTGAATAGGGAACAGATCAGTCTGAGGGAGAGTCGTTGAGGAGTCTAGTAGCTGTGGGGAAGAAGCTGTTCCTATGTCTGGATGTTCGGGTCTTCAGACTTCTGGACCTTCTGCCTGATGGAAGGGTCTGGAAGAGGGCAAAGCCTAGGTGGGAGGGGTCTCTGATAATGCTGCCTGCCTTCCTGAGGCAGCGGGAGGTGTAGACAGAATCAATGTGGGGGTGGCAAGCTTGTGTGATGCATTGGGCTGAGTTCACCACACTCTGCAGCTTCTTGCGATCTTGGACCGAGCAGTTGCCATACCAGGCGGTGATGCAGCCGGATAGGATGCTCTCTATGGCACATCTGTAGAAGTTTGCAGGACACTGTTGCCCCTGTGAGTTTTTTTTAGAGGTTTACGACATTTTTGTACTTTCCCTCCAAAGTTGTACCTTCTTTTCCGATGCGTCTTTTACATTCCTGATCTTAATGAACATCATGGTCAATGGACATTCCTGAACTAAGCTTTCTCTCCACCTCAGGCTTCACCTCTTCTGTTTCGAGACCCCTGTCTGTCTCACCAACCGTATTGCTTTTTCTAAGGGTGATGCCATCTTTAAATTGCAATACGCCTGATAGGGATTCATCGATAACCCTACAAGGCAGTCTTGTATTAATTTTGTTTTAGGCTCTCCACACTCACATCCTTAAACCAGCCTCTAACGGTCGTTAATAAATGCTTCTGCTGATCTACCTGGCCCCTGGGCCCATTTGTTGAATTTGACCCTTCCCTGAATCTTGTTGCTTCTCAGATTGAAATAGTTATCGAAGGTTTTTTAGAACTAAATTTAGAGTACCCAATAATTTATTATTTTCTAATTAAGGGGCAAATTTAGCAGGTTTTGGAGAGAGGAGACAACCCCAACCTTTTAAAATCATTTCTTAAAGTTTTAAGAAAATGATGGTCTTGAATGGGCAGTGCCAGGTCTGCAAGTGACACTAACAAAAAGAACGGCACATCTTTTAAAAAAAAAGACTATTCAGGCAGCTAGAAACGTTAAAAAAGATGCAGCAATTGTTGAAGAAGTCTTCCACTGGGAAAAAAGAGAAGTTAAGAGTCTGAAATGGGTCGATAAAGGAGCTGTAGTTTCCCACCAGAACTCCAAATGCGCGGGGAAAGCACAGGGAGAGAAACTGCAGCTGTGGCACTTTTTCCAAACAGTTGACATTATTAAAGCGGTAATGTATTTAAAGTTGTACAACATTTAATGCAACAACCACAGGAAGGAATAAAGGGTAAGAGACAGAAAAATCAGAGAAGACCCCAGATGGAGGGCAACTCTAAAACAGGGGGCTGTATGCAAAACCACAAAGGAGGCAATGAAGACCTCAAAAACAGGCAATGAAGACGTCAAAGAACAGGCAATGAAGATCTCAAAGAACAGGCAATGAAGATCTCAAAGAACAGGTTATGAAGACCTCAAAGAACAGACAATGAAGATCTCAAAGAACAGGTTATGAAGACCTCAAAGAACAGGCAATGAAGACCTCAAAGAACAGGGAATGAAGACCTCAAAGAACTGGCAATGAAGACCTCAAAGAAGAGGCAATGCTGGAGCTAAGAGAAGGTCATAAGCCCTCAAGAAAGAGGCAACACCAGACTCAGAGTAGGCGATAAAAGACTCCCCGGGAGAGCCCCAGAAGGAGGGCACCGATGGCCCCAGAAGGAGGGCACTGGAAGACCTTAAATGACTAAATGAAGAGCTGAAAGCAAGCAAGACTCAGTTGCGCCCCATACTTTTGTATTGCAATATCACGTGAGAGTCCCTTTAAGAAAAGTGTGTTTTATCAACTGGCTGCGGTGATGTCATTGTGTGGGTGGAGCTGGAATGTGATTCTGTTGTTTACTTTCGTTTTGAGCTGGAAGCTCTTTTTGGCTCTTGTGTTTTAGTTTCGCTTTCAGTTGGAGAGCTGCACTCAAACCAAGCAGATGTATACTGGTCTCTCTCTGTATGTTAAACAAGGTGTTTAGATCACTTGATAATTTAAAAGTGGTAACTGTTCTCTGTAGAGAATTCAAACCTGCTGTCTTTGTTAAAAAGTGTTTTGGCTTATGGATGTTGTTAGGAAAGTTACCAAGGGTTACCTATAGAGTACTGTATCTTTTGGGGGGTTATCAGTGTTGGTAGTTGGTAAGATGTTTATTGTGGGTTTATAAAATGTTAACTGGATTCATAGAATAAGCATTGTTTTTGTTTTTAAAATACTTTAGATCTCTGTTGCATCACACCTGGAAAGTGGGCCCTTGTGCTCCTCTTAACTACAATCTATTAAAAGTTGTGGGTCAGGTGAACTCCATGATACACTTTGGGGTTCTCTAAACCCTGGCCCATAACAGTAATGAAAGGTTCCTTGCGAGTTTTGGCAATAAATTATAAGCAAACGATAAAGATGTAATCAGCCAGAAAGTAATACAAACCACAGCAGAAGCAGGAGTAAGAGTGAAGAAAAACAGAGTTGGATAAACATCGCCGAGAACTACAGCAAATAGAAAATGAATTAAAGTTTGTGACCCAAATCTGAATGCGAAACGGCCCAGCTGAATCAAAGCTCTATGAAAAAGGGCGGAGGTAGCTGGGGAAATCAACAAGGGCCAGTAATAAACGGCGCAACATTCACCGGCAAATGGCGAAGCAACTGGAGTTGGAACGTGAAGATGCGAATAAAAGGTAAAAAGAGTTGAGGGGAAAAGCAAAAGCGGAATTCAGAGGTCAGAGCCTGGAACTTGAAGAGCCGAGGAAATCCCATGGAATGGATGCTATCAGTTTTGTGATGGGTGAGGACGACTAGTCTCAGAATGAAATGTGTCATGGATTTGATCCATGGCGCTCATATCAGAAATGAAAAATGAAATGGAAATCGCTTATTGTCACGAGTAGGCTTCAATGAAGTTACTGTGAAAAGCCCCTAGTCGCCACATTCCGGCACCTGTCCGGGGAGGCTGGTACGGGAATCAAACCATGTTGCTGGTCTGCTTTAAGAGCCAGCGATTTGGCCCAGTGTGCTAAATCCTGTACCATCTACTGCATGAGTCACCGTACTGTTGAAGCAGAAATCAGAGCAGAGACACCATTCACCGGAGCCATCATTGGGAATTCTCCAAATATCCAATTGAATGATCGAACCACCATCAGGTGGAAAGCACAAATCAACTGGAGACATTGGCGGAAAGTGTTCGGTGTTTGAGGGTGCTGAGGCGGACGTAACAATGGGCAATGAACAAATGAGCAATCCAGGAGAATTGTCTAATTAAATATAACAAGAAGAAGGAAGAGATGATTAACGTAGAATTGGAGTTTGTTGCAACTACGACAAAAAGAACGTGTCAGTTCTCTGAAAACATGCAAAGCATGAGAAGGGAAAATGAAATGAAAATGAAAATCGCTTATTGTCACGAGTAGGCTTCAATGGAGTTACTGTAAAAAGCCCCTAGTCGCCACATTCCGGCGCCTGTCCGGGGAGGCTGGGAATCGAACCGTGCTGCTGGCCTGCTTGGCCTGCTTTAAAAGCCAGCAATTTAGCTCAGTGAGCTAAACCAGCCCCAGAGATCATTGTTCGAGGGAAATGATGGATTCGCCTGGAAGAAATTCCAGAAATGGATGGATGGCAAAAGGAGAGCGATGGACTGAAGATTGCCATTCTCTTCGACAAGAAAAAGCTATCCTTTTTTTTAAATAAATTTAGATTAGCCAATTATTTTTTCTAATTAAGGGGCAATTTAGCGTAGCCAATCCACCTACTCTGCACATTTTTGGGTTGTGGGGACGAAACCCACGCAGACACGGGGAGAATGTGCAAACTCCGCACGGACAGTGACCCAGAGCCGGGATCGAACCTGGGACCTCAGCGCCGTGAGGCGGTTGTGCTAACCACTAGGCCACCGTGCTGCCCCAAGAGAAAGTTATCCTGACAGGAAACAAAAACTGCAGTGGTTTAAGGAAGAACTCCGATGTGCTCGGTAACAGAGCGTTAAACTGGCTGAAAAATGTCAGCCGACTGGAACGTCCTTGCTAAGAGCTGGAAATCCAGGTGGGAATGGTGACGGGGAAATGTTTACATGAGATAAATGGGCGAAGAGTAAAGCTTGCACATACTGAGGGTCAGAAACCAAGGGGAACAGCTTAATCATTGGATACAAACTAATCAGCTACCAATTGAGCGAGGGATTGGGAAGGTAACGGTTGGGAAATAAAGCTGAGTTGGAACAAATTCGGAAACAAGTTGGAGACTGTGATTGCTGCTGCTAACTGTTTGAAGAAAGGTGGGCCATTTAAAATTGTCAGGTGACCAAAGGGTAGTTCAGACGGATGTCAAGGTAAGGGAGATGGAGCTGGAAATGGCTCAGACCAAACTGCAACTGCTGGAGGCTGACTTGGATGAAGGGACTGGAGGTGTTGTCTCTGATGACACAAAGATAGGTAGGAAAGTAAATTGTGAAGCAGGTGTAAGGAGGTGACAAAGGGGACAGGTTAATTGAGTGGGCAGAAATCTAGCAAATGGAGTCCAATGTGGGCAAATGTGAAATTGTCCACCTTGGCAGGAAGTTTAGAAAAGAAACACGGGGCGCGATTCTCCGCTCCCCACGCCGGGTGGGAGAATCGAGGGAGGGCCTCCCGACTAATTTCACGACCCCCCCTGGCGCCCCCCGCGATTCTCCCACCCCCCCCCCGCCCAGAAGAATCGCCGCTCGCCGTTCGCGACCGGTTCACGACGGCGGCAACCACACCTGGTCACTGCCGTCGTGAAATCGCCGTGAGATGCCCGTTTTGGGGCTTGTAGGGGTTCTCCGAGGCCGTCGTGAAACTCGGCCGAATTCACGATGGCCCTCCCCATTTTTCCCGGGAGCGGAGAATTCCGCCCCATTGTAATCTAAATGGTGAGAGATTGCAGAGCTCTGAGTGCAGAGGGATCTGGGTGACCGAGTGCATGAATCACAAACGCGTACAGGTTCAGCAAGTAATGAGGAAGGTTAATAGAATGTTATTGTTTATTGTGAGGGGAATTGATTATAAACGTAGAGAGGTTATGCTTCAGTTGTACACGGCATTGGTGAGACCACATCTAGAGTATTGCGAACTGTATTGATCTCCATATCTAAGCAAAGATGTAAATACATTAGAAGCAGTTCAGAGAAGGTTTACCAGACTAAGCCCAGGAAAGGGTGGGTTGTCTTGTGAGGGAAGGTTGGAGAGGTTGGGTTTGTATCCACTAAAGTTTAGAAGAGTAAGAAGTGACTTGATCAAACCGTTAAGATCGTGAGGGGTATTGGCAGAGATGTGGAGAGGATGTTTCCTCTTGTGGGAGAATCGAGAGCTAAGGGTCACCGTTCAAAAAAGTAAGGTGTCGCCATTAAAGATGGAGATGAGGAGGAATCTTTTCTCTCAGGGGGCAGTGAGTCTCTGTAACTCTCTTCCTCAAAAGGCAGTGGAAACGGGGGGCAGGATTCTCCGACACCCCCCCACCCCTCCCAACCCCGGGGCTGGGTCAGAGAATCCCGCCCCGCTGCGCCGACGCCGGCTGCCGAATTGTCCGGTGCCGGTTTCTGGGCACGGCCAGGGATCACGCCGCGCCGGTCGGGGGCCGTTGGCAGTGGCCCCCCCGCCAATTTTCTGGGCCCCGATGGGCTGGATGGCCACCCGGTTTTGGCCAGTCCCACCGCCGTGGATTAGACATGGTCCATACCGGCGGGTCCTGGCTTGGAGGATGGCTAGCGGAGCCCTCGAGGGTGGGGGGTGGCACGGGGGGGGATCCGGCCCCGGGGGGGGGGGGGATCCACGGTTACCTGGCCCGCGATCGGGGCCCACCGATCCGCGGGCGGGCCTGTGACGTGGGGGGCACACTCTCCCTCCGCGCCGGCTTCTGTAAGGCTCCGTGATGGCCGGCGTGGAGAAGAAACCCCCAGCGCATGCGCAGGAATCACGGCAGCGGTTCTGTGCATGTGCCAGAACACGCTGCCGCTCCTGCGCATGTGCCAACTCGCGCCGGCCGGCGGAGGCCCTTTGGCGTGGCGCCAACCTCTCCAGCGCCGGCCTCGCCCCTGGATGTACGGAGGAATTCCGCAACCTCCGGGCGGCCTGACGCCGGAGTGGTTCACGCCGCTCTTTGGTGCCGGTACGGGCCACCCCGCCGGTTCCGGGAGAACCCCGGCCAGAGTCTTTGGAGCCGTGCTCGATAGATCCAGAGATGTGGAGGTTTGGTGGATTGGCACAGGGTTACGGATATAGAAGGGGGGAGTGGGCCTAGGTAGAGTGGTCCTTCAGAGAGGCACTACAGACCTGATGGGCTGAATGGTCTCTGTTGTAAGCTGCATGAATACTATTGGCTGGGGGACTATTAGGTATCCCATGAGTCGAGTGGCTGAAGAGCCTTCGACAGTGGCCTTTCCCCATTGTGACTGTGGCAGACGCCCCACACTTGCTCTATTATCCTGACAATTCAGGCAGGAACAGGTGTTGAGTGAGCAGTTTGCACCTCATTAAAGTGCTATTACTTATTATACTTAATCACATCTAAGTGATGCTGGCTAATGTTGAAGGTGTTTGACAAATGCGTGAACTGGGGCGGCATTGGTGCCTCAGCTAGGCTATATTTAATTAATTGCTAGTGCAGCATTGCTGGGGTTGATGTCTGGAAGCCACGTTCGCATTTGATCCTTCCCAACATCAAATAAGCGGTGTGTCGAGGGTTTATGTATTGGTGGCAGCTTGCCTCCCTCTTTCACTCGCACAGAAAACAACTTGTCAGGTTTTCTATGAAAAAAGTGAATATTGTGTCAGGCCTCTAAGTTAAATGTTCAGTTTTAATGGGTGGCATCAGAAGCAGATGTGTGGAGCTGATACGTCTGTAGCACTGTACAGTTACAAACAAATAACTTCGATTCGTATAATCCACCCACTACATCCGGCATGCAATTCACTTTAGGACCTACGCATCCACTATAAGCATTTTACGTTAGGTTTACATCGCATTCTAGATTTACAATGAGCAGATCTTCAGAGTAGCTGCCCACATCGATGCTGTCATGATATGCAAACATGCAACCAAACATATCCCCGGCAGACACGGTCAGGATCAAGATACCGGATAGTGGGTGGTCTGCTCCGGCTGTCGTTGTTCGACAGGCTGCGCCCAGATCCTATATCATCCGTATGACTGATGGCTTCATTGTGCGAAGGAATCGAAGGGCACTGCGAAAAGTTGCTTGCCCACAAACACTTTCCCCTCCATTTCCACATGTCGAATTGCCTCCTTCAGACACCTCGAACCATGAGGCCACCAGCCGTGCCTCCCACTCGCCTGTCAAGACACCGTCATCCCCTCCACCACCTCTCCGGCGGTCGACGAGGATCAGACGCAAGCCTCAGAGACTGGACTTATGAGGAATGGTTTTGTTTATTCTGTTCTGTATTCCTCAGTCAGTCACATCAGACAGACACATTCACATGTATATACATCTACAAAAAAAGGGGGGGAGATGTCATGATATGCAAACATGCAACCAATGAACACTCAGGATGGGACTCAACCAATGGGCAGTCAGGACACTCAGAGGTGGCATCACCACAAGGGGGCATGACATCAACACTATAAAAGGGATGAGGCACTCACACCCTGCCTTTTTCCACAGACAAACAGCTAGAGAGTTAGACAGGGTTGATCAGCAGCATCACACCCCAGCACGTGGCTTAGAGCAGGCTGGTTCAGTTAGACTGAGTTACTACAGTTAGATTAGCAGAGAGTCGAACTCATTGAGAACTGTGCTAATAGTTCAGTAAACACATTGAACTCATTTCAGAGTCTGGAGCATCCTTTAGTTAAGACTGCACCAAGTAGCAGCCTGTGTTATCCGAAGCAACAGAACACAACATGATACCAGGAGTGACTGTTCAATCTATTTACTTCAACTCAGCAAGATCCGTGACAACCAGCTACTGAATACAGGCACAATGGACAAGATTCAGGCTCCTCATCAGCTCAGGACCATCCACCGGCAATCTTAGTGCCAACTGCCGATCATTCAAGCAGAAATTTAAAATATACGTGGAAGCATCCGACCTCAATGGCGCGACCAGTGCTCAGAAGATAGCTCTTCTACTCACCACAGCGGGTGACCATGCGATAGAGTTCTTCAACTCCTTTCACTTTTCCGAAGGGCAGGACAAAACAAAGTAACAAATCATCCTGGACAAATTCGACTACGAGGTGGACACCAACGGAATCTTCAAGCCCTACATCTTCAAGCAGAGGATGCAAGGTAAAGACGAATCTTTCAACTCCTATCTAACTAACCTTAGACTGCTAGAGCAATCCCGCAACTTCGGTGATATCACTGACTCCATGATCTGAGACCAAATCGTTTTTGGAGACCACTCTGATCCTCTGCGAGAGCAATTATTGAAAATCAAGCACATGACCCAGCCAATCACGATTGAAACGTGTCCTGTGCATGAGCACTCTAAAAATCGCAGGCCAGCAGCACGGCTCGATCCCTGAACAGACGCTGGAATGTGGTGACTAGGGGCTTTTCACAGTAACTTCATTGAAGCCTACTCGCGACAATAAGAATTTTTAAATAATAAATAAGTATCATCTGATGTCGCTCTGAGGAAGCGTCACACACACTCGAAACATTAGCTCTGTATTTTTTTCTTTTTTTTAAATTTTAGAGTACCCAATTATTTTTTTTCCAATGAAGGGGCAATTTAGCGTGACCAATCCACCTACCCTGCACATCTTTTTGGGTTGTGGGGGCAGACACGGGGAGAATGTGCAAACTCCACACAGACAGTGACCCGGGGCCGGGATCGAACCTGGGACCTCGGTGCCATGAGGCAGCAGTGCTAAACACTGTCCCACCGTGCCGCCACCTTCTGTTTCTTTTTGAGTCTTTTTCCTCATCTCATTGAGTCATAGAATTTACAGTGCAGAAGGAGGCCATTCGGCCCATCGAGTCTGCACCGGCCCTGGGAAAGAGCACCCTACCCAAGCCCACACCTCCACCCATAACCCAAGTAACCCCACCCCACCTTTTTGGACACTAAGGGCAATTTAGCATGGCCAATCCACCGAACCTGCACATCTTTGGACTGTGGGAGGAAACCGGAGCACCCGGAGTACCACTTATATCCAAGTGGATCTCGACCACTTTGATCATTAATGTGTAACAAAAAATATACACAGCTCATTTTTAATGCTCCTCCACTGTGTCTTTCCCTCTCCTTGGGTTGTTCTGAGCAGTTGTCCTGGAAATCAATCTTTAGTTACCTCAATCCAGAAGGGTTGAAAACCTTGTGAGTGAGTGAATGGGTGAGTGAGTGAATGATGGGTCGGTAGGTGGGTGAATGAGTTTCTGTGTGAGTGAGGGGGTGAGAGAGTGAGTGAGTAAATGAGTGAGTGAATGAGTGAGTCAATGATGGGCAGTATTACAAACCCAGACTAGACCCCAACAGTGGTGAGGATACTGGTCAGAAACCCCAATATTTTAGTTTAATTCTGTAAGACTGTGAGTAAAGGATACCTCGCTCCAGGAGTGATTGCACAAAGAAATCGTGATATGGTAGATAAAAACAAACTTTATTAACAACACAGTACTGAAATCCTTAACGTCACACTAGAAAATAGCTTCAAATTACCCTTAAATAACACTGCTCAACACAGTGGGGCGGAACGGTAGCACAGTGGTTAGCACTGTTGCTTCACAGCGCCAGGGTCCCAGGTTCGATTCCCGGCTTGGGTCACTGTCTGTGCGGAGTCTGCACGGTCTCCCCGTGTCTGCGTGGGTTTCCTCCGGGTGCTCCGGTTTCCTCCCACAAGTCCCGAAAGACGTGCTGTTAGGTGAATTGGACATTCTGAATTCTCCCTCCGTGTACCCGAACAGGCGCTGGAATGTGGCGACTAGGGGCTTTTCACAGTAACTTCATTACAGTGTTAATGTAAGCCTACTTGTGACAACAATCAAGATTATTATTATTATTATTAAATACCCTTACTTGCTACCTTTATTCCCACTTCAACAACAAGAAAGGAAATCATCTCAGCTCTAAATCCCTCTTAAATACGAATGGGCCAGAAGAATACTTACTTCACAGAGATATTCTTTGAGAAGTAGATGTCTGACATTGTTTTACAAAACAGATCTGACTCCTGTCAGAAACTCCGGCTGGATGTCTTCAAAAGCAGTTTCAACTGAACAGCGGGATCTTTACGATTCAGGTGAGGGGACAAGAGAGGAGATTGGTGGGTGGGGGGGTGGGATGCTGTTCAAGGTGGTGGGAGGGAGATTTTGGTATTTGGGAATCCAGGTGAAGCGGGGGTGGGAGCAGCTGCACAAGCTGAATTTGGCTCAGTTGGTGCAGCAGATGAAGGGGGGACTTCAGAAGGTGGGATACGCTCCCGTTGTCACTGGCGGGGAGGGTGCAGACGGTAAAGATGGCGGTTCACCCGAGGTTTTTGTTTGTACTTCAGTGCCTGCCTATTTTTTTTTTAATAAACATTTTATTGAGGTATTTTGGGTTTTACACCGACGACAAAATAAACAATATACGTAAGTCCATAAACATAGTGCAAAAAACCTGCTCCCTCCCTGACAGGTCCCACCTTTATTAACCCCCTACTCAATACTAAACTAACCCAACCCCCCCCCCCCCCCCCAGTCCGCTGACAATTAATTTTCTGCAAAGAAGCCGACAAACGGTTGCCCCCTCCGGGCGAACCCTAACAGTGACCCTCTCAGGGCAAACTTGATTTTCTCCAAACAGAGAAAGCTAGTCATGTCCGATAGCCAGGTCTCCGACTTTGGGGGCTTTGAGTCCCTCCATGCTGATAGTATCCGTCTCCGGGCTACCAGGGAAGCAAAGGCCAGAACGTCTGCCTCTTTCTCCTCCTGGATTCCCGGATCTTCCGACACCACAAAAATGCCACCTCCAGACTCGGTGCCACTCTTGTTTTTAATACCGTGGATATGACGGCTGCAAACCCCTGCCAGAATCCCCTGAGCTTTGGGCATGTCCAGAACATGTGGACATGGTTCGCTGCCCCCCCCGGCACACCTTGCGCACCTATCTTCTACCCGAAAGAACCTGCTCATCTGGGCCACTGTCATGTGGGCCCAATGAACAACCTTAAACTGTATCAGGCTGAGCCTGGCACATGTTGTGGACGCGTTGACTCTACTCAACGCGTCCGCCCAGACCATCCCCTATCTCTCTCCTAACTCCTCTTCCCATTTGCGCTTCAGCTCCTCGGTCTGTGTGTCCTCTGACACTACGAGCTCCTTATAGATGTCGGAGACCTTCTCTTCTCCCACCCATACTCTGGAAACGACCCTATCCTGAATCCCCCTTGGCGATAGGATCGGGAAGGTTAAGACCTGTCTGCGTAGGAAGTCCCGCACCTGCAGGGACCTGGATTCGTTTCCCCTCGCCAATCCAAATTCCTCCTCCAGCTCCCTCAGGCTAGAAACCCCCATCCTCTCAATCCCTGCCCTCTGCCATATCCGGAACCCCCCATCCATATTTCCCGGGAAAAACCGGTGATTATTACAGATTGGGGGCCAGACCGATGCTCCCCCTGCTCCCACATGTTTCCTACATTGCCCCCAGACTCTCAGGGCCTCCATCACCACGGGGCTGGTGGAGTACCATGCCGGCGGGAATGGCAGAGGCGCCGTTATCAACGCCCTCAAACTGGTGCCCTTGCATGAAGCTGCCTCCATATTCTCCCATGCCGACCCTCCCCCCACCACCCACTTCCTGATCATGGCTATATTCGCCGCCCAATAATAGTTACTGAAGTTTGGCAGTGCCAGCCCGCCCTCTCCCCGGCTCTGCTTAATCATCCCCTTTTTGTGGCGGTGTCTTGCCTGCCCCTACAAAGCCCGTGACAACTTTGTTAACCCATTTAAAAAACGTCCGCGGAATAAAGATGGGAAGACACTGGAACACAAACAGGAATCTAGGAAGGACCGTCATCTTCATCGTCTGGATCCTCCCAGCTAGTGACAACGGGAGCGCGTCCCACCTCCGAAAATCGTCCTTCATTTGGTCCACCAGACGGGCCAGATTAAATTTGTGTAACCGTTCCCATTCCCGAACCACTTGGATGCCTAGATACCTAAAACTTCCCCCCATTACTCTAAACGACAGTTCCCCCAGTCGCCTCTCCTGTCAGCTTGCCTGGATCACAAACAGCTCGCTTTTCCCCATATTTAGTTTGTACCCCGAAAACCGGCCAAATTCCCCCAGAATCCTCATGATTTCTTCCATACCCTCTATTGGGTCTGATACATACAGGAGCAGGTCATCTGCGTAAAGTGAGACTGTGTGTTCCACTCCTCCCCTGGACCAACCCCTTCCAGCCCCTTGAGGCTCTCAGTGCAATGGCCAGTGACTCTATAGCTAGCGCGAACAACAGTGGGGAGAGGGGGAACCCCTGTCTCGTCCCCCGATGTGGCCTAAAATAGTCCGATGTCATCCTATTCGTCCGTACACTTGCCACAGGAGCCTGATACAGCAACCTGACCCAGTCAATAAAGCCCCGCCCAAATCTGAACCATCCCAGTACCTCCCACAGATATTCCCATTCTACTCGATCAAAAGCCTTCTCTGCGTCCATTGCGACCACTACCTTCTGGGGGCATCATGATCGCATTTAGCAACCTTCTTACATTGGACACCAACTGCCTTCCCTTAACGAGCCCCGTCTGGTCCTCCCCAATCACATCTGGAACACAATCCTCAATCCTGGAGGACAAAATTATGGCCAGCAGTTTGGCGGCAACATTCAACAGGGATATCGGCCTGCAGGACCCGCACAGCTCTGGATCCTTATCCCGCTTCAGAATCAATGAGATCGAGACCTGTGACATCGTCGGGGGCAGCACCCCTCTCTTCCTTACCTCATTGAACGTCCTCATCAACAGCGGTCCCAATATCCCAGAGAACGTTTTATAGAACTTCGCTGGGTACCCGTCCGACCCGGGGCTTTACCCGACTGCATGGCCAACAGCCCCTCAGCTATCTCTTCGTCCGATCTTCGTCCGATCGAGGCCCCCAGCCCTTCTAGCAGCTCCCCGTCCACCTTCGGGAAATTCATCCCCCGTAGGAAGTGCCTCATCTCCGGCCCAGGTGGCTGTTCCAACCCGTACAGCCTGCTATGAAACTCCTTAAATGCCTTAATGACCCCTGCTGAATCTCCCCCCCCCCCCGCACCATCTGCTCCATGAACCCTTTTAGCTCCTTAGCCATTGCTGGCACCCTGCCTGTTTTTGAGCTTGACCAGTCTAAACCAGGGTCCATAACTGTGTTGAAGTCCCCTCCCATGACCAACCAGTGCGAATCCAGATCTGGTATCTTCCCCAGCATCCTCTCGATAAACTCCACATCGTTCCAATTTGGCACGTATACATTTACTAGTACCACCTGCACCCCCTCCAGTTTCCCACTGACCATAATGTACCGGCCTCCCCTATCCAAAACTATTCTTCCTGCCTCAAACACCACTCGCTTGTTGATCAGGATCGCGACCCTTCTGGTCTTTGAGTCCAGTCCCGAGTGAAAGACCTGACTGACTCAACCTTTCCTTAACCTAATCTGGTCAGTTACTCTAAGGTGCGTCTCCTGCAGCATTACCACGCCCACCTTACGTCCTCTCAAATGCGCAAACACACGTGCCCTCTTGACCGGTCCATTGAGCCCTCTTACATTCCAGGTGATCAGTCTAGTTGGGGGGCTCATTGCCCCCCCCCCCCTTCGCCAATCAGCCATCCCCTCTCTTGGGCCAGTCGCCAGCCCACGCCCTACACCTCCACCGGCCCGCCCCCAGGCAGCCTCCGCCCCCCGACCTCCTCTCTGTCCCTCAGCAAAAGTTTCTCCCTCGTCAGCAGAACATTTTTCCCCCCTCCCCCTAGTAACAGCACAAAATAAATCAACCCCTTTGATAAACCGAGCATCTGTTCACCCCCCACTATGCTTCAGTAAGCTAGCCCGCCCCGGCATCAGACAACCTCCCACCTATTGTCCCTTCCCCACCTTACCCCCTCCCCGCTCATACATACATAGTCAAATGAAAAACAATCCCAACACAATTGCCTGAAAGAGAACCCCCCCCCAAGTTAAACAAAGAAAAGATCAAGCAAAAGATCCATCATCTGAACAAGCGCAACTCCATCCCCCAACAGTGCAAATACAAACTTTACCTCACTCAGCTCTGCAGCTGGCCCCAGACCCATACCACAGGCATTACAAATAACGTCTGAAAAAGCAAGAAACAAGAAATTTTTTTTTGAAAAATATAAACGCTACAGCAAAGTTCAAAGTTCTCAGTCCGTCAACAGTCCTTTCCTTTTCGCGAAGTCCAGCGCTTCCTCAGGTGACTCAAAATAACAACGTTGTTCCTCGTAAGTGACCCAGAGGCGGGCCGGGTACATCAGCCCGAACTTCACCTTTCTCTTGAAAAGGGTCGACCTGATCTGGTTAAACTCCGTTCTTCTCCTGGCCACCTCCGCACTCAGGTCTTGATAGATCCGTAGGATACTGTTGTCCCACTTGCAGCTCCGTGTCTGCTTGGCCCACTGTAAAACACGCTCCTTATCCAGATATCTGTGGAATCTCACCACCATTGCCCTCGGAGAGGTCTCCCATTCGCGGCTTCCTCGTGAGTGCTCTGTGAGCCCTGTCCACCTCCAAGGGCTGGGAGAATGCCCCATCCCCCAGCAGCTTCTTGAACATGTCTGCGATGTATGCCCCAGCGTCCACTCCTTCGGACCCCTCCGGGAGCCCAACGATTCTCAAGCTCTGCCGGCGGGACCTATTCTCTAGGTCCTCTACCTTCTCCAGGAGCTTCTTCTGCTGGTCTCTCAGCATCTCCACCTCCAACTCCACCGCAGTTTGATGTTCCTCCTGCTCAGCCAGCACCTTCTCCACCTTCTGGATCACCCGATCCTGGGCGTCCAATCTAAGCTCCAGCCGCGAAATTGCCTCTTTAATCGGGTCCAAGCAGTCCTGCTTCTGCTTAGCAAAGCCTTCCTGAATAACTTGCATCAGCTGCTCCATTGACCGCTTGGCCGACAATCCAGAGGTCCCGTCCTCCGCCGTGCTGTCTCCCGCTACAGCTTCAGCTCAAGCCTTCTCTGTCTTTCTGTTTCTGCCTTTACGAACACTTCTAGTCCTTCTCTCCATGCATCGATGTGGGAATTCAGGACACAATTCCCTCTGGCATCGATTTTTCAAATCAAGTCCGGTAAAAAATCGGGGGAAAACGTCCAAAAGTCCGACCCGAGCGGGAGCCACCAAATGCGCGACTTACTCCTTCATAGCCGCCACCGGAAGCCGGACCTGCCTATTTTCATTACCATGGCTTTCTTTAAGAGGGTGAACATGGTGATCTCTGGGTTTATGTGGGCAAGTACGGCCCCGTGGGTAAAGAAGGCGCTGCTGGAGCAGGGTCGTTGGGGGGGGGGGGGGGGGGCTGGCCCTACCGGATTTCAGGAACTACTACTGGGTGGCAAACATAACAATGGTTAGGAAGTGGATAGTGAGGGAGGGGTTGTTGTGGGAGCGGGTGGAGGCAGCTCATGTAGGGGCACAAGTTTAGGGGCACTGGTAACGGCACCTCTGCCATTCTCGCCGGTACTCCACAAGCCCGGTGGTAGTGGTGGCCTTGAGGGTGTGGGGACAGTGGCGGAAGCACGTTGGAGTGGACAGGGCATCAGTATGGACACCTATTTGTGGCAACCAGAGGTGGCAGTGAGCTGGGATTGAATGGTGTGGGGACCTGTTAATCTGATGGCAGTTTTCCATGCTTGGTGGATTTGGCGGAGGGGTTTGGGTGGAAGAGT
Source organism: Scyliorhinus canicula (assembly GCF_902713615.1). Lineage (NCBI taxonomy): Eukaryota > Metazoa > Chordata > Chondrichthyes > Carcharhiniformes > Scyliorhinidae > Scyliorhinus > Scyliorhinus canicula. Next base: position 154,586,118 of record NC_052157.1, on the reverse strand, counting down.
GGGGCACAGAGTTAGAGACGGGGTTGTGGGAGGATACCCTAAGTAGAGTCAATGCATCCTCGTTGTGTGCCAGACCGATACAATTTAAGGTGGTCCACATGGCGCATATGACTGTGGCCCGGATGAGCAGGTTCTTTGAAGGGGTGGAGGATAGGTGTGGACGGTGAACAGGAAGGTCCGCAAGGCATGTCCACATGTTTTGGGCATGTCTGAGGCTTCGGGGATTTTGGCAGGGGTTTGCTGATGTCATGTCCACGGTATTAAAGGTACGGATGGTTCTGAGTCCAGAGGTGCCGATTGTTTGTGTGTCAGATGACCTGGGAATCCAGGGGGTGAGAGACGCTGATGCTTTGGACTTTGCCTCCCTGGTAGCCCGGAGACGGATCTTATTGGCTTGGAGGGAGTCGGAACCCCCAAAATCAGGGGTATGGGTTAGTGACATGGCTGGGTTTCTCAGACTTGGGAAGATCAAGTTCACCCTGGGCAGCACGGTGGTGCAGTGGTTAGCCCTGCTGCCTCATGGCGCCGCAGGTCCCAGGTTCGATCCCGGCTCTGGGTCACTGTCTGTGTGGAGTTTGCACATTCTCCCCGTGTTTGCGTGGGTCTCACCCCCACAACCCAAAGATGTGTAGGGTAGGTGGATTGGCCACGCTAAATCGGCCCTTAATTGGTAAAAATGAATTGGGTATTCTAAATTTTTTTAAAAGTTCACCCTGAGAGGATCGATGTTAGGGTTCGCCCGGAGGTGGCAGCCATTTATCGACTTCTTTGCAGAAGATTAAGCTGTCAGCAGATAGGGGGGGGGGGTAAAGGGATAGAGGGAGGCATGGGGGTCTGGTGAGGTGGGAAGTAGATAGTGGGAAACGGGGATTGGGGAATTGCGTATGCGTGCCACGTTGGCTGGGTTTGGTTGATGATTGGGTGGGTGTAATTTGTTTTGTTGTTATTTGCTCTTGAAAATTGTTAAAATTATATACGCCTTAATAAAATATTTTGAAGAATAAAAAGCTGTTTCAACTGGCTTGTTTCAGCTCCCCTTGACCTCAGACAAGTCTGCACTGCTTCAAATACTGTTTATCACTTTTTAACTAAACTGTAGAGAGCAAAACCTGACTTGCGCTCCCAACTTCATCCAGAACAGAACTGAAATCAAAATGCTTTATCAAAAAGCAGCCTCAGCTCCACCCAGCAATGACGTTGTACCAAGCTGAATACTAATTCATTCCCCAGGGAATCCCCACAATCAAAACAAAATTGCATTAGTCCGAGCCTTTGACGATGGTTAATTACTCCTAAAATCTTTGTTGTCTTTCAACCTAAGAATCTTTTAAAACATGATTTCAGCAGTCAAACACACTCTAACCCAGGCTTTGATCCCTTACTTCACCAAATACTGATAACACAATATAGCTGAAATTCCTACATTTATCACAGTGGATAGGTGGGTGAGTGAGTTTGAGTGTGAGGGGGATTGTAAGTGAGTGACTGAGTGAGTGGGGGGGGGGGGGGGGAGGGGGCAGTTTGTGAGTGAGGGGGGGTGTTTGTGAGTGGGCAGGTGAGTGAATGGGCGGTGCTATGACAGCAGATAGTCAGGTTGGAGGGGGTGAGTAGTCAGGTTGAGGGGTAACTCAATTGGGTTTTTAGGCACCTGGGATAGGTGGATAGCTGGGTCATGTAGGGGAAGGGTAGTCAGGTCGGTTTGCGGGGGAGGGGAGGGGGGTGGTAGTCAGGTCAGGGGTTGCATTTGGATGAGGGGTAAGTCAGGTCGGGGGGTAGTCTGGGCAGCTTGGGAAGAGCAATCAGGTCAGGTCAGGTTGTGGGTGTCCTGCTGGGTTGGGGTGGGGTCGGGGGGGGGGGGGGGGGTGTTGGATACGTGGTGCGATTGGCATTGGGTCGGGGATCATTGCAATGATGGGTTGAGGCACACTGTTCATCACTGAGTTACACCAGAGATTAAACAGTGTAACATTTCCAGGGTAAATAACCAGGTAAGCAACACGTATCTAGCCTGGTCTCCGACATTGAAATCAGTGTAAGAGACGTTCAGTGAGGGTCCTGGCCAGTGCAAATCAGAAGGTTAAACTACCTGGCAATTACAGTGCCTGCATGCACATCAGGACTTCCTGAGGGCCACAACACCAACTAAAGTCCAGTACATTGTCACAATGATCTAGCCATTGCCCTGAGGACAATGTACTTTTGAATGTAGTGAAAACTACAACTCTTATGTTCAGACCATGATCAAATCAGCCAAGATCTTATTGAACTGCAGAGGAAGATCTGAAGGGGACAAATGTCCAGCCCTACTCCTATTTCTTATGTTCTCACGCTCTCGTATGTTCTTCTCCCGAAGTCCAATCTCTGGGAGTGAGTCTGAGCACGAACCCCATAGCAGCAGGGCTAGGGATAGGCTGGTGTGAGTGAAATGTCTGACTGGCTTGCTGCAAGTTAACTGAGTTACAAATTGAGAACTTTTAAGGTAGAAAAGGGCTTGCGTTTATACAGGGCCTTAAATATCCATAGGGCTCCTCAAATCCAGTCAAGTGCGATCCCTCTTCGGTTCACCTGTTTGTTTATTACCCCAGCCCCTGTTGTGCATTGCCAATCCACCTAGCTTGCACATCTTTGGGTTGTGGGGTGAGACCCACGCAGACACGGGGAGAATGTGCAAACTTCACACGGACAACACAAAGCCCATCGCTGAAAGAAGGTTTGGCTGTGTATTCATGACTTTGATGTTCATGTTTTTATGCATCTCTCTGAACATAGCTGAATTGGGGAATTTGGCAGTCAAAAACGTAGTCTGTTCTCCAAGTCTGGTTTCTATCATTTCTTCATGCTTGTGTCTATAATAAACCTTTTGCCCTCACTAAGTATTATTGTAGAAAGGCCGAATCTAGTCGGCAAGTCTTCAACATGTGCAATGAAAACATTTCTGGCATTCTCCCATGCCTGTTATGAATGTACGCCATCGCTGATATGCTGTGACTGCAGGATGTACGAGCTACAAGATGTTGCCAGGGTTGCCTCGTCAGGACCTCACTCATCTGCACCCTCCAGCTCGAGGAAGGACAAGAGCGAAACCTGCTGTGGAAGCACCCTCCCCTCCAAGTTCCCCTCTGAGATACATTTGGACACAATGTGTCCTGGAATTACCTCACTAACATCAGACATCGCTGCACCACCAAGACAAGGACTACAGTGTATCACCGCCTCAGAGTAATTAGCCTCAGCTACTGGAGGAAGCCACGCCAATATCCCAAGGACTAATAGAAAAAAAAAGTAGGCAAATGTCCTTGTGAATCTTCACAGTAAAAATCTCACACAAAGCTCGCAAAATTATCAGTTAATCGGTTTAAGGGGTTCCGTGCCAAGGGAGGGGTGTCAAATGTACGCAGTTCTGTATGTTTTTTGAAGAAGAGCGGGGTATTTTTTTCCCTGATGTCCTAGCCATATATTTACCACTCGAACAACACCACTAAGACAGAGGTCATTGTCAAATTGCTGCTCGCGCGATCTTGCCGTGCACAATTTTGCGTTTCCGACACTGCGACAGTTACTACACTTCAATGGTGACACATTGACATTGGGATGCCCTGATGTTGTGACAGGCACCACATAAATGCAGCTTTTTCTTCTTACGGGCTGACCTGAGGGAGGAAGGAAAATAACAACCTAGAGCAGTGTGGGGGAGATTATTAACGTAATCTGGTCAGTTCATTCCTTGTGCTCGAGTGGGAGTAATTGGGGAAATCGGGATGCCTAATTGAGCGGGCCTTACGCTGGCTCTTTTAATCCATACACTGTGACAGATTAACAAGTGCCAAATTTAAAGTGATGCCTGTAACTAATCATTAAAGTGTGATGTGTGTTTTACGGGCGGTTTTTTAATTACATCTGTGCACATCAAGTGACAGCCACCTCCTGAACGCGGAGCTGTGTCAGTTTAGGAATGCAATGGCCTCGGGGCTCGGTTGCTAAATTGCTCATTCTGTATCGGTTATTGGTTTTTCACTGTCACTTAGCGCTGGGGTGCTCAAGACATGGCCTGCAGGAGTCCTTTCACCCAACCTGTGGCTTCCATCTTCTTAACATGCTGTGTACAACCCCGGCCGGTAACACCGGGAGCTTGCTGAAGAGGCCCCAGTGTTTCTTTTACACGAGAGATTCTGAAATTTCATCAATTCCGATCTGTGCGAGGATGTGCATTTTCTGGCTAAGATTGATGAATCGTGATTAGGGTGGGAATGGACACCTCTCCCTCAGTGTAGCTGAACAGGCGCCGGAGTAATAATCATCTTTATTAGTGTCACAAGTAGGCTTACATTAACACTGCAATGAAGTTTGGTGACTAGGAGATTTTCACAGTAACTTCACTGTTGTGTTATGCTTCTTCATGTAGCATAAGCTGCTTCCTTGATGTACACTCTGACAAAGGAAGGTTCAGACTTGGAGATAGGTTTCACACATTTATTGAACAGTTGACAATTCTCCTACTTGAGGTTGACTCTCCTGCTAATCTTGCTATAGTAACTCAGTCTAACTAACCAGTCTGCTCTAAGCCATGCGGTGGGTGTGATACTTCTGATCTGCCCCTGTCCTTCTCTCTAAGTGTCGCCTGTGGAAAGAGAAAGAGCATGTGTGCCCTGTCCTTATATATGGGTTGTGTAAATGTGGTAGTGTCATCTCTGGGTGTCTTGACTGCCCATTGGTCGTGTCCTATCTTACTGACCTATTGGTTGAATGTCTGTGGGTTATGATGTCTCTGGTGCTCCCTCTAGTGTTTACTTAGTTGTAGTATATTTACATGAACCCCTTGTGTATTTACAATGATGCATATCACCACATTCATTAGAACATAGAACATACAGTGCAGAAGGCCATTCGGCCCATCAAGTCGGCACCGACCCACTTAAGCCCTCACTACCACCCCACCCCCGTAACCCAATAACCCCTCCTAACTTTTGTGGTCACTAAGGGCAATTTTATCATGGCCAATCCACCTAACCTGCACGTCTTTGGACTGTGGGAGGAAACCGGAGCACCTGGGGGAAACTCACGCAGACACGGGGAGAATGTGCAGACTCCGCACAGACAGTGACCAGTGGGAAATTGAACCTGGGACCCTGGCGCTGTGAAGCCACAGTGCTATCCACTTGTGCTACCGTGCAGCATTGCAATGTTAATGTAAGTCTACTCGTGACACTAATAAAGCTTATTATTATGAACTAGTTAGCAGAGAGAGAATTTGAGGGTGAGGCCTTAATTCTCTTGGTAATTTAGAATCACGAGAAGGAGCGTATTTAACAAGGGGATCATCTGGGCAAGGAAAACGTTCAGCAGTACTCATCGAACACGCACCAAACTGTCACAGGCAGCCGGAGATTATTTTTGTCAATTAAATGATGTGCTTAATGGGATGGTCAGTGAGCTATTTGGCTTCACCAAGAGCCATGGAAAATGTTTGCAAAGTCAATGCTACAGCTTGGAGCCAGTCCCCAATCGCAGTGTGGGAGTTCAGAGGTGTGCCAAAGGGGAGGATGTTTCTCTTGTTGCTGTGGCTAAGGGAGGATGAGATGGAGGGAGAGGGGCAAGGATGGGATTGGCGGAGGGAGGAAGATGGCATCAAGGTAAGGAGGACGAAATGGGATTGAGGGACAGAGGGAAGGTGTTGGGATGCAGGGATGGAGGATAAGATGGGAGGGAGGAAGGGAGGATGATGGGATGGACACCATTCTACATTGGTATCATCGAATTCCTACAGTGCAGAAGGAGGCCAATCAGCCCATCGAGTCTGCACTGAGCCACTGTTACTCGAGGGTGATATTGGGAAATTAGGTGAAGAAATTATATTGAAGATGTAGCAGGCAATTTAGGGGTTAAAGCGGCTGAGGGAAAATACTGCTAGCATGAAGCGGGATATACCACCTCCAAAAGAGAACCCCAACTGGACTGCACATCCCAGGACACTAAGGGGCAAGCCACATAATCCGCACATCCTTGGACCATGGGAGGAAACCGGTGCACCCGGAGGAAACTCACGTAGACACGGGAAGAGAGTGCAAACTCCACACAGCCAGTCACCCAAGACTGGAATCGAACCCGAGTCCCTGGCGCTGTGAGGCAGCAGTGCACTCTAAGTTTTTTTTTTTAAAATTTAGATTACCCAATTATTTTTTCTATTAAGGGGCAATTTAGCGTGGCCAATCCACCTACTCTGCACATTTTTGGGTTGTGGGGCGAAACCCACGCAGACACGGGGAGAATGTGCAAACTCCACACGAACAGTGACCCAGAGCCGGGATCGAACCTGGGACCTCAGCGCCGTGAGGCGGTTGTGCTAACCACTAGGCCACCGTGCTGCCCCCGTGCACTCTAAGTTTGAATTGAGCTTCCCAATAACATTTATGTTTTTGCATTGGCTTCGATCCTCATCCTTCTCCTGACCTGGTGCTCTGTAGCCTTCCCCGAATGTTAACTATGTACGTTCCACATTTAAAGATGACTAAACGAGCAGCTTTTTATGTAATTTTATAATTTCCCAGACATCCTTAATAGAATCCCGTCAGTGCTGAAGGAGGCAATTCGGCCCATCGAGTCTGCACTGACCCTACCTAGGCCCAATCTCTGACCCCATCCCATAATCCCACCTTGGGGCAATTTAACATGGCCAATTCACCTAACCTGCATATCTTTGGACAGTGGGAGGAAACCGGAGCACCCGGAGGAAACCCACGTAGACACGGGGAGAACGTGCAAACTCCACACAGTCACCCGAGGTTGGAATCAAACCCGTGTCCCTGGCGTGAGGCAGCAGTGCTAACCACTGTGCCGAGCTGCCATAGGGTTTCACCAATTCAATTCTTTTCTTTCCTGACACTATAGCCATTGCATTATCAAAAATATTTGACACTGAGCCACATAATGCAATAATAATAATAATAATAATAGCTTATTGTCACAAGTAGGCTTCAATGAAGTTACTGTGAAGTCTGGTCAAAGAGTAGGTTTTGAAGAGCATCTTAAAGGAAAACAGGGGGGATGGTGGAGAGTTTTAATGAGGGAATGCAAGAGTTTAGGGCTCAGTGAACAGCAGACACTGCGAGCATGTGGAGCAATTAATATTGGGGATGCACAAGGTGCCAGAAATGGGGAGCGCAGAGATCTTGGCGGGCTGGAGGAGGTTGCAGAGATGGTGAAGAGCAAAGCCATGAGGTATTTGAAGACAATGATGAGAATTTGAAAATGGAGGCATTGCGGGTTTGGAAACCAATGTGGGTCAGCCGTACTACCAATTGAAAAATGTGTGCTCTGTGCCAGAGCCGATGGCAGTGACAGCCAAAGTGGTCTCCCAGGACCGAACGTACAAATCCTCAGAGCAGTGCAGCATTGGAAACTACCTAGGATATCATTCATTGATCAAGAAGACTTGGGAAAGACTGTGGGGTTAAAAAAAGTCAAAAGCAATTCTGCTGAAGTGATAAGTTCACCGTTTGAGGCACTGGATAATGAGTCAGTGCCCCATGTCGCTCCCGAGTGTCCTTCCCACCATCTGTCTGTGAAAACATCAAGCCTTGATCAGGTCACTTTTGAGAATTCAGTGCAGCAGAGGAGGATAAAGGACCAGGCTTTCCGTCCAATGACCCTTGCAGATGTTGCGAGGAGAGCAGCTTGGCTGTGACGGATCCCATGACCAAATAGCCTGTCAGCAACTACCATCTCGGCACTACCAAGTACTGCCCAACTAAGGTGAAGTTTAGTCTGCATTGTGACATGGAGGCTGTACTATCAGGGCTGGAAGAGGAGCAGATTTAAAAGTTAAGGCTTAAATAAGAATGACAGGAATATGAATCTCAAAATTCAAATAACAAAGCCTTTTCCTGTGTACATCTTTGGCCAGCGCTTTCAGGATGAAGCTATGCATTATAAGCCATGTCTTGTCAACAATTTCAGTCATAATTGCTGAAGGAGGTCACTTCTTTTTTTGAAATAAATTTAAAATGCCCAATTCTCTTTTTTGTGCCAATTAAGGGGCAATTTAGTGTGGCCAATCCACCTACCCTGCACATCTTTTTGGGTTGTGGGGGTGAGACCCACGCAGACACGGGGAGAATGTGCAAACTCCACACGGTCTGCGACCCGGGGCCGGGATCAAACCCGGGTCCTCGGCGCCGTGGGGTAGCAGTGCTAACCACTGCGCTACTGTGCTGCCTGAGGAAGGTCGTTTCTGTGTAATGCCAGTTCCGTTGGTCTCTAGTTGTTCAATCCCTGACTGGAAGAAACTGTTATTTTTGTTTCCAGTACGTTTGCTATTTGCAAATATTGTTTTTTTTTTAATGCACATTGACAAAATTTACTTTGGCAGCCATCGCAGCTTCTTACAAAGGAAACCAACTGTGCTTGCAGTGTGAAACCTTGATAAGAGGCAGCTCCATTTTCATCAGAAAGGGTGAGTAATCGCTGTGGCACGGGACTTGATGTACAAACATGCAGCCCTGGGTCAGCTCATTTTGCCTGCAAGTCCCCATGCAATGAGCTTCAGCTGCTCTGATTGTCGGGGAGTGCTCAGGAAAATAAAACCCAGGTATTCTGTTATTCTTAGACTCTAGTTGCCTGTCATGGAACGTTTGCAGAAATCCAACGAGGGTATTGTCATAATATTCACCAGTATATCATGGTGCAATCACACACTGATGGACACACACAGGGACCAATCAACATGTACAAACACCGTAGCCAATCACCAGTTAGAATACACACACTATAAAGGCAGAGGGCCCCACGGTTCCCGCTCATTCTGGGTGCTGCCTCTGAGTGTAACAAGAACTCATCCAGCCCAGCACGAACTCACAACACGTGCTGAGGGAATCAACTGGTTCAGACAAGGCTTAGGTCTCTAGTTTAAGTTAGCATAATTTAGACCCACAGTCATCGTGTGTTAGTTAGTTAGAAGTAGTTAATAAAATTGAGTTGAACCTTCATCAGTGTTCGAAGTGTCTGTTCATCTCTCAAGTCTACACTAGCCAACACTTCAGGTATCAGTTTGGTCTTCGAGTCACTATTTGGGACAGCTTTTATCAAGTTATTTTCCAGCCTGCTGCTTACTCGCCCCTCTGCAGACTCAACTCTGTATTTCAACCTGCACATTCCACTTGTCTGGCCTCTGATTCCCCAGTCTTTTTGGCCTTCTGCTCTCATAGCTTCTTGTAATCACTCTACTCTTTGTGGAAGCTTGCTGTGCACAAATTGGCTGCCACCATATTTCCTACATTACTACACTTCGAAAGTACTTATTTGGTTGTCAATCACTTTGAGAGGTCCGGTGGTCGCGTATATCTTTGTTTTTTAAAGCCCTTTCTACTTTAGTATCTCCCCGCATTCAGAGACCTCTTCAAACTTGTCTCCTCTCCCCCCCCCCCCCCCCCCCTCCTTTGATAATGTCCTTAATCCTCCCAATTCCTGCCTGACACATCTGATTTGGGATGTGGTAATGATTAAATTATAAAGTGTGTCGTGTCACTATTGTGAACCAACAAAACAGTTGCACCTCTGTCCAGTTTGCTACAAACAAGCACAAGCCAATGGGCTGGTGATGATTTGTCTCCTAATTTTTACCAGCCTCCTGCGGCAGGCAATCATCCACAGGGATATCTGAGTGGCATCCCATCTCCTACCATCCCAAAGCTCTTTGCATTTAGGAGCCAATGAACCACACTATTCAGCCAACAACAGCTTGCATTTATTTAGCATCGTCAACACAGTGAAACATCCTGAAGCGCTTCACAGGAGTGTTATCAAATAAAATTTCACATGGAGCGGGGGATGAGGTCAGATGAGAAAAAGCTTGATCCAAGAGGTATGTTTTAAAGAGGGAAGAGGTCGAAAGGTTTAAGGAGGGAATCCCAGATTTAGGGTTCAGTAAGCTGAAGGCACAGCTTATAATTTGTTTTTTAAATTTAGAGTACCCAATTCATTTTTTCCAATTAAGGGGCAATTTAGTGTGTTCAATCCACCTACCCTGCACATCTTTGGGTTGTGGGTGTGAAACCCACACAGACACGGGGAGAATGTGCAAACTCCACACGGACAGTGACCCAGAGCCGGGATCGAACCTGGGACCTTGGTGCCGTGAGACAGCAGTGCTAACCACTGCGCCACCGTGCTGCCCTCACAGCCTATAATAATAATAATCTTTTGTTTATTATCACAAGTAGGGTTACATTAACACTGCAATTAAGTTACTGTGAAAATCCCCTAGTCGCCACACTCCGGCACCTCTTCGGGCACACAGAGGGAGAATTCAGAATGTCTAATTCACCTAACAAGCACGTCTTTTGTGACTTGTGGGAAGAAACCGGAACACCCGGAGGAAACCCACGCAGACACGGGGAGAACGTGCAGACTCCGCACGGACAGTGACCCAAGTCGGGAATCGAACCTGGGACCATGGAGCTGTGAAGCCACTGTGCTAACCACTGTGCTACCATGCCGCCCATACTTCAATGGTGGAGCTATTAAAATCCAGGATGGACAGGAAGCCAGAATTGGAAGAGGGTGCAGGCACTAAGAGAGATATGTAGGGCGTTCGAAAACAAGGATTTTAAGATTGAGGCTTGAAAACCTAACTTTAAAGATTTGGGAAGGAGACCTGGGATCATTTATACTTTGGGCGATAGTGCAAAGTGGGTGATATTAACTTGACTGCTCATTATACACTCCACGAGCTTCCTTTCCATTGAAGTCATTGGGCTCGAATAAAACACAAGTCTTTTAATGCTATCCTTCAATTATTCACAGTAGGCACAGGGTCACAGAAGACCTACAAATATACGTGCTGAGAAAGGGATTGTGAATACAAGTTATTGGACTAGAAGCAGCAACTGAAAACAATGCTTAAAAAATTAACCTCTGAAATCTAAGACCATCAAGTTAATTCTCCTTTGGCATAGCTGTAGCTCATTTGGTAGCCCATTCACCTGAGTCAAAGTACTACAGCAAGCTCAGCACAAAACCTAGGCAACACCGAAGGAATGCTTCATTGCCTTTTGACTGACAAGAATTATCATAGAATTAACAGTGAAGGAGGTAATTCGGCCCATCGAGTCTGCACCGGCCCTTGTACAGAGCACCTCCTACTTAAGGCCACACCTCCACCCTATCCCAGTAACACCACCAAACCTTTTTGGACACCGTATCCCCGTAACCCCACCTAGCCTTTTCTTTTTGGAGACGAAGGGCAATTTAGCATGGCCAACCCACCTAACCTGCGCGTCTTTGGACTGTGGGAGGAAACCACAGCATCTTCCCTTTTCCTTTCAGGGTGGGTGTAAAGGACCCCATGCTACTGTTTCAAAGAACCGGAGAGGTGGCCCCCCCAGTCAATATTCATCCCTCAACGAGCATCTAGCAGGGGCTGGTTTAGCACACTGGGCTAAATCACTGGCTTTTAAAGCAGACCAAGGCAGGCCAGCAGCACGGTTCAATTCCCGTACCAGCCTCCCCGAACAGGCACCGGAATGTGGCGACTAGGGGCTTTTCACAGTAACTTCATTGAAGCCTACTTGTGACAATAAGCGATTTTCATTTTCATCAGTCAAGAAAATATGAATGTGCAGCTCCCATCCAAACTCCTGGGTCACTGTCTGTGCGGAGTCTGCACGTCCTCCCCGTGTGTGCGTGGGTTTCCTCCGGTTTCCTCCCACAATCCAAAGATGTGCGGGTTAGGTGGATTGGCCATGCTAAATTGCCCTTAGTGTCCTAAAAAATAAGGTTAATGGGGGGGGTTGTTGGGTTACTGGTATAGGGTGGATACGTTGGCTTGAGTAGGGTGATCATTGCTCAGCACAACATCGAGGGCCGAAGGGCCTGTTCTGTGCTGTTCTATGTTCTATCCCAAAACACATGCTTCGACCGAGTGATCTAATTGATTTGCTGTGTCATTAAAAAATGTTTTTGAGGCACTTACTATCTAGTTGGGAAATGCACAGTCCAGAATTGAGCCACCTTGGAAAGATCAGTGAGAAAAAGAGGTTTGACTCTGCGTGACTTATCCACGGATCTCTCTCCATCAATGCTGCCAGATGATTTTTTTCCCCCCCAGCGTTTTCTGTTTTCGCTTCAGATTTCCAGCATCCATAGCATTTTGCCATTATATTATTGGGAAGCTCAGTCCCTGGTCGATGCTTTCACTTGGGTTGCTATAACTGACCTCAGTACTCCTTGGCCAGGAAGTGCAAAAGAACAGCCAGCTGCTAAGTGCTACTAACAAACTCCTGTGGGAAAAATAAATACTTTTCCAAATGCATCAACTTTTACTTTCCCTGGCTCTGTTAACCACATTCCTATGCTTTGCTGACATATTGGCTTGCATTTATACAGCAGCATTTATCAGTAAAACGTCCACAAGGCACATCAAATGCACCAAAGAATATTAAACTAAGAGGACAAATGATCAGAAGCTTGGGCAGGAAGTTAAGTTTTTGTGCAGCGCCTCAAAGGCAGTAGAGAGGTACGAGTCCAGATAAGCTTAGGGGGGAAAGGAGAGGTGGTGGGGTTGAACAGCCTCCTTAACTTTGGCAGGAGATCGCAATGCCCTGGAAAAACAGGGTAGGATCTAATCAGTACTGGAGGTGGAGGGACCATCGTGACCAACACCGGTTGCCTCCTCATTCCCACAGCAGCGGCACGGTAGCACAATGGTTAGCACTGATGCTTCACAGCGCCAGGGTCCCGCGTTCGACTCCCAGCTTGGGTCATTGCACGTGCGTGCGGAGTCTGCACGTTCTCCCCGCGTCTGCGTGAGTTTCTTCCCACAAGTCCCGAAAGACGTGCTGTTAGTTGAATTGGATATTCTGAATTCTCCCTGTGTACCCGAACAGGCGCTGGATTGTGGCAACGAAGGGATTTTCACAGTAACTCCCATTGCGGTGTTATTGTAAGCCTACTTGTGACAATAATAAAGATTATTATTGAAATTGTAATTTTGAACAGCACAACTGTATTTGTAATTTAAAAGAAAAAATAAATTTTGTGTACCTAATTCAATTTTCCAATTAAGGGGCAATTTAGCGTGGCCAAGCCACCTACCCTGCGGGGTGGGGGCGAAACTCACGCAGATACTGGGAGAATGTGCAAACTCCACACGGACAGTGACCCGGGACCGGGATGAACCTCAGCACCGCGAGGCAGCAGTGCTAACCACTGTGCCGCCCTATTTGCAATTTTTTAGTTGTATTTTTAACAGCACAACTGGTAGCAGTTGTGGCAGCCCCTGCCCCAGTAATCAGATCAGCAGCACAGACTGGGTTGAATCAGGGACCTCATAGGCTACATTAGTTCCACATTGGGCAGTGCATTTACCCATTGGACATGGAGGGCAAAGAGGTACCTCAAAAGCATTTTCTAATCAGAGGTTAGGAGTGCAGCATCCAATCAGATTCTGTGACTACCTTCTTCACAGTCTTGTGTCACGGCATAACTTAAAGAGGGTGGGAATCAGACGAGCAATCAAGAATTGACTTGTCGGTCTTAAAGAGTTGATTTTTTTTTTTACTTAAAAAGCACCATTTTCATCCAGACCAGTATCTCGCAGACTTAATCCCTTTATCGACCCTTGGCTTTCCTGGAATCTGTTACTGCGACACTAGGCTCTAGCTGCTGTGAATTTATGGTTGGAGTTCACCGTTGTTTGGCCCATGATTGATTTTTCTTTTCAATTATTTTCCAACATCTATGTTGAGCTGTGTCATTTTATTGCTCGTTGTGTCCTAAGAATATCACACAGATGAGATCATTTATTAGTCGCACATAAAAATATTTGGAAGTCTAAATGCTGGGCTGGTGATCCGAAATAATTTCATTGCATCTGTGAGGAATTGGTTGATAGCAAATGAGAGTCTGAGAGGGTTTTTTTAAGATTCCTCATTCCTTCAGTCATTTTAACAGTTTTAACCGTTAATTTCTGTCAGTGTTATGGATAGTGTTTAGTCTAAGCCCACATGGTATATTCCTCAGCCTTTTAAAAAAACGTGTCCACAGGGACAGTGTTAGAGGACACTGCTGATGTATAGGAGATAAAACTGACACAGTCCATTGCATTAACATGATCCTCTCCCATTCTTCTGACACCTTCATGAAACTGTCTTCAATTATACTAGGTGCAGCAGTAGCTACTGACAGTGAAACCAGCCACTGCAGGCAATCACCAGGAAGTGGGGTAACCCTAGGACATTGTAAGGGCGGCATGGTGGTTAGCACTGCTGTCTCACGGCGCCGAGGGCCCGGGTTCGATCCTGGCCCTGGGTCACTGCCCGTGTGGAGTTTGTACGTTCTCCCAGTGTCTGCGTGGGCCTCACCCCCACAACCCAAAGATGTGCAGGGTAGGTGGATTGGCTACACTAAATTATCCCTTAATTGGAAGAACTACATTAAAAAAAAACTCTGCCGCTGCCTGGAGGCAATTCATTCCACTGCCAGTTTGGGCGATAGAGTCATCACAGCACTAACTGCAGACCGAGTCGCTCAGCGGATCAACAGCAACAATGTTATCTCACAGCGAGATTCCAGCACGTAGGTCAGCATTTTATTTCACTTTTTTCACACCTGGCTTTCCCCCCTTTTCCAACAGGTAATGCAACTCTTGTCCTTATCCGATATTCACACGTGTACATTCCAGCAGGGGTCATTAAACAAGAATCTGTTACTTCTGTTCCTCCTCCTCCTCAACTGAGGATACGGAATAATTAGCTGAATACAAACTGGGGAACAGTGTAACCGGTGATAAATTTAGCTATTGAACAATCATGCAGAGGCTACATTTTTCACATTTGCCTCCAGCAGCACCTGAAATTATTTTACTTTTCTGTGAAGTATTTTCTACCTATTTTAGATGCCCTGCAATGATAACACCACGACAGCAGACGGCCAGGCATGATCAAACAGATTGTTGGGATAGGCAAGTGTTAATCTCTTTTGTAAATTATGGGATGTGGGCATTGCTGGCTTGGCCAGCATTTATTGCCCATCCCTCATTGCCCTTGAACTGAGTAGCTTGCAAGAGGGTATTTAAGAGTTAACCATATTTCTATGGATCGGGAGGCCCAGTAGGCCAGGTCAGGCAAGGCAGATTTCCTCCACTCAAGGGCATTAATGAACCAGATGGGTTTTTACAAAAATCAACAAATTCCAGACTTTTATTAAATTCAAATCTCACCATCAGCCATGAACCCAGATGCCCAGGGTCTCTGGATTATCAGACAATACCACCACGCCACCCCCTCCCGACCTTTCGTAGGTCTCAAATCTAGGCACAAACCATGTCATGTATTCATGATCACAATTTTAATGAAAGGATCACATGGTCACTGTGAAATCAACGTACGTCAACAAGACATGAAAAATACAAACCTCAGGTGCAGCAAATTCCCTTTTAAAGCATTATTGATTCACAAACGGTGCGGATTTTATTCTATTTATATATTCACGCTGACCCAGTTCAAAATAAATTTCTGACGAAGGGGTCTGTGTATTGCACTGGACCGAACCAACTCTTTTGCCTCCGCAATTTAGTTTCCATCTCTGCTGGATTGGGTCAAAGCCAAGGCAGAGTTGAGGAAATGTTTACCTTGTCCTGGAAGTGCTCTTAGTATTAAAAATGGAGAACTCTTTTATTGCCCAATCATCACAATCCACATTCGTAATTTTAAAAATTTGAATAGTGCCTCAAGCACTTTCAAAAAAAAAAACTGCTTTTGCAATCTGCAATGCAGAGAAAGTGGGAATGCAATGCATATACACAGACCAATGGACTTGGATTAGAAATGCAGTCACAAACTTGTAGAGCAGCAATGCTAGATTGGGCAGTATGGTGGCGCAGTGGGTTAGCCCTGCTGCCTCACGCGCTGAGGGCCGAGGTCCCAGGTTCGATCCTGGCTCTGGGTCACTATCCGTATGGAGTTTGCACATTCTCCCCGTGCTTGCGTGGGTTTCGCCCCCACAACCCAAAGATGTGCAGGATAGGTGGATTGGCCACACTAATTGCCCCTGAATTGCAAAAAGATGAATTGGGTACTCTAAATTTATAAAAGAAAACCTGTTTCTCCAGAGATGCTGCTAGACCTGCAGAGTTAAAAAAAAAGAAATGCTATATTAATGGCTCCTCTACGGTGCACTGCAATGATAGATCATGCTACTGTATTATGACGGCCTGTTGGGCCTTGTCGTTGAACATATCTATGACTTACTATAAGGCACAACATATAGCCTGGAAATAGGTCATGTACTCAATTACCTATTGGCAGTATGGTGACATTGCAAGGAAGGACATCGACAGATTGCGCTGTGGGCAGTATTACTCACAATCAACCACATTACTGCACTACCAATCTCAGGTTAATCACCAGAAGGTGGAAAGAGGGTTTATTCCAGCAGTCTTGTACTGCACAAACCCTCATGACCATTTCAAAGCAGTGCAGGAATTCCTAGGCCTGTAATCTGAAGGTGAAAGAAAATATATTATTCAAAGTCCCTTTTCTTTCAATTTCAAAGCTCTGGCTTCAGTTGCGAGATAGTCAGAATGAATTCTAATGATAAAAACATATCTAAAGAATACCAAGTTGTACTGGTAGGATGCCAAAAATAAGTGAAATTGCTGTGGAATTCACAGAAAATATTCTATACGTGGCATTTTTAAAACCCATTAAGGAATCCTGGTGAAATTGCACTCAGATACAGGAAATCCGTATGCACCACTATTATCCTATTTCACCTGGTGCACCATTCCAAAAGCTGTTCAATTTTCATTGTTACAACAAAGAAACCTGATTCCGCAATTCTGCTTTGCAAAATGAGGCTCAACAGCCCTCACAACAGCTTTGCAGCTGATCAGATTAATGAAGGCAAAGCCCCTTAAATTGACAAGTGCAAAGGTCTTCGTCAGGAAACTAAGGAAATTCGGCATGTCCACATTAACCCGTACCAACTTTTACAGATGCATCATAGAAAGCATCCTATCTGGCTGCATCACAGCCTGGTATGGCAACTGCTCGGCCCAGGACCGCAAGAAGCTTCAGAGAGTCGTGAATACCGCCCAGTCCATCACACGAACCTGCCTCCCATCCATGGACTCCATCTACACCTCCCGTTGCCTGGGGAAAGCGGGCAGCATAATCAAGGATCCCTCCCACCCGGCTTACTCACTTTTCCAACTTCTTCCATCGGGCAGGAGATACAGAAGTCTGAGAACACGCACGAACAGACTCAAAAACAGCTTCTTCCCCGCTGTCACCAGACTCCTAAATGATCATCTTATTGACTGACCTCATTAACACTACACCCTGTATGCTTCATCCGATGCCAATGCTCATATAGTTACATTGTATATCTTGTGTTGCCCTATTATGTATTTTCTTGAATTTTGTTTAATTCCCTTTTCTTCCCATGTACTGAATGATCTGTTGAGCTGCTTGCAGAAAAATACTTTTCACTGTACCTCGGTACACGTGACAATAAACAAATCCAATCCAATCCAATCCAATCAGGCGATGCCCAAGTTTGCCAATGGCTAAATGCCACAAACAAAAGGCGCACCCAGACAAGCAGTTATTTATTTTTAATAAATGTTTTATTGAGGTATTTCAACAGCAATAAAATCAACAATATGCATAACAAGAAAAATATGAACATAGTGCAAATTCCACCTCCCTCTCCCACAGGTCTTGCCATTACTTGCCCCCCTAACCTATGCTAACCTAACCCACTCCCTCCACCTCCTTTCTGCTGACGATTAGTTCTCTGCAAGGAAGTCGACGAATGGTTGCCACCTCCGGGCGAACCCCAGCAGAGTCCCTCTCATGGCGAACTTAATTTTCTCCAGGCAGAGGAAGCCTGCCATGTCTGATAGCCAGGTCTCCGATTTCGGGGGCTTTGAGTCCCTCCATGCCAGCAATATACGCCTCCAAGCTACCAGGGAAGCAAAGGCCAGAACATCCGCCTCTCTCTCCTCCTGGATTCCCGGGTCCTGCAATACCCCAAAAATCGCCATCTCCGGACTCATTGCCACACTCATATTTAATACTGTGGACATGGCGTCAGCAAACTCCTGCCAAACTCCCCAGTTTTGGGCATGCCTAGAACACAGATAAGCAGTTATATGTTCAATAAGTGAAGGGGGCGCTCAGTTGAGCCTTTACTTCCGCATGAAAATGAAACAACTAAAAATCGCTTATTGTCACAAGTAGGCTTCAATGAAGTTACTGTGAAAAGCCCCTGGTCGCCATATTCCGGCGCCTGTTCGGGGGTCACCCGAACCATTAAGCCACCCTTATTACAATTACACAGCTCTTCCTCAAAACTTTCCCTGCCTAGTCAATGCTCTACAAAGCTGAATTTGTTTTTATATAGAGAGCTTCCATCTCACCTAGGAGGCTTCAGACTAATCCACAACCATCTGTTCACCTACTGACAGCTGTGACAAATGCCACCACGTAATAATCTTTATAATTGTCAAAAGTAGGGGCAGCACGGTGGCCTAGTGGTTAGCACAACCGCCTCACGGTCCCAGGTTCGATCCCGGCTCTGGGTCACTGTCCGTGTGGAGTTTGCACATTCTCC
The DNA here is from genome assembly GCF_902713615.1 of Scyliorhinus canicula. Classification (NCBI taxonomy): domain Eukaryota; kingdom Metazoa; phylum Chordata; class Chondrichthyes; order Carcharhiniformes; family Scyliorhinidae; genus Scyliorhinus; species Scyliorhinus canicula. Next base: position 154,567,509 of record NC_052157.1, on the reverse strand, counting down.
CCGTGTCTGCGTGGGTTTCGCCCCCACAACCCAAAAATGTGCAGAGTAGGTGGATTGGCCACGCTAAATTGCCCCTTAATTGGAAAAAATAATTGGCTAATCTAAATTAAAAAAAAAAATAATTGTCAAAAGTAGGCTTACATTAACATCGCAATGAAGTTACTGTGAAAATCCCCTCGTCTCCACACTATGGCGACTGTTTGGGTTCACGTCGGGAGAATTCAGAATGTCCAATTCACCATGTCTTTCAGGACCTGTGTGAGAAAACCGGAGCAGACAGTGACCCAAGCCGGGAATCGAACCCGGGACCCTGGCGCTGTGAAGCAACAGTGCTAACTATTGTGCTACAGTGAGACAATCAACATTAAAAAGAACCCATAGCATTATCACTATCCACCTTCAGTTAATTTATAAAATTCCAGGATCTGGGCTTGTGTTCTTTTCCAAAAGTTAATCAGCTCTTCCTTGATGTCATGTGAGAGTACCTTTAAGAAATGGGTGTTTATTACTGCAGTGATGTCAGAGTGTGGGTGGAGCTGGGCTCTCTGTCAGCTTTTAGTTTCACTTTGAGAAAAGCTTGGGTGTGTCTGTTTTTTTGGTTTTGTTTCAGTGTTGGAGCTGCAGTCAGCCAAAGAATGTGAAATGTTGTTCGCTCTGCCATGTAAAGACTATCTCTTGATCATTTGGTGAATGAATTCAGAGTGATAACTGTTCTCAGTAGTGAATTTAAACCTGATGTGCTTCTGTTAAAATGTTTTTTAAAAATGTTTTATGGATGTTAAAAAGGAAAGTAAGGATTACTTGTGTATTCTTTGGGGGGGTTGTATTTGAATTAATGGTTGCCAAGATGTTCACGTATATTTTAAAAAGGTTAACTTGAGTTCATAGAATTAACATTGTTTTGCTTTAAAAAAATACTTTTCCATTTCTGCTGTACCACACCTGTAGAGTGGGCCGTGTGCTCCCCATACCACAATCTAGTAAAAGTTGTGGGTCAGGTCAACTCCATGATACACTTTGGGGTTCTCTAAACCCTGGCCCATAACAAATCGGGGGCTCGAGGGGGATAAAAGTCTATCTATTGGATTGGCTTAGTGAACTTAAAGACAGTGAGGGGTGAGCATATTGTGTTTGCGTTTCAGGTGCAGTATTTCTGTTGAAGTAGGGAGTGTGTTGTGGACAATGGCTCTTTCAGAGGCTCTGAAGTTTTTGGGGGTGGAGACGGTCACACGCAGTAACATTGCAGTTAACATTACCTGACAAAATGCGAAAAGATGAGGTAATTATGGCGGTGGCTAAGCATTTAAAATTGCCTGAGATACAGTCTGACTCATTGGAAATGGCAAAAATTGTTACAAATTGAACAAATGGAACATGAGAAAGAATTAAAGCAGCTTGAATATGAAAGAGATAGAGGGGAAAAAGAGAGAGGAAAAAGAAAGAGAGATTGAACTTAGGAAAATGGCCATGAAACATGACACTCAGTTAAGATTGGCAGATTTAAAGCGAATGTATAGTTTGAGGATAGTGAGAAAGAGCGTCAAAGTCAAGGCTTGGTGGGGATCTATTTAAATATGTCTAAGCATTGCCAAGGTTTGAAGAGAAGGGGTAGAAGCATTTTTCATTTCATTTGAGAAGGTGGCTAAACAAATGAAATGGCCACAGGACATGTGGGTATTACTGATTCAAACAAAGCTGGTAGGTAGGGCTAGTGAAGTGTTTGCATCACTACCGGAGGAGGTATCTGGGACGTTTGAGGTGAAAAATTCCATCTTAGGTGCACATGAACTAGTGCCTGAAGCTTACAGACAAAGGTTTAGAAATTTAAGGAAATAATTTGGTCAAACATATATGGAGTTTGAAAGGATCAATCAGAGTAATTTTGATAGGTGGATAAGGGCTTTGAAAATAGACTAAACATATGAAGCTCTCAGAGAAATTATACTTTGAGGAGTTTATAAAATTAATTCCTGTTGTAGTGAGAACTTATGTGGAAGAACATAGAACAGTACAGCACAGAACAGGCCCTTCGGCCCTCGATGTTGTGCCGAGCCATGATCACCCTACTCAAACCCACGTATCCACCCTATACCCGTAACCCAACAACCCCCCCCTTAACCTTACCTTTTAAGGACACTACGGGCAATTTAGCATGGCCAATCCATCTAACCTGCACATCTTTGGACTGTGGGAGGAAACCCACGCACACACGGGGAGGACGTGCAGACTCCGCACAGACAGTGACCCAGCCGGGAATCGAACCTGGGACCCTGGAGCTGTGAAGCATTTATGCTAACCACCATGCTACCGCAGAGGGTTAAAACTGCGAGATTAGCAGCAGAAATGGCAGATGATTATGAATTAGTTCATAAATCAAAGCTGTGAGGGATAGAAACTGGGGACATGAGAAATACTCAAGTGTTAGAGGCAAAGGTGATCTGATGGGAGATAATAAGGAGAGTGTACCTCAGATTAGAAAAGAAATCCAGGAGGGTGGAAAAGAAATTAAAAGTATTTCATGTTTTCACTGTAATAAACAGGCCATGTAAAGTCACAGTGTTGGTGGTTGAAGAAAGGCTCTGGGAAGGCTGATGTGGTAAAACAGGACAAGACAGTGGGGTTTGTTAAAGTGGTGAAGGAAAGCCCAAGTGAAGCAAAGGAGGTGCAAAAGATTGTACAGCCTGATCAAGAGGTGATTGATAAGAAGGCGCCAGATCTCTTTAAATAATTTACTTGTGTGGGTAAAGTTTACTCATGTGTATCAGGAGCAGCAGGTAAAGAAGTCACAATTTTAAGAGATACTTTTCGATTTCTGCTGTACCACACCTATAGTGTGCAGTGTGCACCCCATACCGCAATCTAGTGAAAGTTGTGGGTCAGGTGAACTCCATGATACACTTTGAGGTTCTCTAAACCTGGCCCATAATATTGATTATACCCTGTGCACCAAGTGTTGTTGAAATCAGTCCACTGGTTTTTGAGATATATTAAGAAGAATGCGCTGGATGAAGTCGACCAATTTTTTTTTTGCCACTAAAACCATGTTTAATTCAGTCAAATATTTAATGATACCCATGAACTTAATTAGACAAAAGTAAATAGTTGATTCTATGTCCCCCTGAATCAGCACATTGATACGGTAGCTATGTTTCCAAGGACAGGTTTGACGCACCCAACTACTGCAGCTGCAAATCAGCTGATATTAACTAAGATTTTTGAACCTTCATTAAGGATCAACAATAACAAGGCAACAGATAAGCGTAATGGGCAGTGGTTAGCACTGCTGCCTGTGGCGCTGAGGACCCGGGTTCGATCCTGGGTCACTGTACGTGTGGAGTTTGCACATTCTCCCCGGGTCTGCGTGGGTCTCACCCCCCCCCCCCCCCCCCACAACCCGAAAGATGTGCAGGTCCGGTGGATTGGCCAAGCTAAATTGCCCATTATTTGGAAAAATAAATAAATGGGTACTCTAAATTTATGAAAAAAAACATAAGCAGAATGGGAAAGGATAGTGAGCACAACAGGAGGTCATTCAACCCCTCGAATCTGTTTTGTCATTCAGTTAGAACAAGCTTTAGCCATCTTAATCCATATCCCTCATCACTCTTGCCTAACATCTTATCACTCCGCATTGATTTTTCCCCCATATTATACATTCCTGCTTCCTGAAGACAAATATGCACCTAGTTCAAATGAGAAAACATACTCACTGAAACGCAGTTTGTGTCCCTCTTCAAAGGTTAATGCGGAACGCAACACGGTATTTGAATGCTTCATATAATTTTGGAATTGTATTTCTGACCAGCATCTTAATATCCATGTTATTATATCTGACTCAACCAAGGAAGATCAATAATATTGAAATCTGTCTCTATACAGTTTTGAGTACATAATTTAAAGATACGCAATCTCCTCCTAATAAAAATGGGGCATTATGCTTCCAACGATATCAAGTCTGACAAATTAGAAGGGCAAGAATCACCTTTCTCCTGGTGGCTGATCCAATAAAGGGAATCTATAATTGATAAAGGTTATTCTCCTGTTCACTTGCATGAAATCAAGAGAACTATTTTGACCACCTGAGGTGTCTTCTGTTGCGATTGCCCAACAGAAGATGGCACCTCAAAAAAATCTTCGATAAGGCGCCCCATTATTAAATAAGGCCAAATAAGGTAGAGTCAGGGTACAAGTGGCAAAATGGATAGCTGTTTTTTGGTAAGAATAGGGTGTCACTTAATTTCTTGGAATGTTCAAGATTTGGTGGGATTGAGCAGTGTTTTTCAATTTTTTTTCCGGGGAAACATTTTTACCAACTGGCCAACTTTCGGGACCCACGCCGGCCAATCTTTGGGACCCACGACAACCGTCCTTCGCAACCCATGCCGGCCGACCCGTGCGCCCCATGCTGGCCGACCTTCGCGACCCACCATTTTCTCCTATGTTGTTTGCTGCTGACAAAATGGAGGAATCGAAATCGCGCCCAAAGCACATGGCGTCGGAGTTCGGGGGAGTTAACCTGCTCTCTGCCTCCCTTCAGTCAGGACAATTACATAGAATTTTTAAAAAACGTTCTGCATCTCCCGATTGCACAAATTTGCGGGCAATAGCCGCAGCAGCTGGCTTTTAACCTTCTTTTGTTGTATTCCCAATTTTGGCCTCTTGTAAATTATTTATTTTGCCCCACAATTGGCGTCTGTACTGTCGGCTGCTATGCCCTAAACTCTGGAAAATCTTCTTTTAACCACTCTGCTTCTTTTTTTTTTAAATTTAGAGTACCCAATTTTTTTTCCAATTAAGGGGCAATTTAGCGTAGCCAATCCACCTAACCTGCACATCTTTAGGTTGTGGGGGCGAAACCCACGCAGACACGGGGAGAATGTGCAAACTCCACACGGACAGTGACCCAGGGCTGGGATTCGAACCCGGGTCCTCAGCGCCGTAGGCATCAATGCTAACCACTGCGCCACCGTGCTGCCCACACTCTGCTTCTTTAACTCTCTCTCTCACTTCCTTTAAGACTCTGTCCGCCGGTATGGCGGTCCCGACTGCGCAAATTTGCGCGCAGCAGCCGGCTTTTAACAATGCCGGCTGCGAGCGGAAATGCAGCTGCATTATACATCCATGCCCACTCATTGGTGCGCATGCGCAAACATCTGCGCATGCACATTGACGATCAGGCACGCATGTACAGCGCGGCCGCATTTTTCTTATATGGTCGCGGCCTTTTTGAAGGCCTCTCGCAGCCGGCATTGTTAAAAGCCGGCTGCTGCGGCTATTGCGCATGAATTTGCGCAATCGGGAGTGCCGCAGCGGACGGCTCCGCGACCCTCCCAACACCCACCCGCGGGTCGCAACCCTGACCGTAAAAATGCCTGGGGTAGAGTAACAAAGCGATCTCAGAAGACAATCACTAAAAGCTGCACTACAGGTCAGCAAGGCCATTAAAAAGAAAGCAAATTAAAAAGTTAAGGAAGTGGTGCTAAACCTGCACTGAATCTTGGTTGGATCACATGTCGAGTACTGCCAGCAGTTCTGGTTGCTGTATTAGAAAAGGGATATAGACACTGGTGAGGGCACAGAGAGGTTTTACAAGGATGATGTCAGATGTATACCTGTGGATAGACAAATCAGGAAAGGAGCTGCAGATCAAGTCTCCGAGAGAGAGAGAGAGGACACAGCTCAGGGGAGACCTAGAGACCTTTAAAATTCTAAAGAGTTTGCATGGTGTGGATGTAGAGAGAAGGTTTCCCTTTGTGGGGAAGAACATAACTAGAGGCCATCAATACAAGATAATCACCAAGAAATCCAACTGGGAATTCAGTAGCAAGTTCTTCACCCAGAAAGAGTGAATAAGAAAGTGGAAATTGCTAGGTTAGGGAGTGGTCGAAGCGAACCGTATAGGATGCATTTAAGGGGAAACTAGAAAAGTAAGGGAGATTGGAATAGATAGTTACGATAGTAGATTTAACTAAAAGGTGGAGGTGGCTCGAGAGGCGTATGAACAGCAGCATGGACAGGCTGAGCCAACTAGCCAGTTTTGGGGTGTTATCCTTTTAAGAGCCAGGCAAAAATAATTTGGGGTGTAGGTTACCAACCTGTGGGGCAAGTTCAGATTTTTGTTTCAATCTGATGACTTCAGGCTAAATATCTTGACTCTGGAACAGTGGTTAGCACTGCTGCCTCGCAGAGCCAGGGACCCGGGTTCAATTCTGGCCTTGGGTGACTGTGTGGAGTTTGCACGTTCTTCCCGTTTCCTCCCACAGGCAAAGATTTGTAGGTTAGGGGGGAATTGGCCATGATAAATTGCCCCTTAGAGCCCAACGGTTAGGTGGGGTTATGGGGATAGGGCAGGTATTGGACCTAGGTAGAGTGCTCTTTCCGAGGGCCAGTGCAGATTCAATGGGCAGGGTGGCCTTCTTCTGTACTGTAGGGGTTCTATAATATGAAGTTTGGCTTGACTGGATCCAAAGACAAAATCTTGTTTTGTCATCTAAACTATGCACCAGCTGAAATTTTAAGGCATGCTCTGAACCAGCTATCAAGCGGAGTGGTGTTGTGTCTCATAGGGCAAAGAAATTCCTCCCACCATTTTCTTCTTCAAATGAGGGAAATAACTGGTCTGCACTAACAACCACAGTAAGAAGTCTTACAACACCAGGTTAAAGTCCAACAGGTTTGTTTCAAACACGAGCTTTCGGAGCACGGCTCCTTCTTCACCTGAAGAAGGAGCCGTGCTCCGAAAGCTCGTGTTTGAAACAAACCTGTTGGACTTTAACCTGGTGTTGTAAGACTTCTTACTGTGCTCACCCCAGTCCAACGCCGGCATCTCCACATCATGGCTAACAACCACAGACAGCAGAACACTTTCTCAGTACTGTGCCACTGGAGTATCAGCCTGATAATGTGCTCATATCTCTAGAATGGGCTTGAACTTATAACTCTGAGGCAGGAACTCTACCCACTGAGCTATGGCTGACACCCAAGAGGATAAAGTTGAATACAAACAGGAGAGGACAGTGATACAAAGTCAGGAGAAAACAAAAGACAAAGAGAGAAAATAATTTATTTCGGTCCATAAGCAATGCCACAGGAAATCAGCTGCAAGTATTAAAAACGGGCCTTTAGATTGAACAGATAGTTTTCACCCCACACTGTCATTTTGACACAGAATCATTCCAACAGATACACTCAAGTCTCATAAGCTATTTGTCAGTGTTTATTAGAATGAAGCACTGAAGTAAGTCATGCAAGTATGGAGGGGAGAAAACAAAGAAAAAATGGTTTTGCAGTCTGCCCAGTGATTTACAATGTTACTTCACATAGGTAAACCATACCTTGGTAGGAAAGCCTACATACACATACAAATATTCTCAGTCGCATCATTCAATACATGTTGATCGGAATTCAACATCTCTAGTCCTCGAGGAGTGGCCCTTCTACATCATCCATGAAAATGCAGAATTCTGGAACTGATTCTAAGTTTAAAAAGTCTTACGTTTGCAAAGCATAATAGAGTGTTTTTAATTGAAGATCTTAAAGCACCCAGCTTCCTCCAGTTGTGTAGTGCTCATTCTTCACATCCACTCAGCATTCAGCAAGCTTGTGTAGCTGCATGTTTCCTAATATTCATTATCAGTCGCTTGCTGTACTCCTTATGGTCCACTGGTTTCACATCCATCATTGTCGCTTTGATGCGAGATTCATCCTGCAAATATGAACCAGAAACAATTAAAATCCATATCACAGATTTGCTCTCTCATTGCCTTATTATCATAGATCACCTCCAGTTGTTCAAATTGCATTAAAATCTTTTCAATGCATATGAAAGGTAACAAGTGGTGTTTTTTTTTTGTCCCACTCACTACTTCTAAAGAATGGCCGCTGGTATAAAATGTACAGACAAGCTGCAAAAAGCTTAATGAGTTTGACCCAAATCACCACTAATCTTAAACTTTTATAATTTCTGCACTTTGTCTTGTTGCACTTAAGGTTAAGTTGCTGTATTTATACTCCACTCATCAGGGAGAATTTTTCGGCCCATTCAAAATTTCACGCAGGTGTCAATGCCAGCATCAATCAGTCTTTCGAATAAAGTCCCTGGAGGCACAGGAACAAGTCTATTCCTCTACCACCCTTCTTCTTATGCTCAATCTGTGATATGACATTGTCAACATGCTGGCTCGTAAATCTCTCCTGGGCGGTGGGACAAATACCCAAACTGTGGCACAAATCTACAATCTTCATTGTTCTGCAAACACGGCTAAAAGTTGGAAGCTGCAACAGGTGCGGCGCAAAGCAAGCCTCGTGTTGGAAAAGACAAAAATACTCACCCTGCCTGAATTTCACCTGACAATCCTACTACTGGGTCGAGTGTTTAGGATAGATAGGAAAATAAACTACCACACCAGCCTCTCACTAAATATTGCCATTCTTGTCCTTGCTTGGCCTGCAGATTGATCCCAAAAAATGATACCAATTACATGTCCTCATGTGATGCTATCCAACTCTATAAACTAACTACATACTCTATTTTGCTGTTCAGAGTGGCTGGATGACTCATTATAATCTGTAAAAGCTAAAGGAATCATTTTCCATCTTAAATACAATTGGACTCCATTAGCAAGCGAACAAGCAGAATGGGGATTTAAAGTCTGGTCTCCTCATTTGGGAACATGCTCTAGGAATTGGTTGTGAGCATAATTGCTGACATCTTTTCTTATTTGTGCTCATTCAGTGATGGTCACTGCCACAGTAACCCAAACAATGGAGATTTAAAGCATCTCAGTTGCTTAATATTTACAGCAACATCTGCAAATATAAAGTAACATTTTTGGACAGCTACCATTCTGGTGAGTAATTATTATTTGAACCTTTTCAAAGCTCTGGAAAGAGTTATTATATGTATGGCAGTCAAAAAACATCTCCAAGCTGTGGAACAGCGAACACATTAAATAACTTATATTTATATAGCACTCCATATGTCAGAAAGACATCTTGAAAAGATTTAAGTGCAAAGAAATGAGTGCAAGATTGGGAGGAAGAACGAGTATGTGGAATTAGGCAAGCATAAAGGTTTAAGACGACTTTTGAAAGCAGGTAGGGAGGAGATAAAGGATACTCTTTTAGACAGGGAGCCCCAGATGGTAGAGGTATGGTGGCCGAAAGTGTGATCAACAGATTAATAGGGAACATGGCAGATCAGTGTCAGGAAAGCTAGCGGAGCCACAGAGTCCAGTTAAATCAGAGGTAGGTTAGGTTGAAGCCACAGTAGACTTGAAAGCAAGAGAGAAAGATTTTGAAACTGATAATTACTGAGGCGAGGGAATGTAGGACTGTGTGTGAGCAAAGATGTGGACTGAGGCAAAATTTTGAATGAGTTGTAATTTATGAAGGAAGCCGGGGCTAGCATTAAAGGCATGGTTTAGAGTCTTGGCCTAATTCGTTCTTCCTCCCAATCTTGCACTCATTTCTTTGCACTTAAATCTTTTCAAGATGTCTTTCAGACATATGGAAGTTATTTAATGTGTTGTTCACTGTTCCGCAGATTGGAGATGATTTTTTGACTTGCCATACATTTGCTAACTCTTTGCAGAGCTTAGAAAAGGTTCAAATAATTCTTATTTATCAGTAAAGTAACTTCCCAAAAATGTTACTTAATTATTCACAGGCAGTGGGGGAGATGAGGCGGGAAAGAAGAGACAGGAGCAGAGGCAAGTGCTATTTCAAAGGAGTATTGATTACACAGATGAGGGGAAGGAAGCTAAACTCCAGATTAACAAGGAAGGTCCCAAACTCATGGGTTTAAACCCATTACTAAAGGCGTGGGTGCGTTTAAAAGACACACATAGACAATATAGATTTAGGGTGACTTACACTAGAGTTGGAAGAAATTTTGATTCACCAAACGCATTTTAAGTTGAGAGCATCCTGACTTAAAACAGGAGTTAGTAAAGGTAAAATGTGCATCACCAGCGTAAAGGTATAATTCAATCTCATGTTTCCGGAAGTAACCAAGTTTGTATAAAGAGAGGACAGTGGCATTAAAAAATTGTACATCTCATGGCACTGGTTTTCATCTTTCAAGTACAGAAGGGGTTAAAAAAAACAGCTTCAACCACATATCAAATCCTAAATCATTCTGATTGAATGTTACAGATTTTGATAATTTTGCTTCAACTCAGCATCTGAAGGAGGGGCCAGACCTTTTAATTCATATACAAACATCATGTGGGATTTGTTCAAATAGGTGTTTGATTGGCACTTTTTTCAAGTTTAACAGACAATTATTTAAATCTGCTTGATCCCAGTGGTTTTCTGAAAATTAATTCTCAGCCTGGCTGGTTCAAATTACGAAAAGTGATAGTTGAGCCAGATAGCTTCCAGGAACACAGAAAAGCAAAAAACGAACTGCCACGTAATACATATTTTGATGCAGCAGCTACAAATTATTTTCCACTCGCTCAAGGAAACAGTTATGTTTAATAACTACAGTAAAATTTTATGTTCTGTGATTGTTACTGTCCAATAAGTGTTTGGCTGTTAAAGCCATGTTACTGCAGCATTGTTATTCCACTTTCTAATGTCAAGGAAAATCACTCAAGGACATGATTAAACTAGACCAGTAAATATCACAACAGGGTGGGGGTGGTCTCTTTCTCTCTCTCACTGTCCTGACCTTTATTAAGTTCCATTCACCATTACACTGGTTCCTGGATAAGCAGCACCGCAATTCAAAAACATATTATCCTGGTTTCCAAATCCCTTCATGGTCTCTCCACTGCCAACCTCTGTAATCATCATGTCTAGTTCTACGAAACTGAGATCCTGGACTCCTTCAATTCTGGGCTCCTCAGCACTGAATATTGAATTGCTCCCCCACTGAGTCATGCCTAGAACTTCTAATGTCCCAAGTTGTGTAATTACCTTCCTAAATCCCTCTACTTCTCGCACTTTCTTGGATGCCCATTAAAACCTGACCCCTCTATGATCAAGCCATAGCTTATGTGGCTTGGTATTAAATTTTGTTTAATAAATGCTCCTGTAAAGTAATAATAATAATCTTTATTAGTGTCACAAGTAGTCTTTAACATTAACATTGCAATGAAGTTACTGTGAAAAACCCCTAGTCGCCACACTACGGCGCCTGTTCGGGTACACTGAGGGAGCATTCAGAATGTCCAAATCACCCAACAGCACGTCTTTCAGAACTTGTGGGAGGAAACCCTCGCAGACACAGGGAGAACGTGCAGACTCCACACAGGCAGTGACCCAAGGTCGAACCCAGTTCCCTGGTTAAAGTAACTACATTAAAAGGCACATCATAATTGCAAGATGTTGGGCGGCTAGGTGGCGCAGTGGTGAGCACTGCTGCCTCAAGACGCCGAGGACCCAGGTTCGATCCCGGCCCCGGGTCACTGTCTGTGGAGTTTGCATATTCCCGCAGTGTCTGCGTGGGTTTCACCCCAACAACCCAAAAATGTAGGTGGATTGGCCACATTAAACTGTCCCTTAATCGGGGGAAAAAAGAAGAATTGGGTACTTTAAAGGAAAGAAAACATAAAAATAAATGCAAGGTGTTGTTACTTGATTGCATAGCATTCTATAAATTACCTAGTTGGCTGAGAAATTAAACATGCTTTGGAATGCTGAAATGGAAGTTTACCAATAGGGAAGGGTCAAAGACACAGAATACAACAAAAAGAGTAAAAGCCTAAGTTCACAATAGGGAAGGAGGATGGAAACCTCAAAAGGCAAGGCAATAAATAATAGGGGAAAAAAGATATGCTAATCGCTTTAGATAGGCAAAAACAGCAAGGCATAGGTAGACTGCTGAGAAGGGACACTGGAAGAAGATATAAAGGTATTAAAGACAGCGGAGACAAAGGATAAGAAAGGACAACCAGAATAAAAGTCACAGAGGGCATAGACGGAAAACATACATCCGTAAATCCAACACCCCCCCCTCTTCTTTTTGAATGGGCAATATTTGAGGGCAAAGGAAACTCAAACATCCTATTTTTTAATTTTGTTTGGTTAAATGCTGTTCAAGAGCAATTTTAAGGTCAGCTACAGACATTAAACTATTAGCAGGTCTCTCCAGCAAAGTTCATACAATCCAGCAGAAGAGAAGAGCAATTTTCCAGGAGTTGGTGAAAACAGTTTTTGTATATATATATTATATACACACACATCTAATATTTTATGCCTGAAATGTGCCCTGTTCTTACTTCCCGGGTCGTGCCTCCAGTCAAAGATGTCCCCTTTTCAAAAAGGATGAATTATTGAAGGCAGTAGGGGGTTAAATTTACCAGAGGCAAACACAATTACATTTCATTGTGAAGGGAAATGATTTTGTGCAACTTGACTGCCTGCAAATACCCTATGCCTATGGTGATTGCAGACAGAGGGCCACAATCTCAAGAAATTCAAACCCCATTAAAATGCCAATTTCAACAGCTTGCATTTATATACTGCCTTTAGAGCAGAATATGCTCCGAGGTGCTTTTAGAAGAAACTGGCACAGAGCAGTTGGAAGAGTTGGGACGGAGCCAGGTAGGAGTAAAATTGAAAAACTGGAGCCAGCTTCAGCCTCCGTGACACCACTTTGCATTACGGACGTTTAAAAGCGATGGTGCCTATACCCGATGCAGATCCATCAAATGTTATAGACAATCCATCCTCACAAATTGCTTGGTTGCAAGCTAAAGTGGAAAAGGTAAACATTAGACATAGAATGGAGGTACGTGAGTGCTTTATTTTGTGGCAAACCTATTGAAATAAGATGACTGTGGTATAAACCTGGTGTTTCCCATCGAAAGAAAATGTGTCCACATTATATAAAACCTACTCTAAATAGAAGTTACTTACGTTGTACGTTTCGAGTTTGACACGAACCCTGCAGGTATATGACCGGAAGTTCGCATTCTGGAAAATCTCCTCAAAGGCTTGTTCATTCTAGGGGGGGAAAAAACAAGAATAATGCCACAAACGACAAGATAAACACAAACGATTTGCCGATCAAGGCATGCAATTCAGGTTACAAGTAACCCTCAGGGATTAGAGCAAAAAAGGCAGCTTTACTCAACTGTGTCTTCAAAGACTTTAGGTATGGCAGCAGTGTCACAGCCCAATAAGCTCCCTAACTTCCTCATAGTCAAGGCGAGGAAACCAGGAGCATCTTGCAAATCCTCTAGGAATCTGCCCAAAAACACCTGTCCATCCTCTGAGGACAAGTAATGACATATGGCTACCTAACATTTTGATGTACTGTTAAAAAGACTCACACCTCAGCCCTAAACCAGTAAACTATCACAAAACAGCTGCATATGTTTATCTAGCACACAAGAACGCAATCATATTTCACTTTAATTGTTTTTATTTATTGCCATCTGTCATTTCTGCCTCGTTGGTTTTGTGTTTATGTCGGCATGAGTGCTGAGCACAGAAACTATAATTCAGGATCACACTGACATCTTTTATTCCATATGGTGCTGTGACTTAGCAAAACACTAAACACTCACCTGGACATTAGTAAACTTTACTGAACACCTTTTCCTAATCAGATAGGTATGGGAGAAGGAACCTGCCACTTAGGCTAGAAAGTTTCACGTGCGCAACTTTCTTTCCAGTTTTACTCAGCTATTGAGGCAAGTACACTCAGTAGCTAAAAAGCAACGTGAACTTCTCCCCGCATCCAAGTTCAATTGTTGTCACTTCACCGTGAATCTTTCCTGGCCCATTACACCTCTTACCTTTCTACTGCTCAAATGCAGACACACATCTGAAAGACTACAAAGACAAGATTAATACTGTGGGTAGGTCTAGAGTGAGGAAATCCGCAAAATACTGAACTTATGAGCTGCTTTACAAATCACGATAAAGCTGATTATTGTATTAGTTACACCGAGTACACAACATTTCAAGCATATACTTAAATGAATTTTTGTAATATCAATCTCGAGAACATTGAGACAGTCTCCCACAGCACTTGATTTCTGCAAAACCTAAATTACAGAGATTAATCTGGACAAACCCAAAAAGTGTTAAAAGCTAAATATCACTATTGTATTGATAGCAGACTTTAAAAACAAACATTTTAAATTCAAAAACCCCAATTAACTGCACTTTGGGACTGAATGGTAATGAAAAAGAAAACTTGTTTCAACAGTAGCATTTATTAGTGACTTGGAACTAGTTGATATAGTGATAGCAAAAGGTCCAAGATGATTTTCATAAAGGAGGCAAGTTACAAAAATATTAAGAGGAAATTCAACTGTTTCCATCTAAAGATAAAAGCTGCAACAAGTTTAGTTCAATTAAACAAAACACTTACTGAGTCCTTCAGCTCTCCAAGATAAGCAGCATTCTGACCAAGAATTGCCTCCCCAGTCTCCTGGAAACATGTCACCCACTGGTTTTCTCCAAAGTCTGCTAGATTTACCTAGATGACAACATTGTACTCTAGTTATTTAATAATTGTGCTATACTCCAGAAAGCCCACTGAAGGATAAAACTGGAGACATCCGTTACATACTTTTAGAAGCATTGAGAGTTATACATTACAAGCAGCATCTCCTAACCCAAAAACCAGTCTCAGTTTGTATCTATTGACAGGAGCACAAATGAGCGCAGTCACTGTCCACCACCTGCATGCAATTAAATACATTATATACCATTAACAATAAGGACAATTTATTTTATATTAAAAGTATATTTAAAAAGAAAACGGTAGAATAAAACTTTAAATAAAGTTTCGCGAGCCCAATTCCACATCATTAAAACCTTCAGATAAAATGTAAAGACAAAATGACAACATAAAGATCCTTTGTTGGTCGGTTTGAACTGTTTTATCCTAGTCTTCCAATAATACAAATTTCCAGCAGCTGTCTTGTTGGATTAACAAAATTACAAGCTTAACTGTAAGAGTGCTTAGAAGCTTTGCGTGAAGAGCAATTAGTTTTTTTTATAGCCTCCAAGAGAATTTTCAATTCTAGGCTTCCAACAGAACAGCTAGACTCACAGAACATCAGTCATGAGCGAAATCATCGAGTTGTTCTATACACACCACTGATGATAGGCATCTTTCAGTTTTGTGCACCCATCAGGATGCAGCAGACTAGAAAGTTCAGAACCTGCTGGGTGCATTGCATCACAGGAATAGGACATTTAGTAAGACAGTCAAAACAAAATATTTTACCAATGTTCTGAGATTGTACTTACTGATAAGATCATACGATATTTGAAGTTGGGAAACTCACGATCACACTTCTCACATCTATAAAGGCCATTCTGTTGATCAACAACCTTCTTGTTGCACTCTGCAGTGGGACATGCCTGGTACATGCAGTTTTCCTTCTTCAGATACACAATTGTACCAACAGTGGTGTAATAGTCAGCCTGCAGGAGATGTGTTATTCAGGTAAAGGATTACACAAAACAGAAATGACCAACTGAAGAAGCTACTACACAATAAAACATGCAAAAAGGTCAAGTTTGCGATCTCCACCATGACACAGTATGAAAACGTTTTTAATACTTCAAATGGCAGCGAATGAAAGTTGTCCACAATTTGCTAAGCTTGGATCAGCAGTGCTGAATTCTAATTTTGACCCCGAGCTGGAAATACACACTCAGTGGCCCATCTTTATTTCATTTGCAAAATCTTCCCCTCCATCCCCGCATGCCCCAGGCCAATCAGTACACACACGCAGCCATTATTCCTGGATTAGTTGTCGCATGCAACAGCTGCATGATTTGGCAAAAGTTCAGATTTATCCCCGCTCCAGGAACTCTTCCTTAAAAGAATTACAGTGATAAGGAGAGGTCCACTGGGGAAAGAGGCACAGCACAGGGAAAAACTCAAAGATTACATTGGCAGACATTTCCTCCCTACAAAACCATATTTCCCACTGTTCCATCACTTGTCCCACTTTTGTAATCAAACTTATACATGAAACTCCTATGTCCATTTTTGGAATGTAAAGCCTCCAACCTGGCCACTGGATGACATCATTACATGCTTCTCCATTTACAAATTCACCATTTGTGCCATAATAACTGAAGCTTCTATTGTCCCAAGTGTTTATTCAAAATTAAAATGAAATATTTAATGACACAATTATGTTTATCCAATGAATTTCCTTCATAAAAAAATCTACTTGGAGCAGCCTCTCCCAAAAGCTTAAGCATCACTGTCAGATTTTTTTCACAGCCAGGAATTAGGCGAGTTTACAAGGTGCAATCTGAGCAGGTCGCCATTCACAAGCTCAACCACCATAAAACATTTTCTTTAGCTTCTACTTGTTATTTTACAAAATTATTTGGAGAAAAGCTAGATGACAAATTTTAAAAGCTTTATTTAGTTTAAAAAAGTGAGTTTTTAAGTTTAAAAAAACAACTTACACACGGGTGAGAGAAGGACAACTGAATTATTTATAACTTCTATTTTGCATTTTAGAAGGCGTAGAAAGCATAATAAACTGAGAGCGATAGCAAAATCACAAGAGAGATCTGGAGACAGACAAGCATGAGATCCAGTGAGCAAACTAGAGAGACAAACAAACACACACACTATGGTTACTACAGAGACAAACAAACACACACACTATGGTTACTACAGAGACAAACAAACACACTATGGTTTTTCCTCAAAGTTTAATATCACAAATTAGTTGAATTTTGAACTAGGTCTTAATAGACCTAGTAAATGCTAGTAAATGTAAAAATCTAATTAATAACAGCTGTCAAGCTGAGAGTTCATTCTCCCCATTAAAAACGGGGCTGCATTTTAAGTACTCCAATTAGCATTTTGTTGATCAAATTTGAATGTTTATATTTTCTGACAGTAATCGGAAATCAAGAGAAAAAGATATAGACGAACCAGACACAGAAGAACGAGTTCAATGTTTACAGAGCTCCCTTCAGAAGTCACCAAACTAATGCTGTCAGAGGTGGGATCCCCTCCATTCAGTGTGAACAAGCCATGGGTAGCAGTTGCGTCTACTGACGATAATCAGCAGGAATTCCACCCATTCCCTGTTGTGCAAGGCCTCAGGGTCACCCTTCCATACCCAAACCCCTACTCCCAGTGACGCCAGGTCAAATAATTCCCCGCCTTGTGAAAGGCCCATTTCCTGTTTTCCAAATCGTAGGACCACCTTTAAAAGCAGCCAAACTCCATGTCCCTCCCTGCTAAATACCAAAATATCTACAATGCCCTAAGCATTTCACCCTTTCTTTTTGCAACTGATTCAGGCAGATTTAGTCCCCAGCCTGTGCAGAATTCATCCAAGACAGACATTAAAGCTGGTCCCTATACCAATTATTTGTGTAGACTGGATAGAAGGGGAAAAGGTTTTCATTCTCAAACTCCTGCTGGAAGCAAGTATCAGGTAACGGTGATCCAGTTTGACCTCAAAACTCTTCATATAGCCTGCAACGTTCAGGAGATACATATTCAGTTGAAACTCATTATCAACCTGGGCATGACAGTAATGTTTTCCAGGAATCCATGTCAATGCATTCCACAAGCACATCAAGCGTTTGAGGAGGGAAAAGACGACACAAAAGTTGGTGGAATTGCAGATAGCGATGAAGACTGTCAGAGGATACAGCAGGATATAGATCAGTTAGAGACTTGGGCGGAGAGATGGCAGATGGGAGTTTAATCCAGGTAAATATGAGGTCATGCATTTTGAAAGGTCTAATACAGATGGGAAATATACAGTAAACGGCAGAACTCAAGAGCATTGACAGGCAGAGGGATCTGGGTGTATAGGTCCACAGGTCACTGAAAGTGGCAACACAGGTGGTGAAGGTAGTCAAGAAGGCATACGGCATGCTTGCCTTCATCGGACGGGGAATTGAGTATAAAAATTGGCAAGTCATGCTGCAGCTGTATAGAATCTTAGTTAGGCCACACTTGGAGTATAATGTTCAATTCTGGTTACCACACTACCAGAAGGATGTGCAGGTTTTGGAGAGGGTACAGAAGAGGTTTACCAGGATGTCGCCTGGTATGAAAGGCATTAGCTACGAGAGGTTTGTTCGCACTGGAACAACGGAGGTTGAGGGGCGACCTGACAGAAGTCTACAAAAGTATGAGGCGCATGGACAGGGTGGAAGAGTCAATTAGTAGGGGACATAGGTTTAAAGTGAGACGGGCAAATTTTGGAGATGTGTGAGGGATATTTTAAAGGATAGTGGGTGGCGGGCAACACGGTGGCACAGTGATCAGCACTGCTGCCTCACGGCGCTGAGGGTCAGGGTTCGAATCCCGGCCCTGGTCACTGTCTTTGTGGAGTTTACACATTCTCCCCGTGTCTGTGTGGGTTTCGCCCCCACAACCCAAAGATGTGCAGGGTAGGTGGATTGGCCACGCTAAATTGCCCCTTAATTGGAAAAAATGAATTGGGTATTCTTTTTTTTTTTATAAATTTAGAGTACCCAATTATTTTTCCAATTAAGGGGCAATTTAGCATGGCCAATCCACCTACTCTGCACATTTTTTGGGTTGTGGGGGCGAAACCCACGCAGACACGGGGAGAATGTGAAAACTCCACACGGACAGTGACCCAGAGCCGGGATCGAACCTGGGACCTCAGCGCCGTGAGGCAGCTGTGCTAACCACTAGGCCACCGTGCTGCCCTTGAATTGGGTATTCTTAAACTTATTTTTTAAAAAAGGATAGTGGATGCCTGGAACTCACTATCAGAGGAGGTGGTGGAAGCAGGTACGATAGTGATGCTTAAGGGGCATCTTGACAAGTACATGAACAGAATGAGTCGGTGCTGCTACAGAGGCTCTTCCGAACCTGATGTATTATTACTGGCGGCGAATGTGGAGAAGGTGCGGAGCTGGGTCAGAGGGGTTGATTCCCAGTGGGTCAGAATGGAGGAGAGTTTGTGCAGGTGGTCAGGATTGAAGGTGCTAGCAACAGCGCCGCTCCCGATGGCCCCGGGGAAAATACTCAGTGAGTCCGGTAATAATAGCTTCATTGCGAATTTGGAGGCAGTTTCAGCAACACTTCGGGTTGGGGGCATTGTCAAGGGAAGTGCCAATTCGGGGGAACCACAGATTTGAGCCAGAAATGTGGGATGGAAATTTGGAGGCAGTTTCAGCAACACTTCGGGTTGGGAGCATTGTCAAGGGAAGTGCCAATTCGGGGGAACCACAGATTTGAGCCAGAAATGTGGGATGGAAATTTTCGGAAATGGGAAGAGAAGGGGATTGACACACTAAAAAATTTGTTTCTTGGGGGTCGGTTTGCAGGATTGAAGGAGCTGGAAGCGAAGTATGGGCTGGAGCAGGGGGAAATGTTTAGATATATGCAGGTTCGAGATTTTGCCAGAAAGGAGATACAGAGCTTCCTGGTGGAGACGGCCTCCACATTGTTGGAGGAGGTGCTGATGACAGGGGGACTGGAGAAGGGGGTAGTTTCAACAGTTTATGGAGCTATTTTGGAAGAGAAGGCACCACTGGAAGGGATCAAAGCAAAGTCGGAAGAAGAGTTGGGAGAGGGTATGGAGGAGGGGTTCTGGTGTGAGGTGCTCCGGAGTGAATGCCTCCACCTCGTGCGCAAGGTTGGGGCTGATACAGCTGAAGGTGGTATATAGAGCACACCTCAGAAGGGCGAGGACGAGCTGATTCTTTGAAGGGGTAGAAGATGTGCCTGAACGGTGCAGGTGGGAGCGCAAATCACGATCATATGTTTTGGTCCTGTCCGGAGCCGGAGGATTACTGGAAGGAGGTTTTTCGGGTAATCTCTAAAGTGGTGCACGTGAAACTGGATCTGGGCCCTTGGGACACCATATTTAGGGTGTCGGACCAGCCGGGGTTGGAAACGGGTGTGGAGGCAGATGCTGTAGCCTTCGCCTCTTGATCGCCCGAAGGCGGATCCTGATGGGATGGAGAGCAACCTCTCCACCCTGTGCCCTGGTGTGGCGGAGGGACCTGTTGGAATTCTTGACTCTTGAGAAGGTTAAGATTGAACTGAGGGGAAGGATGGAGGGGTTCTACAATTCATGGGCATTATTCATTATGTACTTTCAAGAACTGGATAACATTGAACATTAGTTGGGGGGAGGGGGACTGTATGTGTTAATGGTGACTATGGGTGATTCCTTTTTGGCATCTGTTTATGTTAACATGCGGACTAATGTTTGAGGTTTGGTGGGAGGATGGGATCGTTGTTATTGATATGGGGATTGACATCATATTCGTTACTGATTATTGTTTATTGATGGTGGGTGCAAATTTGGGAGAAAATGTGAAAAAGGAGAATTAAAATATTTAAGAAAAAAATGAATAGGATGGGAATAGAGGGATGGGGTCCCGGAAGTGTACAAGGTTTTAGGTTAGACAGTCAGCATGGTCGGCGCAGGCTTGGAGGGCCGAAGGGCCTATTCCTGTGCTGTACATTTCTTTATTCTTTGAAAGGTGAAAGCAGAGGAAAAGTGAAAAAACAATGTTTTGGGAAAGCACAAGCACATACATGATACTATATAATTCATCAGAACTCCTAGTGCTGAATTCTCAGCATTAAATCATTATGTGAATATACCAAGTGGTTGTACAAACATTTGCATCATCATTATTGCCAGAAGGGCTGCATGCCAAAAATCAATCTAAACTCACCTTATCTCCATGACCCAAATTCTCATTTTTAACCTCAAGCAGCATCTTCCAGTTTGTGCTTCCTCCACCAAAAGAACCACCCTTTGTGTCTGAAATGGATGTCCCTTCTATCGCTTGGCCCTCCTTATCAAACCTGTGTGGCAAACATGCATACATGAACCTTCACAACAAGATATTTAATAAATCCAACTTAGACTAGATAAAGATAGTGTGAGCCCCATGCTCGCGTTGACATGGCAGGTCTAATGACAGGACAGACAGGTGAGGGTTATGGTCAAGCCAAAGCTACAGCTGATGGTCAGGAATGACTGGAGTAGGTGAGGGGGATGAAGGTGAAAGAAAAGCTCCTGGTTGAGCTCCAGGAGTTCGGCTGGAGGTAAAGTGGGTGAGCACAGACTATGTCTACCAGCACTAAATGTGCAGTTAAACGTGGCCAATAGACAGAAACACGCATGCTCTCAGTCCAAACTCAATTTGCTAGAAAAACATAGGGTGGAATTTTACCTCCCCATCGCAGGAGGAGTGGGGCCACAAAATGCAGAGCGCCGTTCAAAAATCCATTGACTTTAGCGGGAAGGGAAAATTCCACTCATAAAGATGTAGGCAGGTTAGGTGATTGGCAACAATTTGGCAGTGGCAGATAGAGTATAATACTGGGAAGAGTGAAGTTATTAACTGGCCCGTAAGAATAAAAGGCAAAATAAAAATAAGTCATGTTCAAAGATACTTGGGTGTGCTTGTACGTGAAACCCAAAGTCAGCGTGCTGGTGCAGCTAAAAGAAGACAAAAGGTATGCTGACCTATATTGCAAGGGGATTGGAGTACAAGAATAAAGAAGTCTTGCTACAATTGTACAGGATTTTAGTGAGACAGCATCTAGAGTAGCGTGTAAGGATCTTCCTGTTTAAACCCGGTTGTTTCCCTCCCCTTTTTTTTTGCTATTATAATTTTTATTCATGGATGATTAATGGGCCTGTGACTTTAATGCAGACTTTGCCTTTAATTCAAGCAGGGGAGATCAGTGATGACTTAGTTTGATTGATTTGGCTGGCGGCCAATGAATTGGCTCGAAATGCTGGGCTAGCTGCCTGATTATTGGTTCTGATTTCTCAGAAATGTTTCTTTCTCCCCAGTAAGGCTGTGTTGTTTAGTTTTCACAGTCATTTCAAGCAACTTACTAGTGGAGCTGATGAGTCAGAAGTGAATAATGTAACCAGATCTTGATAAGCTTCTGCGACTCATTTTGATCCTCCTTGCCAGAGTTGTTTTATTACCCCCGTATTTATAAGCCGTGTGTTTTAGCTGCATGGCCTTCAGGTCAAGTTTGTGGTGTCCTTGGGGTGGGGTGAGAGGAAAAATGTCCTTTCTTTTCTTGACAATTTTTTACACTTCCTTCTGAATGCATTCTTACTAGGGCAACCAGGGCATGGTGTCACAGGCTTCCAGTCCTTGCCTAGGCAAGTGCCCCTCCTTAAGTCAGTCAGTAAAGACAAGCTGCCTATTCCAACTTCAGGAGCCTCACTGTGGTGCCCAATTCAGTCCCTACAACTTCAACAACCGATGCATCAAGCATTGATCAGAACACAAATCCTAGACATTTTCCCCTCCCAAAACCAGGTATATTCACACCCACTGCATTGTTTTGCATCACTCTAGTAGGAATCAGAACTGGGCATGGAAGGCAAACATTTCCTTCTATGGTGGGACCAAGGAAAACAGATTAAAAACTGAAAATCAGAACACCTGCTGCAAGTAAATTGCATAGAAAATAAGAATGCATTCCATTCTTGATTCAATAAAGGTCTTTTATGTGGGGATGGAGGAGAGAAAGAGTAGGGTGGAGATGACTTGTAAGACATAAGGCACCAACATAAATTCCAGATCTATTCAATTAATTTTGTAGATTTGAATGTGCTGGCACAGCAAGTCCCCACTGAACGAGATGTTTAATTCAACACATTAGACCTGAAGGTTAAGCCCTCCTGGGGGAAAAAGAACAACAAAAGCTGGACAGGTGCAGCAAAATGAGTCTCGGGAGCTTAACTCAATTCCTGGAAGTTCACAATATCAAGCTGCCCTTGACTCAGCACCAATCTGTGCACAGGACACAAGGTTGGCTAACAAGGGAAACAAAAGCTAGCAATGCTTATCCAAGATGGTGTCTCAGGCACTTTTGGAACACTGCATTGGCAGCTTTGCCCTGGACCGTGCTTCTTTTGTGCCCGATCTGCGTGTGCTCCAAGCAAGTCATTGGGCACAAATTAGAAAACCCACCCTTTTCTAGTATACAATATAAATTTAAATACAAGACATTCAGAACTGCAATGTTTGATATCGATCCCAAATAACTTTTCTGCTACAGTTTGCTCAATTCTAAAATAAAGCCAACAAAAAGGTTTATAGTGAAAGGGTGATCAGTTCTAACAGTGTGGGTTAACTGATTCACACTCCCACTATCACAAGTTGCATTCTGAAACAAATATAGGTTTATGTCAGTCATCTAAATGTTGAATTTACTAACTCAAATGTATTAGTGCCCTTTTAAGTGTAATTTCTCAAACATTGTAGCACAATTTCTCCAAAGCTCCTGCGTGCAGTGTTTGGTTCCATATCCACATCTGTCAATTTAATGCATCCATTACACAAACTGAAAGCAACATTTTTTCTGCCCCCACCATTGCACGCGGGCAATGGAATAAAACAGGCCTGCATTGCATGTCTGCAGGCTGAATTATTGATGGGAATCCTATAAAACTACAAGAAAGATTTTCGCTGTTGACACCGACTGTCAGTTAGAGGCATTTTCTTAGACTTACTGGCAAGACTAATGGGTCTACTGCAGATTAATATACATCTAATCCAAACAGAATTTCAGAGGATCAAATCAATTTCTCCTCGCTCATTGCTTAAAGCCACAATTTCCCAAGTTGCTGCAAAGTATAAAGTCGACTTGTCTATATAATGCATCACTTATTTGAAATTCTTTCCCAGCACCATCCTGCCTGGAGTAGGAAGGGATCAATTTCAGAAATATGCACATTGGCAAATCTCTGGTCCCTGCTCGTCAAAACAACAGCTCATAAGAACACACAGAAATAGAAGCAAGAGTAGACCACACAGTCCGTCCAGCCTGTCTCATTATTCAATATAATCAGAGTGGATCTTTGGTCTCAACTCCTATTTCCGGCCCTGCCCTTCAATTCCCTGAAACAAAAGAATTCTGCCAATTCAACAATGCAGCATCTACGCCCTCTGGGGTGGAGAATTCCAAAGAATCACAACCTTTCGAGTCAAAGACATTTCTCCTCTCAATCCTGATCCCCTTATCCTGAGAGTATGACCCACGAGCTAGAGATTCCCTCGCCAGGGAAAACAGTCTGTGTCTACCGTGTGAACGCCTGAGGATGAAGGTCCGAGGCCAGTACGGCAGGTACACATGCCTTGACAATTAATTTTGTGCTGCAAAAAAAACTTTCAATATCTTCATAATGATTCTGCAATGCTGCTTTACCTTTAAACACTGAGGTCACCAACAGCAAGATGAATAATCGAAGAGTTGCACAGTCAAACGTACAAACGGTTTTCAACAGCTGTCGCAGTGTGAAGTTTTTTGTACATTGTGTACAAAAATATGCATGGATCCACTTACATTACTAGCACCCGAGAGCAACAAGTTAGAGATCACAATTTTTGTTAAACTCACTTACCCCTTAGAAATATATGTACATTCAGTGCCTCATAAGCGCACTGGTAAATACTGGATATCACATGTTCATTATAGCATCTGTGTGAAACAGTTTCAACATTATAGCAGCACTAAATTTGCAGAAATCAAGTGTTTACAGCGTTAACCGAGTCATATTCCAGATTCAGATTTAATTTATGTTAGAACTGTTGCACTGGTGCAAAAGTAAGATCGGTCTGCAGACACTGTAATTGCCTGCATGAGTGTTTGCACACCACATTCAGCATAGTCAAGATTTAATTATTATACATCTAAGTTTCAGGGAGAGGGGTGAAAATAAATCAAAATCTTAACGCACCATGCCCTCAGTTTAAAAGCCTCTGGGATATCAGGGTTAATCAATACGCTGCTGGATGACAATACAGATAGGGATCTGCCACCGAAATCTGAAAGCCGGACTCCTTTAATAGCCACCACTGGTTGTTGTGATCCATTGAACTTCTCAGCCTAGAAACAAAAAAAAATGATAAAAGTTGGAGGCAAAGGTGACTGAACATAATTTAAAACAATTGCTTCAGCATTCTCTGGCACGTGTCGCAGGGTCTCTTCCACTGCTGGCCTTGTCACAGGTGTCATCTGAGAGTACCTTTAAGAAATGGGTGTTTATAAATGGATGTGTATGTAAATATCTGTAGTGAGAGTACCTTTAAGAAATGGGTGTTTACTACTGCAGTGATGTCAGAGAGTGAGTGGAGCTGGTCTGTCTGTCAGCTTTTTACTTTCATTTTTGAGCAGGCTGCAGGGTATGTGTTAGTTTCGTTTTCAGTGTTGGAGCTGAAGCCAGACCAAGCAAGTGCACTGCTGTTCTCCCTGCCATCAAAGACTATCTCTTGATCATTTGGTGAATTCAGAATGATAAATGTTTCAGTAGTGACTTTAACCCGATGTGCTTCTGATAAAGGTTTTGTTTTTAAGTCGAATGGATGTTAAAAAGGAAAGCTTAAAGGTTTACTTAGTGTTGTAGTCTTTAGGGGTTGTATTTTAATTAAAGCTTGCTCAGATGTTCACTATGTTTTAAAATGGTTAACTTGAGTTCATAGAATAAACATTGTTTTGCTTTAAAAAAATACTTTCCATTTCTGCTGTACCACACCTGTAGAGTGGGCAGTGTGCTCCCCATACCACAATCTAGTAAAAGTTGTGGGTCAGTTGAACTCCATGATACACTTTGGGGTTCTCTAAACCCTGGCTCATAACAAATTGGAGGCTCGTCCGGGATAAAAGTCCATCTATTGGATTGGCTTAGTGAACTTAAAGACAGTGAGGGGTGAGCATATTGTGTTTGCTTTTCAGGTGTAGCATTTCTGTTGAAGTAGGGAGTGTGTTGTGGACAATGGCTCTTTCAGAGGCTCTGAGGTTTTTGGAGGTGGAGACGGTCACACGCAGTACCTTACGGATAGAGACTAAAAGCAGACTGTTAAGATTTGGCAAAAACATTGCGGTTAACATTACCTCACAAAATGCGAAAAGGTGAGGGTAATTATGGCGGTGGCTAAGCGTTTAAAGTTGCCTGAGAGACAGTTTGACTCATTGGAAATGGCAAAAATTCAGTTGCAAATTAAACAAATGGAACATGAGAAAGAATTAAAGCAGCTTGAATACGAAAGAGAGGGGGGAAAAAAGAGAAAGAGAGGGGAAAAAGAGAGAGAAGAAAGGAAAACAGAAAGAATAGCACCAGCAGAACAAAAAGAGAGAGAAAGGGACGTACAGATCAGGGAAAAAAATAAAGAGAGAGAGTTTGAACTTCAGAAAATGGCCATGAAACATGACACTCAGTTAAAATTGGCAGATTTAAAGAGAAATGTACAGTTGAATGATAGTGATGAGGATAGTGAGAAAGAGCGTCAAAGTCAAAGGCTTGGTGGGAATTTATTTACATATGTCCAAGCATTGCCACGGTTTGAAGAGAAGGGGTGGAGGTCTTTTTCATTTCATTTGAGAAGGTAGCTAGACAAATGAATTGGGCACAGGATATGTGGGTATTACTGATTCAAACCTAGCTGGTAGGTAGGGCTAGTGAAGTGTTTGCATCACTACCGGAGGAGGTATCTGAGACGTATGAGGAGGTGAAAAAAATCCATCTTAGGTGCATATGAACTAGTGCCTGAAGCTTACAGACAAAGGTTTAGAAATTTAAGGAAAGAATTTGGTCAAACATACATGGAGTTTGAAAGAATTAGAGTAATTTTGATAGGTGGATAAGGGCTTTGAAAGTGGACCAAACGTATGAAGCTCTCAGAGAAATTATACTTTTGTAGGAGTTAAAAAATTCAATTCCTGTTGTAGTGAGAACTCATGTGGAAGAGCAGAGGGTTAAAATTGTGAGATTAGCAGCAGAAATGACAGATGATTTAGTTCATAATCAAGGCTTGGTTTCCGACATCAGTTTCAGCCTGTGAGGGATAGAAACTGGGGACATGAGAAAGACTCAAGTGGTAAAGGTGAAGGTGATCTGATGGGAGATAAGGAGAGTGTGCCTCAGATTAAAAAAGGAATCCAGGAGGTTGGAAAAGACATGAAAAGTTTTAAATGTTTTCACTGTAATAAACTAGGCCATATAAAGTCAGTGTTGGTGGTTGAAGAAAAGCACTGGGAAGGCTGATGTGGTAAAACAGGATAAGACTGGGGTTTTGTTAAAGGGTAATGAAGGCCCAAGTGAAGCGAAGGAGGTGCAAAAGATTGTACAGCCTGATCAAGACCGAAGATGAAGTTGAAGTGCAATTATCAGAAATGATATTGATCAGATGGTTGAAAAGGAACAAGAACAGGTGAAGGATGAGGCGGATATTTTTGGTTCAGGAAAATTGGCGGATAGTTACAACAAAAAGATATAGAAATAAAACAAATGTATCAGAAAGCATATACAGAAGAGAATCTGAGTGTATATCAGAGTGTTATTACCGTAAAAGTGATGTCTTGATGAGAAAATAGAGACCTTACATATGCAGGTGGATGAAAGTGGGCGGAGGTTCATCAAGTAGTATTGCCGGTAGTGTATAGAAAGGAGGTGTTCCGAGTTGCACATGAGGTACCAGTGGGAGGTCATTGGGAATAAGGAAAACTTAAGCTAAAATCGTGAATCAATTTTATTGGCCTGGACTACATAAAGATGTAGTTAAATTTTGTCAATCATGCCACACATGTCAGTCACAAGGAAACCTCAAGCAGTGATAAAACCAGCTCCCTTAATACCCATTCCAGCATTTGAGGAACCTTTTACAAGGGTCCTAACTGATTGCGTAGGACCGCTTCCGAAAACAAACAGTGTGAATCAATATCTTTTGATGATAATGCATGTGCCTACTAGGTTTCCAGAGGCCATTCCAGTACGTAATATTACAGCTAAAAAGATTGTGGAGGAATTACTTAAATTCTTTCTGAGATATGGACTACCCACAGAAATACAATCGGATTAAGGATCAAATTTTACCTCAAGGTTATTCAAAGAAGTTATGGATAGTTTAGGAATAAAACAATTTAAATCAACTGTGTACCATCCAGAATTGCAGGGAGGCTTAGAAAGGTGGCGTCAGACATTAAAGACAATGTTGAGGGCTTATTGTCAAGATTATCCAGAGGATTGGGATAAAGGAATTCCATTCGTATTGTTTGCAATTAGTGATGCACCTAATGAGTCAACCAAATTTAGTCCTTTTGAACTAATTTTTGGTCATGAGGTAAGAGGACCACTTAAATTAATTAAGGAAAAATGGTGAGGTGAGAAATCAGAACTTACATTATTGGATTACATGTCAAATTTTAGGGACATTTTTAGGGATATTAAATAGAGCGTGTGAATTAGCTGGACAACATTTAAAAGTTGCACAACGTGATGAAACGGGTTAGCGGGCAAGAAATCCAAGTTCGTAGTTTTGCCAGTGGAGATGAAGTTTTAGTGCTGTTACCAGTGGTAGGTGAACCTTTAAGAGCTAGGTTTTGTGGACCTTATCAGATTGAAAGGAAATTAAGTGAGGTGAATTATGTGGTAAAAACACCATAGAAGGAAAACTCATCAAGTGTGTCATGTGAATATGCTTAAAAGGTACTCTGAAAGGAAAGGAGATAAAAAGGAGGTTTTAATGATTCTAATTCAAATCCAGATGACTGTGAATTTGACATACCTCAAATTAAATTGGAAAACGAGGATGCTCTTAAAAATTGGGACAAATTGTTGAGTTACCTTCCAGAGGAAAAACGGACTGACCTGAAAGAGTTATTGATATCACATGGGCATATTTGTGGGGATAACTTGGGAAGTACTAAAATGGCTATACATGATGTAGATGTGTGAAAAGCTGTTCCAATCAAACAACATCCACATAGACTTTACCCTTTAAAATTGGCACAGGTTAACAAAGGGATTGAGAGTATGCTTAAAAATGGCATAAGTGGAGTGGGTTGCAGCCATTGGAGCTCAGTCATAGTGATGGTACCTAAACCAGACGGAGTGTTTAGAGTGGGCCGTGTGCTCCCCATACCACAATCTAGTAGACGTTGTGGGTCAGATGAACTCCATGATACACTTTGAGGTTCTCTAAACCCTGGCCCATAACACAGGCACCAGTGGTGATTAAAAATAGCCAAAGGTAGGTCTTTTCACATTTCCCCATCCTGTGGACAAGCACCGTGCTACTATAAATGTGCCTCCCACCAAAGGTACAAGCCAGAAATCACAAACCTGCCACTTTAGCAATCAGATACAACCTATCTGCAAATCATATTCAATATAGGAGGAAGAAACAGACATCTAATCACTCTTCACATTGCCTCACCATGCATTTGAAGACCTTTTAATATTCCTCTTTTAAGGTAATTATCTAACACTCTTAAAATAATGTACACACACTGCTTCATTAGCTAGTGGCAGAAGAAATTTCACATTCAAACCACTCTTAATTTATTTTTTAACTCTCACTTGAGTATTTTTAAATGAGTGCCCTTACTTGAATCTCACCAATCAGTGTAAACAGTTCATCACTAAAAACACTAACATAACTTTGAGGGCCTCTAATCTTCGCAATTGTAATCTCTCATCCATGGTAAGAGGTGAGCGGATCGACGTGTACTATTGCTTTTATATCAATGTCATAAGAGGACATCAAAGGGGCAGCATGGTGGCGCATTGAGTAGCACTGCTGCCTCATGGCGCCGAGGTCCCAGGTTCGATCCCGGTCTGGGTCACTGTCGTGTGGAGTTTGCATATTCTCCCGTGTTTGCGTGGGTTTCACCCCCACAACCCAAATGTGCAGGGTAGGTGGATTGGCCACACTAAATTGCCCCTTAATTGGAAAAAATGAATTGGGTACTCTAAATTTATTAAGAAAAAAGTAAGAGGACGTCGGAACCTGCATACCACAGTGTAACAAGTCCAAAATTATTCAGTTGCCTTCAGATTCTTTGGTTCCAGGTACAATGCCAAAAGATTTTGGTTGCATTATGGCCGTATCAATTTGCATTGCCACCTTTAATGACTTGAGTATACCAAGGGGGAAGGCAGTGACATAGTGGTAATGTCACTGGACTAGTAATTCGGAGGCTCAGGCTAATGCTCCGGGAACACAGGTTTCAAATCCCACCATAGCAGCTGGCAAAAGTTAAATTCAATTGGTTAAAAAAATTTAGTCCCAGTAATGGCATCCATGGAAGGGTCATCGATTGTCATAAAAGCCCCGTCGGGCCCACTAATGCCCCTTCCTTCAGGAAAGGAAAACTGCCATCCTTACCTGGTCAACCTACACTGGGCTCCAGAACCTTTAACAGCGTGGTTGACTCTTAACTGCTGTAAAGGGCAATTAGGGATGGACCTTGTTAGTGACGGCCAAATCCCACAAATGAATTTGTGCCCCTCTGCTCCATTTAAAATCCTAGAAGTACTTCATTTTCCTACTTCCACTTTCAAATCTTGTTACTTAAATTTATTCTAAACTGAATTGCATTTGCCCAACCTCCTTAGGTATCCATGCACTCCTTCAGTCTTTCACAATCTGCCATCCCCAAATTGGTATCAGGAAATTTTGATTTTGTATGCTCAATTCTCAAGCCCATTTTATCTCTCCATTAATAATATACACCATTACTACCTGAAAAATTTATGTATTGGTCCTGGTGTTACAAACTGTTTTTATATTCATCTATTTCAAAAAGGATGAGCATCTACCAATTACACTGAATTCTATAGCACAAAGCTTGCAAAACGAAATGCAACACACAAAATCAAGGCTGAACTGATTTGGATACATTACTGAATGATTAGGGGCCTTGTACTCTTGAACTTAAAATTGTGCACCAGGATAGGATGCACATTCTCACACACACATAAATGGGACTGTTAATTGTTGGGTGACATAAAGACCTAAAGAAGAAAATGGTGCAAGACGAAGAGGCTTTTGGTTATAGCTTCTCTGGCATAACTGCATCTTCAACTTGTGCAGTATTGGTGTAAACCATGATCAGAAGGCTGGTGCCCAGCAGCGACACAGTGGTTAGCACTATTGCCTCACGGCGCCAAAGTCCCGGGCTCGATCCGACCCCAGGTCATTGCCCGTGTGGAGTTTGCACATTCTCCCGTGTCTGCGTGGGTTTCGCCCCCACAACCCAAAGATGTGCAGGGTAGGTGGATTGGCCACGCTAAACTGCCCCGTAAGTAGAAAAAAAATTGGGTGCTCCATACTTATTTTTTAAAAAGGGCTGGTGCCCTTTGCTTCCCTCCTGAAGGCTGCAACATAGAACTATCCATATTAGCAAATTCAGTCAACAGTCAATATAACTGATCTGCATAAACTCTACTGCAAGAAAATGTACATCATTTCAAATATTGTAAAACTATTGATTTATAGATCTAAAAAAATTCTTATAAAACAAATGCTTACATCTTCACCCCACAGTGTTGCACTGACAATTTTTCCACTCATATCCAACAGATAAACATTTCTCTTGGATACCTCTCGATTGCTTGACCTCACAGTTATCTTAGTGACATCTTCAAATGACTTGCAGACTCCGATAACATCTGGAAAGAGACATTTAAAGATGACCAATATAAATTACAGAAGGATATCCTAATCAGGACAGAACAACAGCACAAATACCCATGGGGCTTCGGAAAATTAGTACAAGGACGGGTTTAGTGACTCGGGATCAACTTTTTAAGTAACAGTTGAAGCAGAGCTCTTGCAGAACTTTTTTTTTTAATACTCTGCTCAGTTGTTGAACACGTTCAAGTCTGAAGTTGATACATTTTGGACTCTTCAGGGGATGAATGGATATGGGGACCTGGCGGGAAAGTGCAGCTTAAGTTGAGGATCAGCCTCTATCTTAAGGGAGCTGCCCTGCCATTTATTATGTTCTTAAAAGATGACGGGTTTTGGAGGACTCTTTATTTTGTCTCACAGGAAAGAGTAACCAAATTACTATATACCACTTTAATCCACTTTGCATGTGAACAGAAGTTGTGCGAGGTAAAGAACATGGTGAGGTATCCTCCGCATTCCCTTTTGTTAACTTGTTTCCAGACAGCGCCATCCAGTGATCAAAAACAGTACTGCATTTTGCAAATTTCAGTTGTGCACTAACCCTCCCCCTGAAAAGTCTCTCACCAAGCATTGTGTCTTTATTCTTGCTTTCTAGCTGATCTATTGGTACAAAATCAAACTGGACTGTGGGCAAATCATCCACATCATCACAAGGGATCACGGTGGTGTCATTATTAAAAGTCATCTCATAATCGTTCTTCACTGACGTGTACTGTTTATTGGCCGTCTTCAATGTTCCTTTCGACACAAAATATACCTGGAATGACAAAGCAGAAGCAGCATATTACACAGCTGTTTTTTATACCACTAGCGAAGATTCATATTTTCTCCCCCCTCCGCCACAAAATCTAAAAGTCCATATAAACCTCTACACATGGGTCATAAATAAAGCAGCTTAATGGCAATGGAGTGAAGGCTGCCATATGCACAAGCTGACCATAACTTTTCACATCCATTGGTACAGGCTTCACTTCTTGCAATTTGTTTGTGGTGCAAAAGAGCCTTTTCACTTCCTACCAATCCCCACATGCCTCTGGCTAAGATAACCATACCTGGAGGCACAACACATAAAGCTCAATGAAGGCCACCCTTCCCAATCCATTAAATAGATTGAAAGAGAAAAAGGCCCACTCCTGTTCCTATGACCAAACATCCCTCGTGTGTCAATGCCTGACCCTCATCCAAAACTGCAGCGATAAGGAAGAGAAACAAAAGGCAGTGACCTCCCTGCAACATTATGCTGCAACATGCTGACTGCGATTGTATTCAGTATTTTTCATTGTCACACTATATTTAATCAGAAAATAAATGGACTCAGGTCCAAGGTATTTGCTTAGTAATCTATGGCTTCTCAGTAAAAAGTAGTAAACGCTAATAGACAACATCTTTTAATTTTGTCTTCCGCTTTACAGTAGCAATGGCAATTCATTTTAAAATTGATAGCTTATGACAGTGATCAGATTTACATGTTCAAGTGTTATTTGGACTATTCTGTCTCTATTGGTGCCATTATTCCAAACGGAATTATCTATTCCAATAATATTTAAAGGGCTCAGCAGCACAGTAGGCGTTATTGGACTAGTAACCAGGGGGCTTAGATTAATGATCAGGAAACATGAGCTCAAATCTCATATCAGCAACATTCACCTCTCACGAATGAATAAAAAAGAAAAAGAGTGTCTTATATTCTGCCTTTTCATATATTTAATGAGATTCCTTTTAAATGACGGTCTCTAATCCAACAATAACTGCTTCCTTCATGTATCTGATGCTAATAAATAGGGGCTGGTTTAGCACAGGGCTAAATAGCTGGCTTTTACAGCAGACTTTGGCAGGCCAGCAGTGTGGGTTCAATTCCCGTACCAGCCTCCCAGAACAGGTACTGGAATGTGGCGACTAGGGGCTTTTCACAGTAACTTAATTTGAAGCCTACTTGTGACAATAAGCAATTTTCATTTCATTTTCCTTTCATTTCCCACCGCAATGACCAGTGGAACCAATCTACCACTGATTAGCCTCTCAAAACGTTTCAGAATTTTGAAAAACTTTTGGATCTGCTTTAACTTCACTCTGCCAGTGAAAATCACCCCACTTTTTTTCTAAATATTAACACATCATTCTAAGGAATAAGGATTCTTATGCGATGCATTTGGCATCGCATACAAGGAATCAAAAATCAATCGGTAGGCAAACCCAGGTTAAAAGACAGGGAACAACTGGACCAGGATGTGCATGTGCAACTCATTCACCATTTTGAAGTCATATATTCTGTCGTTACATTTCCACTGTAAAGCTAAATGTCCACAGTTATAATGGAAGCTGCCCATGCAGCACCTCATGGGTGAGAGGTTGCAACTACAGCACTGATAGCTATTTTCATTAAGAATGTGGACTCAAATTTACAATGGAAATGTGAACAGAAGAAATGCGTACGGATCAAAGATCTTTTGCAATTTAGATTTATACCGTAATTGAATAAGGACTCAGGGCAGCACGGTGGCGCAGTGGTTAGCTTTGCTGCCTACGACACTGAGGACCCGGGTTCGAATCCCGGCCCTGGGTCACTGTCCGTGTGGAGTTTGCACATTCTCCCCGTGTCTGCGTGAGTTTCACCCCCACAACCCAAAGATGTGCAGGATAGGTAGATTAGCCACTCTAAATTGCCCCTTAATTGGAAAAAATAATTGGGTACTCTAAATTTTTTTTAAAAATTGTATAAGGACTCCAGGACTGCAAATCAGACAGAGGTACATCTTCAATACTTCACCCACAATCTAAACTTCAACCATGTTGTTAAATGGTCAAAAACCCACTATAAATCATACCACCCATCTTTAACCTGCAGTTTCCCTGGACTAAAATATACATTATGTGGTACTTCTGAGCTTGCATGGAAAGATATTTTAGAAATACAGTCTAGGGACCAGTCAGGAAGCCTTTCATATAATGGTGCAGTTCTGCAGAATAACATAGGTTTCTTTACCTTATTCACTTCAATAAGTGGGAAGTACTTATCCACCTGCTCTGTGAAAACTGTGGCTCTAATTTCACCCTGCAAAACAAAGCAATTCAAATCAATAGGAATTCTGCATCTAGTTAATGAAGATTTTTGTATTAAGATCAAAACAAATTAACTTTTACTGCAGCTATCAATAGCCTCCAGCAGGCTCAGTGAAACTCCATTTCATTCTTCCCTCATGCTCCTCCCATTCTGTGTTAAGAACACAGTTTCTCTATCAGAAACTGTCCCAGAGGGTCTCAGCTGAGACCAAGAAATTACTGCGTGGGGAAGTCGCAGGTGAGAACTATGTTCCAATTCTGTGTCAGTGGTACAGTCTAACTTATGCCTTTTATGCTTAGTGTAATTCGCTGAAAAATCAATGCTGCCAAACTATTCCATTAAATAGTCAGCTCTGAGACAAATTGCTTCCATTAACTTTTTAAATGAAAGTTCATTGTATTTTAACAAGCAGTACAGTAGAATCTATTTTAGATATTACTGTTCTTTCAGCCAAACATCTCCTGATTATCTGAAGAAATTAACGAGAACAGAAAAAAGACACTTGTGTGCAGAGTGTCCGTTTGAGAAAAATAAATCAGTAAGAAACACAAACGGTTTTCGGGGGAAAAAACCTTGAAGTATTGACACAGCTGAAACCGAATGCCCCAATTTTCAACCAAAAAAACTCAAGTCAGACACTTGCCAATCCTGCTAAGTAAAAGGACATTTCTGAAGTGGGCTACGTGGAATTTCCTGTTCGAAGTTTTTCTTCAAGATGGGAGAAAAGAAGGAGCTGCATTGTAGAAAAAAGATCACTGGAATATACAGGTCCATATCAACATTTCCTTGCACAGGCAGGTATTTCATAGGAATATCAAAAGAACCAAAAGGAATATCACACCTTTAAAAGTAGCACCACGGTACGGTAAGAATATTACACTCAACTAGCAAGATAAGATTTATGGGTATAATTGTGCCAATAGCAACAGATACAAACTTGCTGCTGTCACAAAGAGAAACGAATGAACATGCAGGTATGAAAATAGCAGTCATATAGCAATCAACATATATGGATGTTGAACAAAAATTAATACAATGGATGAAACCAATGTCAGTCAGAGAAATGGTACGACCAGGGTAAAAAGAAATATAGAAACGTAATTAAAAAGAGGTCAAAGCAAATTACATTATACAATAAAATCAAGTCCTGAAAATCAAGACGGGTTCTAGGGTGAAATTCATTCTTCTGGATTACAGTCTGATGTTCAAATGCCAAACTTACATATAGCATGGAAAATGTTCATGGATCCCACATAGAAAAGGTTTATTAACAACCATTGGAACACATTTGGAGCATTAATGTGGTCTACTCAAATTCTGGGAGATTCACACCATAAGTACTGATACGCAATATTATCTGGAGCAACAACTTGCAAAACCACTCCGAAGAATCTTCAGAGTCTATCTTGGGAGAGGCCAAGGCAGAAGCTGTGCTCCTAAAGAGAGTTTTTGCATGATTTGCCACACTGAGTGGATGAAACAGATAAATTTGAGGCATGAGGCGAGGTTTGGTGGACACAATTGGGAAGGGAAAAGAGGAGTGTGAGTGTAGTGGAAATAAATGATTAGGACGAGTCTTCGGAATATGAACAGTGGAACAGACCCCATGGCTGGTTTGTGTGCTGTAGACTATGTACACTAATCACGACAACCATTTAATCTTGCATTAATCAAAACACTGCAGATCAAATTCTAAAATCTTGCACTGTAATAAGGATTATCCCCCTTTTCCGAATAGAAATACTATGGCTCTACCCTAGATCCTCTTTCCTTGTGTGTGCCACCATTCAAGTCACAACAGGAAATGACAGACTATCTTGTATAATTCATTGCAGCGTTATATTTTGTGATTAGATGACCCAGCAAGACCATACATAATTTATTTAAACCCCTTAGTTTAATAAAGACAAAATTATTGGAATTTTAGAGAGTCGGGTGCAAAATTCATTCCATACAATTCTCTTTAAGTTCTAAGGTCAACTGCTTAATGGAGATGGTGATCTGCAGGAGTAACTAAGTGCCTACTCTGCAGGGTACGTGGTTTCTGTTCAATATTGTTCATTAAAAATGTTGTTTTCAAAATGTTGCAAATGCACTCGAAGCAATCTGATCGCTTCACAATGGCAGAACTGAGCCACTAAACTGGAAGTGACAAACCAAACTACTGTTTTTAAAAAATAAATTTAGAGTACCCAATTATTTTTCCCAATTAAGGGGCAATTTAGCGTGGCCAATCCACCTATCCTGCACATCTTTGGGTTGTGGGGGTGAAACCCACGCAGACACGGGGAGAATGTGCAAACTCCTCACGGACAGTGACCCAGAGACGGGATTCGAACCCGGGTCCTCAGCGCCGTAGGCAGCAATGCTAACCACTGTGCCAACCAAACTACTGTTTTGAGCTAAATTCTTACTTGCGCTATCACAGCAGAGGTGGGGAGGAAACTTTTGCCAGCCATGGATACAAATGATCTGACAGGAGGATGGGTTTAACAGCTAGCTAGGAGTGCAAAACAAAAAGTGGCACTTGATTGACGGCTCCTCAGAGAGTACATCGAGTCAACAACCATTCAGCCTAACCATTCAACCGGTGCTGATGTTTTACATACTTTCCCTTCCACCTTTCATTCTGCTCTACCCTTTATCCTTCTATACTTAGGCAGCACGGTGGCCTAGTGGTTAGCACAACCGCCTCACGGCGCTGAGGTCCCAGGTTCGATCCCGGCTCGTGGGTCACTGGCTGTGTGGAGTTTGCACATTCTCCCCGTGTCTGCGTGGGTTTCGCCCCCACACCCAAAAATGTGCAGAGTAGGTGGATTGGCCACTCTAAATTGCCCCTTAATAGAAAAATAATTGGGTATCTAAATTTATAAAAAAAAAAAATCCTTCTATTACTTTCCCCCCTCGTGTGTTTCTATAGTTTGTCTGTAAAAGCATCTCTATTACTTGCCTTAATTGTTCCATGTAGTAGTGAGTTTTACACATTCACACCATTCCCTGGATAATTTCACTATTGGATGCATCAGTGATAGACTTTATAGCCCTAGGTCCAATAATTATCATCTGTCCACCCTCCTAATGTAACTATCCTCTCTATGTCCACCCTATTAAACAACTAACTCCATGAATAAAAAGGCATGTCTTTGGGCATTTCCAGAGATGACCTTTCATGATAGCTGTAACTGCTCAGTTCATTGTGTAGACTGACCGAAACAACTATATCTGGGCCCCACAGCCATTCAGGATTCGAGCACTCAGCACAATGCGAGTGGGGTGTGGGTTGGATTGTTGTTCTTTTCATGTTTTCCTGCAAGCTGCAGAGAGGCCCCAGCATTTCTTATGGATGGGAAAACATGGAGGGAAGGGGAAAAAAAAATCAAAAGGGTAGCCATGCCTGGGCAACAGCTTGACTGCCAGCCCACTTTCACCTCAGTTCTGTTGAAATTGTGCTCTCTCCAGCCAGGAGCCCCAGCACCCAGGACTATAACACTCAGT
Organism: Scyliorhinus canicula; assembly: GCF_902713615.1. Classification (NCBI taxonomy): domain Eukaryota; kingdom Metazoa; phylum Chordata; class Chondrichthyes; order Carcharhiniformes; family Scyliorhinidae; genus Scyliorhinus; species Scyliorhinus canicula. The sequence continues at coordinate 154,529,543 of NC_052157.1, read as the reverse complement.
GACGCCTGCTGATCTTTGATAGGTAAGGCACAGCTACATATCTTGCCACGTTAGCATGTTACCATGGCAATGGACACTGAATGGAGTTTCACCAAGAACTTCATAAGCTGCATACTACGGTTTACTAATTGCATTGTTCAACGGCCGTTTTTTTTTAAAAACCTTTACACGCAGGGATGGAGTTTTGTTTAATTTTTTTAAACTTGGCCAAAATATAAAACTAACGTGAGTGTCACCAGATTGCTTTGGAAACTTCAGCTGCCAAAGGACACCCAAAGTACAGAGACCAATAAATCCTTCCTCAGACCTTTCCTGTGGAACCTTATCCCTTACTTTACCTTTTAGTCAGGGAAGGAGGCCTGTGGTTAAAACTGAATTTAATAGACAGGCCTCGATTTTTACAGCAAAGCACCCTCCCTCACATTGCTATGGTTAAGATGGGAGAAGAAGAATCGGACAGCTGATAAACTTAGATAACTGGAGCTGGTACTTCCTATCAGGAAGCCTGTGCAGGATTTTAGTGCCTAACCCGATGAGCTGCTTCTTGCGGCAGGCCAGGAGTTGAAGATGGGTAGAGAATGTAATAATCATTCCAGGGGAAAAATCTGCAGGGCTACAGAAAAAGGACAGGGGAGTGGGACAAGATTGGTTGTTCTTGCAGAGCTAGCATGGACATGTCAGACGGAATGCCTAATTCTATATTATAATTGACACTACAGTAGTCCCCCGTTATACCGCGCTCCGCAATATACCGCGGGGGGGCTTATGGACCCCAACTGTCAGTTGTGTCAATTTCAGCGGCCGGCTGATTATTTCAGTGAGAGCAGCTTCCCTCTCTGGATCAAAGTGAGCCGGCCGCTGAAATTGACACTGCCGGCTGCTCTCTCCCTCCAATCAGAAACATTAAAACTTAAAAGCGGGTGTTGGGGGGGGGAGAAGAGGGGGGGGCGGGTGTTGGGGGGGGGAGAAGAGGGGGGGGGCGGGTGTTGGGGGGGGGAGAAGAGGGGGGGGGGGAGAAGAGGGGGGGGGAGAAGGGGGGGGGGGAGAAGAGGGGGGGGAGGAAGAGGGGGGGAGAAGAGGGGAGGGAGAAGAGGGGGGGGAGAAGAGGGGGGGAGAAGAGGGGAGGGAGAAGAGGGGAGGGAAAAGAGGGGAGGGAGAAGAGAGGGGGGGAGAAGAGAGGGGGGAGAAGAGGGGGGGGAGAAGAGGGGGGAGAAGAGGGGGGGAGAAGAGGGGGGGGAGAAGAGGGGGGAAGAAGAGGGGGGGAGAAGAGGGGGGGGTTGAGAAGAGGGGGGGGGTTGAGAAGAGGGGGGGAGAAGAGGGGGGGCGGGTGTTGGGGGGGAGAAGAGGGGGGGCGGGTGTTGGGGGGGAGAAGAGGGGGGGCGGGTGTGGGGGAGACCCCCTGTGGGTGTGGGGAGACCCCCCTGGGGGTGTGGGGGAGAGAGGGGGGCCCTGCGGGTGTTGCGGGAGAGAGGGGGGCCCTGCGGGTGTTGGGGGGGGTGAGAGGTGGGGGGGTGAGAGGTGGGGGGGCGGGTGTTGGGGGGGAGCGGGTGTGGGGGAGACCCCCTGTGGGTGTGGGGGAGACCCCCCTGGGGGTGTGGGGGAGAGAGGGTGGACCTGCGGGTGTTGGGGGAGAGAGGAGGGCCCTGCGGGTGTGGGGGGACAGGGGGCGAGCTGGACGCTGTGGGGGAGAGCAGGAGGGTGTGGGGGAGAGGGGGAGAGGGAGCGAGCCGGAAGGTGTGGGGGGAGAGGGGGCGAGCTGGACGCTGTGGGGGAGAGCAGGAGGGTGTGGGGGAGAGGGAGCGAGCCGGAAGGTGTGGGGGGAGAGGGGGCGAGCTGGGCGCTGTGGGGGAGAGCAGGAGGGTGTGGGGGAGAGGGGGAGAGGGAGCGAGCCGGAAGGTGTGGGGGGAGAGGGGGCGAGCTGGACGCTGTGGGGGAGAGCAGGAGGGTGTGGGGGAGAGGGGGAGAGGGACCGAGCCGGAGGATGTGGGGGGAGAGGGGGCGAGCCGGAGGGTGTGGGGGGAGAGGGAGCGAGCCGGAGTATGTGGGGGGAGAGGGGGCGAGCCGGAGGGTGTGGGGGGAGAGGGGGCGAGCCGGAGGGTGTGGGGGGAGAGGGGGCGAGCCGGAGGGTGTGGGGGGAGAGGGGGCGAGCCCGGGGGTGTGGGGGGAGAGGGGGCGAGCCGGAGGGTGTGGGGGGAGAGGGGGCGAGCCGGAGGGTGTTGGGGGGGAGAGGGGGCGAGTCGGAGGGTGTGGGGGGAGAGGGGTTTAGTTGGAGGATGTGTGGGGAGAGGGGGCAAGCCGGAGGAAAAAAAAAGAAATTGACACTGCCGGCTGCTCTCTCCCTCCAATCAGAAACATTAAAACTTAAAAGTTGGATTGGAGGGAGAGAGCATCGGGCAGTGTCAATTTCAGCGGCCGGCTGATTTCAGTGAGAGCAGCTTCCTTCTCCGGATCAAAGTGAGCCGGCCGCTGAAATTTTAATTAGATCCACGATGGGGGTTTTAAATTTATTTAAAAATCTATGCTAGCGCTTCCCATTGTGAGTCTACGGGGGTCTGACCTCTCCCCCCCGTAGACTCACAATGGGAAGCGCTAGCATAGATTTTTAAATAAATTTAAAACCCCCATCGTGGATATCCGCGGCTCGGATACAACGCGGGTGGCTGTCTTGGACCCCAACACCCGCGTTATAAAGGGGGACTACTGTACTGATGATTGAGCATTTACAGATAGCACGAGCCACGCACAGCAGATTCTCTTCCTAGTCAGCACTGAGTTAGTTCATCTTTGAAGTTTTGCTACAGTAAGATAAAATCACCTCAAAACTCCACGGTTTGGTAGGGGAAAAGACTGGTATTTCTGCACTTTATCCATATCTAGGATAGGTCAACACCAGGTACAGCTGTGATGTCGCTCATGATTAAAACGCAAAAAGGCCTGCTTATACTGTAGTCACCTCTCGAGTCAGGGTCATTATTATGATGCAGAAGGCCATTTGACCTATCAACTCCATGTCAGCTCACTGTAGGGCAATCTGGTCAGTCCCATTACCTCATTCTATCCCTGTAGCCTCACGAGTTTCCTTCCCTCAAGTGCTCAACCAACTCCTCTTTCTTTGGTATACAACGGACAAGTGTCTGTACAACACCTACAAAATCAGTTAGCGTCTTGGGAGAAAATGGAGCATAACAAAACAATTTAATTTCCAACTGTTACACCTTTTTTGTTCTAATAATAATAATCATAACTATCTTTATTAGTGTCACAAGTAGGCTTATATTAATACTGCAATGAAGTTACTGTGAAAATCCCCTAGTCGCCACACTGTGACACCTGTTCGGGTACACAGAGGGAGAATTCAGAATGTCCAATTCAGCTAACAGCACATCTTTCGGGACTTGTGGGAGGAAACTGGAGCACCCGGAGGAAACCCACGCAGACACGGGGAGAACATGCAGACTCCGCACCAGACAGTGACCCAAGCCAGGAATCAAACCCGGGTCCCGGTCGTTGTGAAGCAACAGTGCTATCTCGTGTTAAAACCGCATTTGAAAAATTGCTTTTTCATGTTGCTATTTCATGTGACGTATACATGCAGTTCGCAAAGGATGACATTTCTATAACCCCATGCACTCTGAACTGAAGTCAGATAAAGGATAAGGACAACTCACAAAACACCCAGTAGCTGGGAACAATTCACCAGCCTGCTTGTTCGAAAACGGTGTTAAGATTCATTATGAATTACATTAATGGAAACTGTTCCAATATTGGAAAAAGGGTTTAAACGTCCAATTTGCATAAAATAACTGCATTTAATTGCGACAATCTTCACAGCTGCTAAAATTATATTCTAATTTAGCAGGGAACTAGAAATTCAGCTCGCGCACTCGAGCCTTCAGAATATGCTAACAGGTAGACAACAGCACTGGATCAGCGAACAAGATTTGTCAATTTTTTTTTGCAGATATTATTGGCCTGGCAATATGAAAATGATATCCGAAAGGTGGTTTGTCAAATCAATTAGAGAGCAGTTCTAAATCTCTCCGTTAAGTGCAATGATCAGGATAGCCTGAAACCTAAAGTTGGATCAGTACCGGCTGTGCATGCCACAGAAAAATCAGGTTATGGCAGGTCTTCATAAACCACGGGACAGTCTGGTGCCAGTTTGTGAAATCTCTGGCCTGCATGGTACTCTAATATACAAGTAAGTATTTGAAAAACTATTATCAACAAATCATTTTAAATAGCATATTGGATTTTTTTCTCAAAAAGCCTCAGTAATAAACCCAACATGGCTAATAAAAAAATTAAAACTAATCAATATGCAATTTTAAAAAGGTTTAAAAAACAAGTCCATCAACTCAATCAATAAGTTGACTTAAAAATAAACAGTCCAAACAAAGATGGATTGATTTGGTTGGTCACCATGTGCAAATCTCCCTCAAGACTTTGTCAGGCATCAACTGAAGACTGCCCCCTCCTGACCAGCTCTAGGTTTGCCAAAGTTGAAGCTGTTTACTGGGGCCATCTCCTCGTGGTGAGCAAACAAAACACAAAACTGATTGCAGAGAAACAAGGATTCTTACACTCTCATCCAGCAGCTCAATGGAAAATAGCTTTCCCTCTCCACGGGAGTTGCTCCATGTTCTAATCTGACTCTTATTGGTAACACGAGCCCGGATTGTCCACCTGGGGAAAAGGAGAGATTTAATAGAGCCTTTTTATTTCACAACTTAAGCCAATTCAACAGAATAGACTCTGAGCAGAGATTATACCTAACAACCTTGTTAATACTCTGGCATGACAGGCAAAAATCAATTTGTAGAATATTCTAAAATGTTTTGTTACTTGTGAAACATTGCAAAGGATTAATGAGCTCAGCAAAAGAGAAGCAGGACTTGTCCTCAGGAAACAAAACAGATTTTCTTTCTTCTGTGTCTTGCACATCTTGGAAACTTCCTTCAAAGTTACCCACGAACAAACACTCTTGGAATATTTATGTACATTTAAGATGCCTTGAGCTGCAGTATTGGGAGAGTACTTTCCTCAGCCAATGCTCCGCCCAAGCCTTGGGGGGGGGGGGGGGGGGGGGGGGGAGAGGGAGAGGGAGAGAGAGAGAGAGGCGACAACCTGATTTTAGACACAAATATCTGAAGTCTGATCAAATTTTCATATTTTGTTTGGATCAACTGTTCACATTTCACAAAACACCCATTTTATTTGCTCTCCTGAAAATTCCCCAAGGCCAGGCCAAACTCAGTCAGCAGTGACATTCTTGGCAGAGCTCGGTTAACATTCAGAAACATTCTTACATGTAGAATACTGCACGCACTGCACATTTTATAGTGTATCTGAGTTAATAAAAAGCAAAAATTATACATATTGAGTTCACCTCTTCCGCCTCAGTATTACCCAAGAGTTTCTTCAATTTACGAACAAACCAAGTGGCTACTCTATAAAGTATTTTTCTTAATAAAGTCATAACCAACTTGTTTTGTGATTGTATACAGCGTAGCAACCCTGTGCATCCCTCACTTTGTTTGCCCCACCACTGACAGCTATATCTTCAGCTATATCTTCAGGGCCCTAAACACAAACTCCTTTTAAGGTGCTCCCTCTGCAAGAAACCAGTTAAAAGGGGCAACACAGTGGCTAGCACTGCTGCCTCACAGCGCCGTGAACCCGGGGTCGATTCTAGTCCCAGATCACTGTGTGGAGTTTGCACATTGGATTGGATTTGTTTATTGTCATGTGTACCGAGGTACAGTGAAAAGTATTTTTCTGCAAGCAGCTCAACAGATCATTAAGTACATGGGAAGAAAAGGGAATAAAAGAAAATACATAATAGGGCAACACAAGGTAATTCTCCCCGTGCCTGCGTGGGTCGCACCCTCACAACTCAAAGGGTAAATGGATTGTCCATGCTAAATTGTCCCTTAATTGGAAAAAAAATGAATTGGGTACTTTAAATTTAAAAAAAAGTTAAAGTTTGCCGTTGACCAAGTATTAGGTCACCTGTCCCAAGGTCTCCCTTCCACAGCTCAGTGTTTGATCATTAAACATGTATTTTACCACATGAAAGACACCCCAAAATTGCAATTTCTTGCTGCTAATGCTACGTTTGGATGGAAGGAACCATTAAAGATACAATGCAAATAGTATAAGGAATGAAGCTTTTAACAGAAATACACCAATCATGAAGCAACAATTCACTGAAAATCAAGATTGGGTGGTGACAGGGATAATCTTTTGGGTGTATCTCAGCTGTGCCTCAATAGCATTATTGCACCCGAGTTAGGAGATTCTAGGTTCAAGTCCCAATCCAGAGATATGAGCACAAAATTCAGGCCGACGTTCCATTACAGTAACAATATGGTCAACCCAACAATCTGATGCGTGGTTTGTACTCAGGCCGGACATCAGTGGTCCCATAACATCATTTTGAATAATAGGGAAATTCCTCCTGGCGCCCTGACAATATTTCTCCCTCAACCAACCTCATTCAAATAAACATTTAATCCGTTATTATTTCAGTACTGTTTGCAGGGCTTTACGATACACATATCAGTGGCTGCACTTCAAATAAAACCCTATAATTAGCTTTTTTTTTAGTTCATGTGGGCATCACTGGCTGGACCAGAATTTATTGCCCACTCCCTGATTGCCCTCAAGAAGGTGGTGGCTGTGAGCTGTCTTCTGAACTGCCGCAGTCCACGTGGTGCAGTTACACCCACAGTGCTGTTAGGGAGAGAATTCCAGGATTGTGACCCAGCAACACTAAAGGAATGTCAATATATTTCAGTCACTGCCATTGTGAGTCAGTGGTGGGAGTGAATGTTTGTGGATGTGGTGCCAATCAAGTGGGCTGCTTTGTCTTAGATGGTGTCAGGCTTCTAAAGTGGTGATGGAGCTGCACTTACCCAAGCAAGTGTAGAGTATTCCATCACTCCTGATGTATGCATTGTGGATGATGGACAGGCTTTGGGTAGTCAGGAGGTGATTTACTCAGGATTCCCAGCCTCTGACCAGCTCTTGTAACCACAGTATTTATATGGCTAGTCCAGTTCAGTTTCTGGTCAATGGCAGGCACATGGTGGCAGTGGTTAGCACTGCTGTCTCATCACATCAGGGACTCAGGTTCAATTCTGACCTTGGGCTACTGTCTGTGTGGAGTTTGCACTTTCTCCCAGTGTCTGTGTGGGTTTCCTCTTGGTGCTCTGGCTTCCTCCCACAGTCCAAAGATGTGTGGTTTAGGGGATTAGTTATGCTAAATTGTGCCTTAGTGTCCAAAAGAGTAGACAAGGCTAGGGTGGGAAGGTGTTCTTTCAGAAGGTCATTGCAGGCTCAATGGGCTGAATGGCCTCCTTCTGCACTGTAGGGATTCTATGGTAACCCAAGGATGTTGATAGTGGGGGATTCAGCAATGGTAATACCATTGAATGTCAAGGGGTGACAGTTAGATTCCTTCCCATTGCAGACTGTCACTGCCTGGCACTTGTGTGGCACAAATGTTACTCATCACTTGTCAGCCCAATCCTGGATATTGTCCAGGGCTGCATTTGGACATGTACTGCTTCAGAATCTGAATAATCAGGAATGACGCTGAACATTGTGCAATCATCAGCAGACATGTCCATTTTTGACCTTTGTGATGGAAGCAGTTGAAGATAGTTGGGCAAAGAACATTATTGCAAGAGTTCCTCAAGATGTCTTGGAATTGAGATGAACAAGAGTTCAGCTCTTTTTGAATTAAGGCTATAATGAGGTCAGGAGTTGGGTAGCCTTGGCGAAACCCAAACTGAGCATAAGTGAGCAGGTTATTGCTAAACAAATGCTGCTAGACAGCACTGTTGATGGCCCCTTCCATTACCTTGCTGATGATTGAGAGCAGACTGATGGAATGCTAATTGTCCGGGTTGGATTTCTTTTGATTTTTGTGCACATATTTCCACATTGCCGGGTAGATGTCAGTCTTGTAGCTGTACTGCAACAGCTTGGTTAGGATACCGCAAGTTCTGGAGCACAGGTTTTCTGTACTATTTCAGGAATATTGTCAGGGCCCAAAGCTTTTGCAGTATCCACTGCCTTCATCCATTTCTTAATATCACATGGGAGTGAAATGAATTACTGAAGTTTGGCATGTGGTGCTGGAGACCTCCAGAGAGGCTGATGGATCAGCCACTTGGCACTTCTGGCTGAAAATTGTTGCAAATGCTTCAGCATCATTTTTGTGCTGATATGTTCGGCACCCCCATCATTGACGGTGATGGAGATATTTGTGGATCCTCCTCCTCCAATGAGTTGTTTACTATCATTCATGATTGGATGTGGCAGGGCTGCAGAGCTTGGATCTGAAATGTTGGTTATGGGATCGCTCAGCTCCATGGCATACAAGTTGTAAGCTTCGCCAGGTTGACACCTAATTTTTAGATATGCCTGGTTCTGCTCCTGGCATGCCCGCCTCCACTCTGCATTGAACCAGGGTTGGTCTCCTGGATTGGTGGAAATGGTAGTCAGGTATTTATCAGACCTTGCAATTAGATATTATGGTTGAGTGTAATTCTGATACTGACGGCTTAAAAGACCTCATGGCTGCCCAGTCACAGATTTGCTAGAACAGTTCAATCTTTGCACAAGCTGATGGAGGGTGTCCCCACTGTGTAGATGGGGCTTTATCTCCATGAGGACTGTGCGATGGACACTCTTACCAATACTGTTTAGGATAGATGCATCTGGGACATATAGATTCGTGAGGACAAGGTCAAATACATTTTTCCCTTTTGTTGGTTCCCTGGCACCTGCCATAGGCCCAGATTAGCAGCTATGTCCTTTAGGACTCGACCAGCTTAGTCTCTAGTCATGAGACTGAGCCACTCTTGGAGAAGGACAATGAAGTCCCCCACCCAGAATGCATTCTGCACCCTTTCCATTCTCAGTGATTCATCTCCAAGTAGTGTTCAACATGGGAGTACTGATTCCACAGGTGAGGAGGTCAGTACATGTTAACTAGCAGATTTCCTTGCCCACATTTGACCTGATGCTGAGACTACATGGGATCGGGGGTCGATGTTGGAGACTCTCAGGGCAACTTCCTCCCAACTGTATGCCATTGTGCCATCCGCCTACTCTGCTTGGTCAGACCTGTTGGTAGGACGGTACATATCGGAGGATGATGAGGTAGCACCCAGTATAGTCTGGAAGGTATAATTCCGTGAGTATGACTATGTCAGGCTGTTGCTTGACTAGTCTGTGAGATACCTCTTCCAATTCTGCCACAAGCCCCCGTTAAGGAGGGCTTTGCAGGGCCAACACAATGGTGGAATTTGCAACTTTGGTTTCTGGTGCCAAACTTGTTGCAGAGTTGTCCATCTGGTTTCATTCCTTTTTATTGGCTTTCTAGCATTTTGATACAACAAAGTGGCTCGCTACATGATTTCGGAGGCCATTTAAGAGTCAACGACGTAATAATCTTTATTGTCACAAGTAGGCTTACATTAACACTGCAGTGAGGTGACTGTGAAAATCCCCTATTCGCCACATTCTGCCGCCTGTTCGGATACACGGTTTCTTGTGGGATGAAACTTGTGGCAGCACAGTAGCATAGTGGTTAGCACAATTGCTTCACAGCTCCAGGATCCCAGGTCCGATTCCCGGCTGGGCCACTGGCTATGCGGAGTCTGCACGTTCTCCCAGTGTGTGCGTGGGTTTCCTCCAGGTGCTCCGGTTTCCTCCCACAGTCCAAAGATGTGCGGGTGAGGTGGATTGGCCTTGCTAAATTGCCCTTAGGTGTCCAAAATTGCCCTTAGTGTTGGTTGAGAAGGGTTACTGGGTTATGGGATAGGCTTGGGTCGGGTGCTCTTTCCAAGAGGGCGGATGGCCTCCTTCTGCACTGTAAATTCTATGAGTAAACTGGAGCACCTGAAGGAAACCCACGCAGACACAGGGAGAACATGCAGAATCCACACAGACAGTGACCCAGCTGGGAATCGAACCTGGGACCCTGGCACTGTGAAGCAACAATGCTAATCACTATGCTACCGTGCCACCCATCACTGTGAGTCCAGAGTCACAAGACATTCAGGCCAGGTAAGAATAGCAGATTTCCCTCCATAAAAGGGCATTAGTGAACCAGATGGAATTTTATAACAATCAACAATGGTATCACCTTTAGACTTTTGTTTTCAAATTTTAATTTAATTCAAATTCCACCACTTGCCATGGTGGGATTCAAACCCAGGTCCCCAAAGGATTACCCTGCATCTCAGGATTGTTAGTCCAGTGACAATACCACTATGCCACCGCCTCCCCTGTAAAGCATTTCAAGACATCCCGAGTTGTGAAAGAGATTATCTAAATGCAAGTTCCTTCTTTAACAAACGCCTATTGCCTCCACATTGCAGCAGTAATACGTCAAAGTTAAAAAAAGTAATACAAATGTAAATTATTTCTAATAGAGATAGCAAGGTAGGGAAGAGCAAGAATCAATATTAGGAAAACAGTATCAAGTAAGGTTCATATAACTGGCAGAGATATTAATGGGATCACAACATGACTATGAAGGGGAACAATATAAAAAAAGAAACATGACACACAGCATGCAAATAGAGACCCATTACCAACAGAGAAATGACATTATTACAAGTAATGGTGCATCTTTCAAAAGGACAGATACTAAGAAGTAGAATGGATAGATTAAACAATTAGGACAAAAAAGTAATAATTTCTCAAAAGCATTTTGGTGAGGTGCTACTGATGTATATCCACTTTGGGAGTAATAAGTTTGTCTCTAAATGTAATAAATCATGACTCAAGCTCTCTGTATGTGGCAACTAAATTAGCAGATGACTATCCAGACATGGAGTTTCAAAAGGCATTTGATAAAGATCCGCATGCAAGACTGAAACTAAAAGAATTAACATCAGTTCAACTGGCTTAATAATGGAATTCAGAAGGAGACTGAAGCAGAAGACTTCATCTCCATAGCTCATTCTTTTTTTTTTAAATAAAAGAATGTCATCGGTGGAAAGAACACTAAAGTGACAAAGTCGTCCTTCAGCTGTGCATAGCCTTTATTAAACTGCACCTCGTGCACTTCCTTCAGTTTAAGCACAAAACTTCTCGAATGATGTATCGGCCTTGGCGGGGGTCATAACCCACATTCACCAGATCGATCCTGGGCTCAACAGGCTAATTATGAGAATCGGTGCAGAAACTAGTTTGTATTGCTTTCCGTACGAGGAAACAAATTAATCAAGGATAGAAGGATTCAACAGTTTTGCTGCATCAACCCGGTTTCCTGTGTCGGGAAATCCGGAGCAAGAGGGTGAATCTAAAAATTGGGAGTTTTGCCTTCGAGGAGTGAAATCGGGAATACTTTTCAAATATAAAACATAGTGGAATCTGAAGCTCACTCCTTCAGAAGGTTATGTACAGCAAGACTTGGAATGCAACAAGACTTTTAAGAGTTCAAAGCTAGGGCATCTTATCCTTAAAAATTACATCACTATAATAGAGGAGCTTCATAAAAGGATGACAATTTATAAACCGGGACAATATGATAACAAATACATTTCATCAGCAAGGGAAATATTGAGTACTGTTGGTAGGGGGGCATTAATCAGACCTTCAAAATGACAGGTGAAGATGATGTAATTGTAATTATATTATCTGGTGATAAAGATGTTAATTTATTTAAATTACCAGAACTCCCATGGTGCTGCCTACACTATTTTACAAGTGACAGGAGCTGTGTGTCATGCTCCACACAATGCATTATATAACAAAGGATACATGTTTGGCTTGACAACCCTTTTCCGACAGACACAAAGAGTGACTGCCTTGAGGATAACTGTCTGTTGCTAAGGTGTTTAAACTGGTTTCTTCCCTTATGGCTACAAAATGCCACTGGAACACAGCCGACCAGACAAATGATCTTTCAACCGGCCTGTCATCACAAGATCAATGGCAGAGGGAAGTCTGTGTCCTTTAAGTTAAATAAAAGTTAGCTGCAGTTCCTGTTTTCTTCCCAAATCAGCACAAGGAATAGGTTTACTGGACCTCTGATGCTGAAATTCAGTGGCTGCTTGTACACACTTAGCACCTCCTCCTGGACAGAGACCAGCTTTTCCATGTCAGTGGAAAATCAACAGCATATAATTTACTCTTTTACCATCTACAAATAAGATTCAACTGTGACTTGTGGTTTGGTCGAAATTTAAAGCTGAATATTTTCACCTGGTGTCGGCATGCAGGCAAGAGCTCAGTTTTGGATGCATTGCTGCTCAGAGGAACTCCTGCTGGCCCGCGGATGCAACTGCAGAAGCATCAAAGCTGCGACGAGGCTGATTTCAGGCATGAGATCAAAGATGGCAGGGCAGCACAGTGGTTAGCACTGCTGCCTCACGCCGCCGAGGACCCGGATTCGATCCTGGCCCCGGGTCTCTGTCCACGTGGAGTTTGCACATTCTCCTCAAGTCGGAATGGCCCCCCCCCCCCCCCCCCCCCCCCCCCCCAACGCAAAGAAATGTGCAGGGTAGGTGAATTGGTCACCCTAAATTGCCCCTTAATTGGAAACAAAAAGGAATTGGGTACTCTAAATTTATTTTTAAAACTTGCACTGGTGTCAACTGTCTCCATTGAGTCATGACAACACAGAAGGGCTGCCATTTTATTCTCTGGAGTGCAATCCAGTCAGTTCCATTCATTCGCACCATACCTGTCATCCTACAAGTTGATTTCTCTCAATCGTCCACCCAATTTCCTTTCAAAATCATCATCTGCCTCTGCTTCAAGCAAAGTTCCGGGCCATTACCACTTACTGCGTGAAAAGTCCTTCCTCGAAACCTCCCTATTTCCTGACAAAAGCTTAAATCTGTACCCCCAGGTCTTTGTACCATCAGTTAATGCAGAAATATTTTCTTTGATGCACATGGTAAGACAGACTACAAAACCAAAGGCCATAAGACTAAAAAAGTTGTATGAAATTTCTCTCTTCTCCGGTAAATATAGAAAGGACAACCAGCAAAAATCAGCTATTGCTCATTTGATTTTTAAGAGGATAAATATTTGCGGAAGATAGCCTGAAGGTTATAGGCCCAAAAAAGACAACGGTGATCAAATACTTCATGTATTTTGTACGGTTGGGACCATGAAAATGTCATGTGAAATGCAACTTGTCAATTAGAATAATGTAATGCTATATTGATATCCTATAATTCTGCATGATTACCCTTGGGAATTAGGGATTAGCCACAGATATCGATCTCTCAAATTTTTTACCCGTTATTCGCGTCCTTCAGGAGATTAAATGAGCATACAATCCATGAAAGAGCAAATTATATCTGGTCTATTGAAAGATTGGATTTGACAGTACAAATAGTCTCCTTCTGTGTCCTATGCTTTTATTTATGGAGATGCAATTTTCACAAAATATGCACGGCCTTTTATCATGTACAACCTGAACATCAATTGTTAATTAAAACCTTAGATATTCCAAAGCAGAAAGAAGTGTGGAGAATTACATCGAAGCAGGTTGCAATTCTAATGCAGAAAAGTACTATAGTGGAATTTAAACATCAATTACCTAACCTGGAGACCAAATTAATTGTACAATTGCTATTAACAAGTTTGTGTTTTACAGAAGGCAGGATATTATTATCTAATTGCTGTAGAGAGAATTGCAGGGCCACTGTTAACGTCAGAAAAACAAAACCCTGACAGTGAAAGGCCGAGCCACTCAGTCATTACCATTCAATTGGCCGTACAACTATAACAGGTTGTGCTCACTTACTTGGATTGGTAGGGGTTAAGGCAGGCAATGGGTACCACTTTGGTCTGTGATCCTCCAGCGCTGCTGGGTAGTCCTCTGATACCACCAAACTTATTTGATGTCCTGCTCTCACTTTTTGCCAGAGTACTGTGGACTTTAGTAAGATATTTTGCACATTAATAGCATCCTTTTTAAATGAAAACAGTTGGTACTTTTATACAATACTCTAGGCTATGTTCATGGCCGATTTTAGAAATTCACATTCAACAAAATTAAGTTTACTAAATATCATTAAGACTCAGAGCAAATTAATTCTTCTCTTTTGAGATTCCTTCTTCACTAATCTTTAATGTCACAAGTAGGCTTACATTAACACCGCAATGAAGTTACTGCGAAAAGCTGCTAGTCACCACATTCTGGCGCCTGCTCGGGAGGGAGAATTCAGAATGTCCAAATTACCTAACAGCGCGTCTTTCGGGACTTGTGGGAGGAAACCAGATCACCCGGAGGAAACCTGCGCAGCCACGGGCGAACGTGCAGACTCCGCACAGACAGTGACCCAAGCCGGGAATCGTGTCCGGGTCCTTGGCACTGCGAAGCAACAGTGTTAACCATTGTGCTACCGTGCTGCCTATACCTAAAATCTTAGCACTTCACAGCATAGGAGGCAGCCATTCAGTCCATCATGTTGGCTTTCCATGAGCTACCCACATACTCACATACCCTGCCCATTCAATTTTATCTTTTTAAAGTAGTTTTAAAATACTTTTTAAGTGCCAAGATTACATTCATTAGGGCCATACCCCATTAGGTTCCCTAAAGTATTTGAAAAATAGCATTTGCATCTTTACAAAATTACAACCGTAAATCAACATTAAAAAAGTATATAAATCTTGGGAAACCATGAGATGCAGTGCAAGCCTTCCTCATTGTACATGCAAAGGCCTTGGCACCATAATTTCTTACCTGAAGCAGCATCAGATGCATAGCTATTTTGCATTGGTTTAACTGCTGGCTGGTTGGCAAGAGCAGCTGGCTGCTGTGTCTGACCTATATAACACCAAAATTAAAAACTGCTGGTGAATTGCGCCAATTTAAAATGAAAACATACCAGTCACACAGCCTTGCCGAGATCAACCAATTTGGATCCAGGACATTATTTATCACTATCTGTAGATCTACTTCAATTTAACTGGAAAATGTCAAACACGGACAATACACACAAATCTCACCATGGCATCATTCAATAAAATACATTCCCTCAAATGCTTAGCTGGGATCAGTGCAACGCTGAACCATACAGACATGGGAGATGCCAGGTTTGATCTTTGCTCTGCATGAAGTTAGGTCACTCCAGGCAAGCAGCTGCAGGCATACTGCTATTGGTTTCCCTCAAGTCAGGAAGAGGAAAAGGATTAAAGTTCCACTTCTGATCACAGCCCAGCAAATTCTGCATAAACCACACAGGTATGGACTTTGGGCAAAAATGGATTGGTTTGACAATTACACCATAAATAGCCTGTTGGCACTTAATTGTCTGGGCTACCAATTGGGTAAAGTAGCAGAATGTATCCAGCTAGTTGCCAACACTTTCAGGGAAGTCAGGGAGGAACTATGTAAAAGAGACAGAAAAAAAACTAGAAAAATGAAAACTCAAATTGATTTTATTTTGCATACATACTAATCTTTAGCACACATTAAGTTAAGTGAAAACAAATCCTATTTGATGACACTTGCCTTCGTTGATTGGCACTGGATTACCAATTTTCCCATTCACCTGGTCAGCTGTTTTGACAACTTTCAAGTCGACGATCACTACTGCACGTCTAGAATGAGGGAGAAACAAATTGAACATATGACCACTTGCTTAACCTACTTATTTGCTAATCTTTTAATTCTATGAATATGTACACTCAAGTCACGTTTTACCACATCCCAGTAGCAGTCATTCGAATCTGCAGTAAAAGACAGATCCTTTGTTGAGCTGAAACCACCACCAAATTAGAACTAGTTTACAGGATCATGAATTTTTTAAATGAAACTTGGCACTAAGACAGTAGATTTTTGCAGAAATACTAAGACAGCAAGCTAATGGAATAGATTTGAAGAATTGGAGAAAAGCAATTTAACCTCATGTTATCAGTAGAGTTAAATTGTTATTTAAGGTGGTGGAGGGAGTGAAAGTTTGCGGAAGGGGTGCTCATCAAGCAGGTTTCTTTGTCCTGGATGGTATTGAGCTTCTTGAGTGTTGTTGGAACAGCACTCATCCAGGAAAGCAGGGAGTATTACATCACACCCTTGACTTGTGCCTTGTAGGTGGTGGAGACTTTGAGGCGCCAGGCGGTGAGTTACTCACCACAGGATTCCTGACCTTTGACCTGTTGTAGCCACAATATTTATAAGGGCTGGTTTAGCACACTGGGCTAAATAGCTGGCTTTTAAAGCAGCCCAAGGCAGGCCAGCAGCATGGTTCAATTCCTGTACCAGCCTCCCCGGACAGGCGCCGGAATGTGGCGACTAGGGGCTTTTCACAGTAACTTCATTGAAGCCTACTTGTGACAATAAGCGATTTTCATTTCATTTTTCATTTCAGTTCAGTTTCTGATCAATGGTAACCCCAAGGATGCTGTTAGTGAGGGATTCAGTGATGGAAATGCAATTGAATGTCATGGGCCGATGGTTTGATTCTATCCTATTGGAGATGGTCATTGCCTGGCATGTCTGTGGTGCAAATGTTACCTGTCACTTGTCAGCCCAAGCCTGGATATTGTCACGGTCTTACTGCATTTGCACATGGACTGCTTCAGTGCATGAGCTGTGAATGGTGCTGAACATTGTGCAATGATCAGCGAACATCCCCACATTTGGCCTAATCTTGGAAGAAAGGTTATTGATGAAGCAGCTGAAGATGGTTGCGCCTAAGACATTACCCTGAGGAACTCCTGCAGTGATGCAATGATGTCCTGGGACTGAGATGACTGACCTCCAACAACCACAACCATCTTCTTTTGTGCTAGGTATGACTCCAGCCATTGCAGAGTTTCCCACTGATTGCCATTGACTCCAGTTTTGCTTGGGCTACTTGGTGCCATACTCGATCGAATTCTGCCTTGATGTCAAGGGCAGTCACTCTCACCTTACCTCTGGAGTTCAGCTCTTTTGTGCATATTTGAACCAAATGTACAATGACGTCAGGAGCTGAGTGACCCTGGTGGAATCCAAACTGAGCGTCAGTGAACAGAGTTATTGCTAAGTGACGCTTGATATCACTGTTGCTGACTCCTTCCATTTCTTTATTCATGATTGAGAGTAGACTGAAACGACGGTATTTGGTCAGGTTGGATTTGTCCTCTGCTTTTTGTGCACAGGACATACCTGGACAATTTCCACATTGCCGGGTAGATGCCAGTGTTGTAGCTGTACAGGAATAACTTGCTACCGGCGCGGTAGGTTATGGAGCACAAGTCTTCAGTACTATTGGCGGAATATTGTCAGGGCCCAAAGCCTTTGCAGTATCCAGTGCCATCCATTTCTTGATATCACATGGGATGAATCGAATTGGCTGAAGACTGGTATCTGTGATGCTGGAAGCCTCTGGAGGAGGCCGAGATAGATTATCCACTTGGCACTTTTGGCTGAAGATTATTGCAAATGTTTCAGCCTTGACTTTTGCACAGGTGTGCTGGACTCATAGATTTCATAGAATTTACAGTGCAGGAGGCCACTCGGCCCATCGAGTCTGCACTGGCTCCCAGAATGAGCACCCTACCCAAGCCCATACCTCCACCCTATCCCCATAACCCAGTAACCCCACCTAACACTAAGGGCAATTTGGACCATGAGGGAAATTTAGCCTGGCCAATTCACCTAACCTGCACATCTTTGGACTGTGGGAGGAAACCGGAGCACCCGGAGGAAACCCACGCACACACGGGAGAACGTGCAGACTCCACACAGACAGTGACCCAAGCCGGGATTCGAACCTGGGACCCTGGAGCTGTGAAGCATTTGTGCTAACCACTATGCTACCGTGCTGCCCTCCTCCATCATTGAGAATGGGGATATTTGTGGAGCCTCCTCCTCCAGTGAGTTGTCCACTACCATTCATGACTCGATGTGGCAGGAATACAGAGCTTCAAACTGATTGATCCATTGGTTATGGAATCACTTATTTCTGTCCATTGCATGCTTATGAAAAAAATGAAATGAAAATCGCTTATTGTCACAGGTAGGCTTCAAATGAAGTTACTGTGAAAAGCCCCTAGTCGCCACATTCTGGCGCCTGTTTGTGGAAGCTGGTACAGGAATTGAACCGTGCTACTGGCCTACCTTGGTCTGCTTTAAAAGCCAGCAATTTAGCCCTGTGCTAAACCAGCTCCATATGCTGGTCTTATGCTGCTTGGCATGCAAGGAGGCCTGTGTTGTAACTTCACCAGGTTGACACCTCATTTTTCGGTATGCCTGGTGCTGCTCCTAGCATGCCCTCCTGCACTCTTCATTGAACCAGGGTTGATCCTCAGACTTGGTGGTAATGGTGGAGTGGGAGATCTGCCAGGCTATGAGGTTACAGACTACGGAGGAGTACAAATCTGCTGATGGCCCACAGCACCTCATGGATGCCCAGTAAGAGTTGCTAGATCCATTCTGAATCTATTCCATTTAGCACAACACGATAGATGGTATCCTCAATGTGAAGATGGGACTTAGTCTCGACAAGGGCTGTGAAGTGGTCACTCCTACCGATACGATCATGGACAGAAGCATCTGCAGCAGGCACGTTGGTGAGGATGAGACATGGAATGTTTCTCCTTTTTGTCGGTTCCCTCACCACCTGTTGCAGACCCAGTCTTGCAATCATGTCCTTTAGGATTCGGCCAGCTCATCAGTATTGGTGCTATCGAGCCACTTTTGGTGATGGACATTAAAGTCCCCTACCCAGAGTACATTCTGTGCCCTTGCTACCCTCAGTGCTTCCTCCAAGTAGAGTTCGACATGGAGGAGTCATTAGCTGAGGATGGACGGTACGTGGTGATCAGCATGAGGTTACCGTGCCCATGTTTGAGTTGCATAGGATTCTCCGCCGGGCTTGGCAGGGTAGATGCTGAGAGGCTGCTTCCCCTTGTGGGAGAGTCTAGGACCAGAGAGCATAATCTCATTTCAGACAGATATGAGGAGGAATTTCGTCTTTCAGGGGATAGTGAATCTGTGGAATTCTTTACCGGAGAGGGCTGTAGACGCTAGAAGTTAACAACTGAATATATTGGTCTCGCCAATGTACCACGCTTTGGGACCTCATACGCTGCACGAAAGGATGTGCCGAGGCGTGGTACACTGGTGAGACCATGCAGACGCTGCGACAACGGACATCGCGTGACAATCGCCAGGCAGGAATGTCGGGGAACATTTCAGCGGTCAAGGGCATTCAGCCTCTGATCTACGGGTAAGCGTTCTACAAGGCAGCCTTCAGGAGGCGCGACAACGCAGAATCGCCAAGCAGAAACTTATAGCCAAGTTCCGCACACATGAGTACAGCCTCAACCGGGACCTTGGATTCATGTCGCATTACTTTTACCCCCCACCATCTGGCTTGCAAAATCCTACCAACTGTCCTGGCTTGAGACAATTCACACCTCTTTAACCTGGGATTACCCCTCTGGACCTGTAAAGACTTAATTACCTGCAAATGCTAGCATTCAAAGTATCGTCTTGCATCTTTGACTTTGTCTATATATATGTTTCTGGAACCTACCTCTTCATTCACCTGAGGAAGGAGCAGTGCTCCGAAAGCTAGTGATTTGAAACAAACATGTTGGATTTTAACATAGTGTTTTAAGACTTCTTTCTGTGCTCACCCAGTCCAACGCCAGCATCTCCACATCATTCTTAAATAGTGCAGGAAAGCAGAAAGGGCCACAGTATCACACCTTATTTAAAAGATAGCATATCTGACATGCAACACTGCTCCGTATTTGGTGTTGTCCAAACTCCAGAATGGGATGTTTCCTGACACAGTTAATGACCATTATCACTGATCTGAATCTGAGCATTTCGAATTGGAGCTGGAACATTCTATATTTCTCAGAATACAGATATTGTCAATGCTGAACAAATACAAATGTTTTCAGCACTGAAAAGACTCTTGAATTTGGTTTTGACTATATTCATCCATCTTACTGAATTTGGTTAGTTTTCCAACAGGGAATATTTCATTTCAGACCTGTACAAGGCCAATAAAGTAGCATTTCTAGAACTGTAGTCATGTGTTGAGCTGTGAGTACCAGACTCTCCATGCATCATTCTGCAGTCTTTGATGCAACTGGTATGGAAGAGAACAAAATAGCTTGATAAATATAATCACTAATTCAGATTACATTTATGATCTTTGCTCTTTACTGCTGACCCTTTTGTGACTCACTCGCCTCTGTTTCTAATCCCTCATTATTTAAAAAATACTATTTAAAAATCAAGGCCAGGGTTTGTTCTCATCGAGTGGAACCATTTTTTGGATTTTACAATGCCCCATACATGTTCCTGTAAATATTCAATTAGAAGCATAGAACTATTATGGGACCAGTTTCAGGGAGAACCCGAGAACTCATTTGGATATTGGTGGCATCTGATCTATGCAAACAACTTTTGCGGTGCATGGCAGCTAAAAGAGAGATAATAGGATCTTATATCACATGTTTCAAATTGAACTTGGGTCCAGCACAAACCTACTCAAATACAGTGTGTACTGGAGCTGGCTTTGCGCTTTCTAACTTCAAGACTGTGTAGGAAAACTAAATTGTCCACTGTCAAACCATCTTGGCCCTTGGATTATCGGGCTCATTGTGTTTCTGCACGATGGTGGTCCCTTCGGATCAGGCTCGATGGACCATGCAGTCTACTCTTGCCATTTCTTGTGTTCACTGCTAAGCTAACTTTCTCCATTACAAGACTGGATATTATATATTGAATGCAGAACAGGAAGACAAATTTAGGCTCCCCCAAGGGAACATGTTCAGATACTTGCAGGTAAAGGCGTTTGCTAGGCGACAGGTGGAGGAATTTCCTTTGCTGCCCTCGCGGGGGGGGCGATGGACAGAGTGCTTTCGGGGGTGTGGGTCGGAAAGGGGAAGGTGTCTGACATTTATAAGGTAATGCAGGAGGTGGAGGAGTCGTCAGTGGAGGAGCTGAAGGCTAAATGGGAGGGGGAACTAGGGGAGCAGATAGAGGATGGGACTTGGGCGGATGCCTTGGAGAGGGTCAACTCTTCCTCTTCATGTGTGAGGCTTAGCCTCATCCTATTTAAGGTGCTGCATCGGGCCCATCTGTCTGTGACTTGGATGAGTAGGTTCTTTGGGGGTGAGGACAGGTGCACCAGGTGTTCGGGGAGCCCAGCGAATCATGCCCATATGTTCTGGGCATGCCCGGCACTGGAAGAGGGTGGCGGGGACAGTGTCGAGGGTGGTTGGGTCCAGGGTCAAACCAGGTTGGGGACCCGCGATTTTTGGAGTTGCGGCGGAGCCGGGAGTGCAGGAGGCGAAAGAGGCTGGTGTTTTGGCCTTTGCTTCCCTAGTAGCCCGGCGGAGGATCTTGATACAGTGGAAAGATGCGAGGCCCACAAGTGTGGAGACCTGGATCAGTGACATGGCGGGATTTATAAAATTGGAGAGGGTCAAATTTGCCCTGAGAGGATCAGTACAAAAGGTGACAGCCTTTTCTGGCTCAAAGATAGGTATCTTGGTCAATAGCAGCAGCAACCCCCGGGAGAGGGGGGGGGGTGTTCTTTATTATTGTTTCTATCTTTTCTACGGTTATTTAACTTAATATTGTGTTAATTTAAGTTGTTGTTAAATGTTTTGTTTTGTTGTTCATTGGGGATGGGCGAATGTTTATGACTGTTATCATTATTGTTATTGTTAATATTTTATTGCGGTTCGTTGTTATATAAATACAAAATTTTTCAATAAAAATTATTTTAAAAAAAAATATATTGAATGCAGAAAGACAAGGAGTTTCAAGTTGCAAAGTTGAGCCAGAAATGCTACAGAACTGAATTTACTTTCTTTCCATTGTTGTAGCTGGGAGTTATGGAAGTAGGGAGTACTGAAAGACAAGTGAAGTGGGTAATCATAAATGGAAGAACATAGTACAGACAGTGGGAAAGCAAGGGAAGATGTTCACACTTCCAATTGTGGCACGTACTGATGAGGAGCCAGAAGCACCTGGTTCAAGTCCCACTTCAGAACTTGATGGCCAAAGCAGGTGTTCGTAATGTGGCAAACCGTAAGTATTAACCTGCAAACCTTTCCAACATATGCCAATGGGAGGTGGCAAGAGAGAGAGAGATTCCTGATCAGCTATGTGATTCAAAGAAAACTGGAGCCTCTACCATCATTATTCATCTCTGGACTGCAATAAAATTGTAAAGGTGCATATTGCCATAGCAATCCGGACTCCTTGGAGGGCTAGTTGACTGGAAGGCCAGAGTGGATCAGATTAGTGCCAACAGCACGAGGTTCAATCCCCATTCCGGCTGGGGTGTATTCTGGATCTGCCTTCTTCCCCATCTCATGGACAGATTGAAGACCTGTGGATCAGGCAGAGAACTGAAGCAGCAGCAAGTATCAATATGACCCTTGCATTAACAGCTGGCACAAGTAATCCACCAGTGGATCAGAGGGCTCTCTCTTTCAAATGAATGTTAGCACAAGTCCAAATTTACTGCAAGATTGTCCCGTGAAACATAGCCAAATATTAAAAAATCAATATCATTCTTGTTGTGGTTAATTAATTCCTGTGCAAGTAATAATGTTTCCATTTGTAATTTGTCTGCTACAGACAGCGAGTCCCATCTTCAGTTTATCTGGGGCCAGACAAGCTTCAAACTAGCAGTTAAAATAAATTTCAGTGTTGATCACTGATAGTGATCAGTTATATGGACATAAAAACATCCGAATTGGGAGCAGACGTAGGGTACTTGGCCCTCGAGCATGTTCCGCTATTCAATAAGATCATGATCTGATTGTAACTTCAACCACACATTCTTGCCTGCCCCCGATAACCATTCACTCCCTTGTTAATCAAGATTCTATCCAGATCGGCTTTAAAAATATTCATTGTCGCTGCTTCCACCACCTTTTGGGGAAGAGTGTGTTCCAGACAATCATGACCGTCAGAAAAAACTTCTCCTCATCTCAGTTTTAAATGAGCGAACACTTATTTTTTTTCAAAAATATACCCCAGTTCTAAATTCTCCCATAAGAAACATCCACTCCACATCCACCCTGTCAGTACGCCTCACCATGTCAGTACGCCTCATGATCTTAAGGGTTTTGTTTTCTTAAACTCTTCTAAACTCTAGTGGATATAACCTAACCTCGCTACCTTTTTGCACAAGACAGTCTGTCCATTCCTGGAATTAGTCTCGTTACCCTTCTTTGAACTGTTTCTAATGTACTTACATCTTTCTTTAAATAAGGAAACTAATACTGTGCACAATACTAATTGTGGTTTAACTAATGCTCTGTGCAACTGAAGTATAACCTACCTAACTTTTGTGATCAATTTACCTCATAATAAACAATAATATTATTAGTTTCTTAATTACATACTGCACTAACATGCTAGCCTTTTTTGCTTCAAGCATTCGGACACCCAGATCCTTCTGCACCTCAGAGCTCTGCCATCTCACCAGTTTGATAATAAGCTCCTTCTTTATTCTTACTGCCAAAATGGGCAGTTTCATATTTGCCCACATTGGATTCCATTTGCCAGAATTTTGCCCACTCCACTCACTTAACCTATCTATTTCCCTTTGTAGCCTCCTTACGTACTCTTCACAATTTACTTTCCTACCTATCTTTGTGACGTCGTCAAATTTAGCAACCATACCTTCAGTCCCTTCATCCAAGTAATTTATATAAATTGTAAAATGTTGAGGCCCCAGCACTTGTCACATCCTGTTAACCAGAAAAGGATCCATTGATGCCAACTCTCTCTCTCTCTTCTGTTAGCCAGCCAGTCTTCAATCCATGCAAATGTTACCCCCACACCATTTTCTGTAATAACCTTTGATGTGGCGACTTCTGGAAATCAAAGTACAGTACATCCACAGGACATGTGCCTCCTTTAAAGAACTCCAATAAATTGGTGAAACATGATTTCCCTTTCACAAAACCAAGTTGATTCTGCCTGATTACCAAGTGCCCTGTTGTAACATCTTTAATAATGGCTTGCAACATTTTTCCCCATGACACATATGGTTTTCTGCTTTCTGTCTCTTTCCCTTATTGAGATAAGGGGTACATTTGCCATTTCCCAACCCAATGCAACCTTCCCCAAATCTTGGGGATTTTGGAAAATTATATAATCTTTTAAAAAAAATAATCTTTATTGGCACAACCAAGCATCAACAATATCATTATCCACTTCTTAGGGACCCAGGATGTCACCCCGCAGATCCAAACATTTGCTCAACAGCACTTTCCTGGTAACTGTAATTTTCCCAGAGTTCCCCTCTCCCTTCCTGATTTACAACTATTTTTGGGATGTTATTTGTATGTTCCATAATGAAGACCTATGCGATGTACTTGTTTAATTCATCCACTGTAGCCTTCCCTTCCACCACAATTCGCTTTCTATAGGACCAATGCTCACTTTGTTAACTAGTTTCTTATTTAAACATCCACAGAAACTATTACTATCTGACTTCATACTAGTGAGCTTTCTCTTGTGCTTCCCTCATCAATCTTTTTGTCATTCTTTGATGTTCACTGAAAAAGGTCCCCAGAAACACACACCATAATTGCACTTGTTTGTCAAGTTTATTCAATGTCTGGATAAACCTGCTATAAGAACAGCTCACTGAATCTTATCTCTCATTTTAAATATTCAGAACTCCCTAGAGGTCATTTTTATATAACCCCCCCCCCAGATTTAGATGAAATATGCAATCATCTTTTGAAGTTGAATAAAACCGTAAGACGTAGAAGCAGAAGTAGGCCATTCAGCTCATCCGACTCTGCTCCGCCATTAAATTGGATCGGATGCGATAATCCTCAACTCTACTTTCCCGCCTTATTCCCACAACAATTAAAAATCATCTGTCTATCTTCAACATACTTAATGACCCAAACACACAGTAATAAATTCCACAGATTCACTACCCCAAGAAGAAATTCCTCTTCATCCCTATCTTAAATCGACGAGCCCTTACTCTGACATTATGCACTCTGGTCCGAAACTCTCCCAAAAGGGGAAACAACCACTCAGCATCTACTGGAAACGGACTGCACATTACTATTGCCAACAGCACAGAATCTGCCATTTTATTATTTTGAGCTCTTATTAAAGTAGGTCATTATTTAAATATTACATATTTTAGTAGGTTCAAAGCTTAATCCAGAATTTGTGCACATAACTTAAGATGTTATTTAAGCCAAACCCTAATGCCACAACCACTGTGCCAGCTGAAGCAATTTACAAACAATTGAGCTATTTATGAAGTAGGAGGTGCCATGAAGACATTAAACCATGATCCTGTACAGCTCAATAGAAAATATTCTATGGTTCTATAAAAGAACAGTGTCTTTTCAACTGTTAAATTTATCAAATTTGTCAAATTTATGTCAACTCATACTACCAGACTAGCTGGTCTTACATCTCTAAGACCTCGCTGAGTGTAAACTAGCTGTATTTTCCAGTATGATTAAAAAGAAATAAAAGCGTATTTAGGTAGCACCTTTCACCATCTGACGATGCCCGTCGAATCTCTACAATTCAGGTCATTCAGCCCATCGAATCTGCACCAAACCCCCAAAATAGCACTGTACCTAGGCCCACTCCCCTGCCCTATCCCCATAACCCCGCACATTGGCCAATCCATCTAAACCGTACATATTTGGACACTAATGATTTCAATTCTGGCCTTGGATGACTGTGTGAAGTTTGTACTTTCTCCCCTTTGTCTGCGTAGGTTTCCTCCGGGTGCTCCAGTTTCCACCCACAGTTCAAAAATATGCAGGTTAGCTGGATTAGCCATGCTAAATTGTCCTTTAGTGCCCCAAAAAATGCGCAGGTTAGGTAGGGTTACGGGAAATGGGCCGAGGTAGGGTGCTCTTTCAGAGGGTCAGTGCAGACTCAATGGGTTGAATGACCTCCTTCCGCACAGTAGGAATTTTATGGGACATCCAGACATTTGGAAGTATATTTTGACTCGCCCTCAAATTTTCTCCTCCTCTTGGCCAAGTGAGATTGTCCTTTATTGCATGGGGAAACCCTTTACCTTTTAAACATGAATGTAATTTTCACTGCTCACATACCTTCCATCCTTCATTGTGTTACAGATGAACCGGTTGATCTGGCAGACACAGTTTACTGCAATAAGACCCTCATCACCCATGTAGTTCAGCTGAGTTGCTAGCAGGAAAGCTATAAGAAGAAGAATCATATATTGTATTGATCTTATCAGAGCTTTGTTTCTCGTGTCCTAACTCTACATCCATCAATACCTTTAATAAAACAAAATGTCCCAAGGCACTTCACAGGAACATAATAAAATAAAATATGACAGCAAGCCACATATTAGGTCAGATGACAAAGATTGGGAGCTCAGTTTTGCTCAGCAACACAAGCTGCAAACATGATGTTCCCATCCAAATGCATACTGATGACTTCCCAACTATATCTCAGCTACATAACTGCTGCTGCTGGCCAAACATCAAGTCATGGGTAAAAGCCAAGACTTTCCTCCAGCTGAACAATCGGCAGTTCAAAGCTAACTAGTTCAAATGGTTATAAAGTCCAAATCCTTCTACATTCCACATGTAACCAGCTCCGGCCAACTATGTGCTGCCTCCCCTCCACCAGTGCAAGGCTGTCAATCATCACTGTCCTGTGTTCAAAACACACGCTTGAGCTTAGCACATTTCTCCTACACAAATCTATGTCTGCAGGCATGTTTTCAATCACATCACAATTTCTGCCTTCTATTTCTGAAGTGCCCTTTCATTATGTCAAAAAGCATCATACAAGTGGTTGTAGAGTAGTTCCAGTTAAATATTGGAGGAGCAAATCCATGATCAGTATGCTAATACGTTGCATAAAATTCAATGAATTGGTTGAACAAGTAATTACATTTAGTTAGCTAATGTAAACAAATTTGGATCTGCAATACTTACATGACAGTGTATTGATTCCATCACTCATTAGTACACGATACCTTGGGGGCCCATTTGTAATGCGTCGGATACTCTATACAAATCAAGATAAATTTCTTATATGGCAGAATCGGCTGTAAACAACTATATAATACAATAAAATAAGCAAAATGCTGCAGATGCTGGAATCCAAAACAGGAACAGAGAATGCTGGAAAAACTCAGCAGGTCTGGCAGCATCTGTAGTGTGAGAAAAGAGTTAACACTTACAGTCCGCTTGACTCTTCATCAGAACCAATGAGAGGGAAAATTGGATATTAAACTGTCGTTGTGAGAGACTGCAACAATTATATAATACAATTGATTTGTGTGACAGTAAGCAGAAGAGACTTTCCAGTTTGCAGATTCATCCAAACTGGCATGTCCAAACTTGAACAATTTAATGCTGCAAACATAATTGCTGGAACCCAATTTGGAACTTAAAAGATAATCACAAGGTTGGAGTTTCTACTGTTTTGTTGGCTTTTTCTGAGCAATTTGCCCCAAATTGATGCAATGCGGTCAAAAGAACGAGTTCCCTTAATTTCTTTTGAATTAATTTAATAAACTTGTGCTGGACAATGATGATCTTATTCCCAAGTTGAATTAACCACCATTGGAAATTGCTGCTAACTTTGCAGGCCTTCAAGGTAGCTCTACAAATTGAAACAGAAACAAAATGCTGGGAAAACTCAGGTCACTCAGTCTCTGTTTTCTCTCACCAATGTCAAGGAATCCGCTTTGAGAGAAGCAAAAATAGTAGAACAAATTGAAGGAGGTGCAAGTGAAATGTTGCTTCACCTGAAAGGAGTATTTGGGGCCTTGAAGGGTGAGGAGGGAGGTGGTAAAAGGGCAGGTGTTAAAATTGAACTGGTCCTTTTGGACACTCATGGACACTGATGTAGTATTTTCTGAATGTATCTTTGTTAACTGGTAGGAAAGTGTTTACCACACCTCAATTTTACTAGCAAATGGTCTGCATGTTTCTTTAAAGTCATTTTCAGCAATTTAAAATCAGGTTACTCACAGGTGTTGCACAGTCATGTTCATTTTGGGATAAAGCCCTGTCTGTGTGGAGTTTGCATCTGTCCATGTGGAGTTTGCACATTCTCTCCGTCTCTGCGTGAGTCTCACCCCCAAAACCCCAAAAGATGTGCCGGGTGGGTGGATTCATAGAATTTACAGGGCAGCAGGAGGCCATTCGGCCCATCGAGTCTGCACCGCCTCTTGGAAAGAGAACCCTACTTAAGCCCATGCCTCCACTCTATCCCTGTAACCCACTTAACCTTTTTGGACACTAAGGGCAATTAACCTGCACATCTTTGGATTGTGGGAGGAAACCAACGCAGACACAAAGAGAACGTGCAAACTCCGCACAGACAGTGACCCAAGCCGGAAATCGAATCTGGGACCCTGGAGCTGTGAAGCAACTGCGCTAACTACTGTGCTACCATACTGCCTGTACCGGATTAGCCAAGCTAAGTTGCCCCTTAATTGGAAAAAATGAATTGGGTACTCTAAAATCATTTTATTTTTAAAATTATGATAAACCTATTTTCAGTTATATTAATCAAACTGCATCAAGTTACCAGACTCAAAATACATTATTTTTAGAAGCAGAACTTTCCTTTTTAAATTTTATTTCAAAATACACGATTGTGCAGGCAATATGCTGCGATTTTAAGATGTGTGAGATTCTGGATACCTACGTAAATCAGGGCATGCATGTCTGCATAACTGTTGGTGGTTGCTGGAATTTCAGCTCAGTTATTGAGCTGGGGACCGTGCTACAGACACTGTGGTACCTCAGGGAAGGAAGAATATCAGCTGGACACTTTATTCCAGGAGGTGGTCATAAAATGCCACGGTGATGTTCTCCTTCCCTGATGTTCCTTATGCTGGAGCCTTCTGATTTGGTCCGGTTCGAGTGGTAAGGGGATCCAGAAGACCAGTGGAAACCTCGGCTCTCGCAATTGTCCAACAGCTTAAATGAAGTGGCTAGCGACATCCGGTGGCGACCATGTGCTGATCAGTTGCACACAAGGTGGTTCTGGCTGGGAGGCTTTGGTTTTGGCAGTTTCTGCCCAGTTAATGGGTGCTTTGTTTGGCAAAAGTGCAAAATAATTGGAGGGTTTCTCTGCCAAAGTAGAATGTCAGCTGGTTACAACACCCAGCAAAAACAGAGTAAAGCCTTGGCTCACGAGGTGGAGGATAAGCCTGGCGCAGTAACTGAAAGCATGGCGGTGTCGGGAGCGTCGTCATTACCTGCTTGTGGAGCAGTTGATGAAGTTCATCAAGGGGGAGCCTCCACACCCTTAGGGCCAACACGACCAATGGGCCCACTGAGTCGCTGGCTGGCGAGAATGGTAGAGGCACATGAAAGGGAAGAGAGTCGCTAAGGTGAATGTTGGCCCCTTGGAAGATGAAACTGGTGAATTAATAGTGGGGAACACAGAAATGGCAGAGATGTTAAATCAATACTGTGCCTCAGTTTTCACAGAGGACACTAGTACCATTCCTAAAGGAACGGGCAATTCAGAGGTCATAGAAAGGGTGGAACTTGGAACAATCAACATCAATAGGGAAACGGTACTCAACAAACTCTTGGGATTGAGGGCAGACACATGTCCACGGCATGATGGCCTGCATCCTAGAGTGATAAAGGAAGTAGCAGCAGAGATAGTGGATCCATTGGTTATGATATTCCTAAATTCCATGGACACGGGAAAGGTTCCAGTGGATTACAAAAATGCAAACATAACGCCCTTATTCTAAAAGGGAGAGGGGCAAAATGTGGGAAATTACAGGCCAGTTAGCTCAACATCTGTTGTTGTTATTAGAATCAATTATCAAGGACGTAATATCAGGACATTTGGAAAGCACTATCCATCAGAGTCAGCATGGTTTTATGAAGGGCAAATCATGTTTGGCTAATTTGCTCGAGTTCTTCGAAGATGTAACAAGCAAAGTGGGTAATGGGGATCCTATAGATGTAGTACATCTGGACTTCCAGAAGTCATTTGATAAGGTGCCGCACAGAGGGTTGATTCACAAGGGGAGATCGCATGGGATTGGGGTAACTTATTAGCTTTGATAGAAGACTGGCTGATGGACTGGAGACAGAGAGTCGGGATAAATGGGTCTTTTTCTGGATGGCAAGATATAACTAGTGGGTTGCCACAGGGTTCGGTCCTTGGTCCCCAGCTATTTACAATCTATATTAACGATTTGGATACAGGGATAGAAGGTTCTATAGCCAGAATTGCAGATGACACAAAAATAGGCGGGACAGAAAGTTGCAATGAGGAAATAAGAATCTTACAAATGGATATAGATAGGTTAGGAGAGTGGGCCAAAATATGGCAGATAGAGTTTAACGTGAATAAATGTGAGGTTATGCATTTTGGTCGGAAAAAGGGAAAGGCAACTTATTATCTAAATGGGGAGACACTTTGGGGTGCTCCGATGCAGAGGGATCTGGGTAACCTCATACATGAGTCACAGTAAATGTGCATGCAGGTGCAACCGATAATAAGTAAAGCAAATGGAATGGTGGCAAATATAGCAAATGGGATTGAGTATAAAAGGTAAGGAAGTGTTGTTGCAACTATACAAGGCATTGGTAAGACCACACCTGAAGGATTGTGCAGTTTTGGTCCCCTTATTTGAGGAAAGATGTAGTGGCATTGGAGGCAGTTCAGAGGAGGTTGACTTAGATTGATTCGCCTAAAATATACGTCAACATGTCGTCAGCATACAATGAGACCCTGTACTCGTCGCCCCCCCGTTCAATCCCTCTCCAGACCCTCCGAAGGCATCTTGATTACATTAAGCAGCCTCCTCACATTCGTCAACAACTGCCTCCCCTTCACAAATCTTAACCTATCACCCCCGGGATGCAGTCCATAATTCGCGAGGCCAACACCGTCGCCAGCGGCTTGGCATCTACGTTCTGTAGTGATATCGGGCTGTTCGACCCGCACTGCTCCAGATCCTTATCCTTCTTTAATATCAGGGAGATGGAAGCCTGTGACAATGTAGAAGGGAGTTTCCACTTCTCCCTAGCTTCGTTATACGCCCTCGACAGCAGTGGCCCCAGGCCTGTCACAAACCTTTCTTAGAACTCGACCAGGAACCTGTCTGGCCCGGGGCCTTCCCTGTCTGCATCACCCTCATACTCGCCATCACCTCCTTCTGCCCAATTGAGGCCCCAGTCCCTGCTCTACTTTGGGAGACGGCAGCATGTCCAGAAACCACCACATCCCCTTCCTCCCTGGTCGGGGGCCCCGACTCATACAACCTTCTATAAAATACTTTTCATTGTATTTCGGTACATGTGACAATAAATCAAGTCCTCAAATTAAATCAATCGTCATCAATCTCTTCCAAACTGCGCCACACCAACCATTATGTCAGCTTACCCCCACCAAACGAAAAATCAACTCTGCCCCTCCACGCCTTCTCCCTGGCAACCCACTTCACTTCCGTTAACTAGCTCGCCCAGCCAGCATGACAGTCCACAGCCAAGGCTTTCAACCATCCTACCTCCCTCCAATTCCCTTCCCCCCAACCAACCAACCCAACCATCTATGCCTCAGAGTCATAAAAGGCACACTCACTATTGTCGCACCCCTGTCAAAGCCTGCCTCCAAAAACCCACCACCAACAGTTGAAAGAACACCCAAAAACTTCTCCAAAGTTCAATGTCCTCACACTCCTCCCAGTTCATTGGCTCTCATAAATGCCATCATCTCCTCTGGCGTGTTGAAATACCACTCACTTCTGGAACGTCACCCACAGACGGGCTGGGTACTGTACCCCAAACTTCACTCCCTTTTTAACGAGGGCAGCCTTAATCCGATTAAACCCAGGCTTCCCCTTCGCCAGCTCCACAGCCACGTCATGGTACACCCGCAACTCATTCCCCTTTCCAGGTACATTTCCTGGTCTGCCTCGCCGATCTAAAGACCGTCTTGTCCAGAAAGCGGTGCACCCACACCACCATCGCCCTCGGAGCCTCTCCTGCCTGCGACCTCCTCCTCAGGAGCCGATCAAAGACCCCACCCCCCATCAACTTCTCCAACATCTTTGCCACATACACCGCGGCCTCCGCACCCTCAACACCTTCAGGCATCCCGACAATCTTTAGGTTTTGCCTTCTAGAGAGATTCTCCAAATCTTCCACCTTCTCCCTCAGCCTTTTCTGGCTCTCCCACATCATTCCCAGCTCAGCCACCAACGAGGCAAACTGCTGCTCATGCTCCCCTGCCACCTCCTCCACTTTCTGGATCGTCAGGCCCTGGAACTCCAGCCTCTGCTCCACTCGCTCAATCCCAGACCTCAGTGGTCCCACCAGCATGGCTAGGACGCCCAAGGCCTCTTTCCTCTACTGCCGAAAATCATTCACGAACTCCACCATCTGCACCTTCGCCCACTGAGCAAGCAGTGCAGCCCCTTGCTCTCCGCCATCTTCCCTGGTGGCACACCACGAGAACTCTACTAATCCAACAGCACTTTCTTTCTCATGGCGCTCCTCGCCTGCGGATCCATGCACCAGCCACACTGGAGGAGTATTATCTTCCCCACTCCTGTACATTTTGCCCTAAAATACTTCGCTCCACAGGCTGGGAAAAGGCCAAATAAATTTGCTTTCAGCAGGAGCCACCAAATGTGCGACCACTCACTCCATGGCAGTCACCAGAAGTGACATTTTGTATTTTTATTAATAAGCATATTATGCTAAATACTTCCCGTTGAAACAAAGATAGTTTCAAGGGATTTATATTTGTATTGGTAAACATTAGAAATAAGGTAGTTTTAAGTGGGTTTAATTTTATGTTTCTGTACGTGGAAGGGTAAGACCTAGTTAGATTCATGCTGTACAAAGGTGTTTTGTATGTGTCAGGATTGGTTAAGTTTCAACTGTATTCTTATGGTGCTCAGAGAGGGCTACAGCATGAAGAATAAATAAAAGGCAGAAGCATATGGGTGTTGCTTAGCAACAGGGCCTTGTACAATAGAAAAGCTTTTAAGTTTTAGCTGAATTTGTGGGAAGTTCGAGACAGGATCTTGGGGAGTGACCATCTCTCAACTCTGCCAGAAGAAAAACTGGATAGGACGGGAGATGCAAAGAGGCAAGTTTACTCAAGTACAAGTTAACAGTTCAGATATCCAGGGAATTGGAAGAGAAACAATGTTTAAATCACCTGAAGTTAAAAAAACAGAGACCACTCAGGAGAGTGCAAGGAAGAGTGAAAAGTGTCGGAGCTAAAAAAGATTATTGCAGCAACTAGATTCAACCGGGGTCAGCAGACTTCAGAGGTAGATGGAATTGTCAATTTAATACAGTCTGGCAAAAGTTAAAGCAATTGTGAGCAGTTTGCACAGTAGTTAAGACAAATAAATCCTAAAGGGGTTGGTGTAAAATCCTGGACTGGATTCACTGTTAAAAGTGAGTGGAAGCTTTGTTCAAAAGTATCATTTGGAAAATCTTGTCTGGATTTCGGAATGTAAATCACTAAGGGAAATCATAATTATGGGAGAAGATTTTGGGAGTGGAGTTTGTAAACTCTCAAGTGACATTCATCTGGGGAGATTCTGAGGAGACATCCACAAGCATACATTCACTTGGGGTTCAGAGTGGAGAGTGTATTTGCCCACAGTCATCTTGTGTGCTCAAAGGGGACTTTGTGTTAATGAGACCATTGTAGATTATAATAATAATCTTTATTGTCACAAGTAGGCTTACATTAACATTGCAAAGAAGTTACTGTGAAAAGCCCATAGTCGCCACATTCCGGCACCTGTTCAGGTACACGGAGAGAGAATTCAGAATGTCCAAATTCGTGGGCAGCACGGTAGCAGTGGTTAGCACAGTTGCTTCACAGCTCCAGGATCCCAGGTTCAATTCCCAGCTTGGGTCACTGTCTGTGTGGAGCCTGCACGTTCTCCATGTCTGCGTGGGTTTCCTCCAGATGCTCTGGTTTCCTCCCAGTCCAAAGATGTGCAGGTTAGCTGGATTGGCCATGCTAAATTGCTCTTTGTGTCCAAAAAGGTTTGATGGGGTTATTGGGTTACGGGGATAGAGGTGTGGGCTTGGGTAGGATGCTCTTTCCAAGGGCCGATGCAGACTCAATGGACCAAATGGCCTCCTTCTGCACTGTAAATTCTATGATATGATTACCTAACAGCACATCTTTTGGGACTTGTGGGAGGAAACCGGAGCACCCTGGGGAAACACACGCAGACACAGGGAGAACGAGCAGACTCCACAGACAGTGACCCAACCGGGAATCGAACCTTGGACCCTGGAGCGGTGGAGCAACAGTGCTACCCACTGTGCTACCCAAGATGTACTTTGTAACCCATGTTAATCTTAAAACTAGTGTGTAATTGTTAAACTAAGGGAAGGGCTGGGGGGGGGGGGGAAGCTTGTATTGTATCATCATCCAATTTTTTGTGTTTGATAAACATTTTTTTCTTTGTTGCTAAAACTAATTAGTGGCCGTTCTTCCACATTTTACAAAAAAAAAGTTAGTCTTTTGAGCCAGGGTTCCATTCTGGAATCTTCTCATCCAGTTATGATACAAACTGGTACCATAGCACTTTGACTAAATATGAGATTAACTGACAATTATTATTGCAGCACATTTGAAGCACACCAGGGTGTTTTTCTACATGGCGAACAGAAACTGAAAATAAAAGAATACATGAACACATCGAGTACTCAAGAATCTCTCCCCCACCCCCAGTATGGAATATCAAGAGCATCACTGGCAGAGGACTCCTAATTTACCTCCTCACCACTTTTCTATCCAGAATACAATGGCACATGAATGGGGGGGGGGGGGAAGCACCAAGGCATACTGAAAATGAAAATGAAAATCGCTTATTGTCACAAGTAGCCTTCAAATGAAGTCACTGTGAAAAGCCCCTAGTCGCCACATTCGGCACCTGTTCGGGGAGGCTGGTACGGGAATTGAACCGTGCTGCTGGCCTGCCTTTGTCTGCTTTCAAAGCCGGCGATTTAGCCCTGTGCTAAACCAGCCCCTGGTTAATATTACCGCTTAATATCTTTTGGCTAAACATTAATTCACATGCAGAAAAATAATTTTAAGTCTCACCAATAAGTGGAATAAGTTAGCAGATTACAAATTGGGCAAATAACGTATTATTGCTCATACGCTCAAAAACCAGTACATTCATTGCTGTGGGACTTGATTTTATGTAAAACTCTGTTACTCAGTCTGCAAATCACGTTTGACACATAGTTAAGTGGAGTCATTTGCATGATGTGCAATGCCAAATCAGTTGACCTAATTAAAAGGCAGTAATATACAGCAGAAAATAAGATACTTACAATAACTTGTAAAAGTGGCTGTGAAGGAGTTCCTCCTTGAACTATTGACTGTAAAACAAAGTGGAAGAGATGTGTATTGCCCTTTTCACAGAAATGACAAACTAACAGTCAAATGACCATAAAAGGTAGGCCTTTTGGTCAAAGTACTTTGCAATCAAATTGAAAAGTGAGTTTGTAATACGAGATTATTCGGAAACATTATACCTCAGGGAAGCTACAGCTAGGAAAGTTCTGCCCACTCCTTCAGCATCACCCCCAATCCATTACATCACTTCATATTGCAGACATGAATCAAAATCTCAGCACTGCATGCCTCCCCAAATCATAATAATCTTTATTAACACTGCAATGAAGTTAGTGAAAATCCCCTAGTCGCCACACTCTGATGCCTGTTCGGGTACATTGAGGGAGAATTCAGAATGTCCAATTCACCTAGCAGCACGTCTTTCGGGACTTGTGGGAGAAAGCCGGAGCACCCGGAGGAAACCTACGCAGACACGGGGAGAACAAGCAGACTCCGCACAGACGGTGACCCAAGCCAAGAATTGAACCCGGGACCCTGACGCTGTGAAGCAACAGTGCCACCAATAAAACTAGCACAGGATTTGGATATTCAATATTATTAAGAATAATATTAAGTACAAAGTCTGGCAAATAATGACAACAATCTTGGTCCCCACTTTACGTGATCTTAGATCTCAACCAATATCACCTCAGAAGGACAACGAACTTGTCATTAAATTGAGTGGCAAATCAAGCAAGTAGCAAATGGTTTTTGACACTATTGTACATCAATGCTCCAAGTAGAATTTTAAAGTCACATTTATGGCTCCTATTTAGATTGCATTCTTTGATCTAAAATTAGATGATTTTGACATTGTCGTACACAAATATTGAGTATATTTTCAGCATTTTACAATAAAATGCTACCTGATTTGAGCTTTAAGCCAACAGGCAAATTTATTTAATGCTAAAGAGTGTCCCTTTAGATGCCTGGTCTTAAGTTCACTGCTGCTGTGCCTCTCATTCCACTTTGAAGATGTTCCTTAAAACCTAGCTCTACAACCAAGCTTTTAGCCACCTGTCCAATATCACCTGTGGCTTGATGCCAAGTTTTGTTCTACAATGCAATGAAACAGCACACAAGATGCAGAAAGGAAAAACGTTGGTGTAATCCTGTGTTTGAGGCACATATCAAGCTTGTCGTATGAGGAAAGGTTGAGGACTCTGGGTCTGTACTCGTTGGGAGTTCAGAAGGATGAGGGGGATCTTACTGAAACTTACAGGATACTGCGTGGCCTGGATAGAGTAGACGTGGAGAGAATGTTTCCACTTGTAGGAAAAACTAGAAGCAGAGGACACAATCTCAGACTAAAGTGACAATCCTTTAAAACAGAGATGGGGAGCAATTTCTTCAGCCAGAGAGTGGTGAATCTGTGGAACTCTTTGCCGCCGAAGGCTGTGGAGGCCAAATCACTGAGTGTCTTGAAAACAGAGACA
The DNA here is from genome assembly GCF_902713615.1 of Scyliorhinus canicula. Classification (NCBI taxonomy): domain Eukaryota; kingdom Metazoa; phylum Chordata; class Chondrichthyes; order Carcharhiniformes; family Scyliorhinidae; genus Scyliorhinus; species Scyliorhinus canicula. The sequence continues at coordinate 154,492,736 of NC_052157.1, read as the reverse complement.
GATAGGTTTTTGATCAATAAGGGAATCAGGGGTTATGGGGAGAAGGCAGGAGAATGGGGATGAGAAAATATCAGCTATGTTTGAATGGCGGAGCAGACTCGATGGGCCAAGTGGCCTAATTCTGCTCCTATGTCTATGGTCTTCTATCATAGAAGACCTTGTGCAGGAGGCCATTCAGCCCATCGAATCTGCACCAATCCTCTGGAAGAGCACCCTACCTAGGGTCAGGCCTCCACTGTATCCCATAATCCAGTAACGCCACCTTACCTTTTGGATGCTGCGGGGCAATTTAGCATGACCAATCCACCTAACCTGCGCATCTTTGGGCTGTGGGAGGAAACAGGAGCACCCTGAGGAAACCCATGCAGACATGGGGCTAAAGTGCAAATTGCACACAGCCACCCATTGCCGGAATCAAACCCGGGTCCCTGGTGCTGTGAGGCAGCAGTGCCAACCATTATGCCACCGTGTTGCCCCAGGGATACGGCAGATTATAAAGTTGCATAATGAGCTACTCTGCTTATTCACCTTTGAAAACGAAACGGGCAAAGTTAACACGAGGGGCCTGTTATAAAGCACCAGGTTTGGAGCATATGAGGAAAGAGAAATTCACTCATCCTTTCAATGGACTAGGGAGCTCTCAGCAAGACTAGCATTTGTTGTCCATCCCTAATTGCCCTTGAACTGGGTGACTTGTGAGGCCATTTCAGAGGGCAGGTAAGAGTAAACCACATTGATGTGGATCTGGAGTCACATGTCAATCAGACCGGGTAAAGACAGCAGATTTCCTTCCCTAAAGGGCATTCGTGATCCAAATGGATATGATAATCAATAGCAGTTTCATGGTCATTATAACGCAGACTAGCTTTACATTCCAGATTTTTAAAAAAAAATTTAGTCCCCAATTCATTTTTTCCAATTAAGGGGCAAATTTAGCGTGGCCAATCCACCTACCCTACACATCTTTGGATTGTGGGGGCAAAGCCCACGCAAACACAGGGAGGATGTGCAAACTCCACACGGACAGTGACCCAGAGCTGGGGTCGAACTTGGGACCTTGGTGCCGTGAGGCAGCAGTGCTAATCACTGCGCCACCATGCTGCCCTGCATTCCAGATTTTATTAGCTAAATTCAAATACCACCGGCTGCCGTGTTAAGATTTGAACCCATGCCCCCAGAGCATGAACTTGGGGTCTCTTATATTCTGAAGAGATAAAACAAGTAAAAATAGTAGTTATTTTAATGGTAATGTCACTTCAAATTTAAGCTGAGAACATCAGTGATACTGCGTTGAAATTGGTAAATTTCATCCATGGCTACTGCATAAAGCAGCTGCGCAGGTGCTTTTGAGTGTTTCCTTGAATTGGTAATAAGTGCTTCATATGGGCAGCATGTGGCGCAGTGTATAGCGCCGAGGACACGGGTTTGAACCCCGGCCGTGGGTCACTGTCCGCGTAGAGTGTGCACATTCTCCCTATGTCTGCAATGGTTTCACCCCCACAACCGAAAATATTACTTACTGGCTTTATTTGTGCAGGTTAGGTGGATTAGCCACGCTAAATTGTTTCTTAATTGGGAAAAAAAAAATAATTGGGTACTCTAAAAAATTTTTTTAAATGCTTCATAGAGGGAATGGAGGCCAATGGCAGCCTTGGGGGACAACAATCACAAAATGATCTAGAATCTGAAATATTGAGAAAAAGTACATTTATCTATTTAAAAGTTAATTCTTTCAAATAATTGATGCATTAGCTTAATTAGATGGAAGAGGTAATATTTCAATACAGAATAATACATAGAACATAGAACAGTACAGCACAGAACAGGCCCTTCGGCCCTCAATGTTGTGCCGAGCCATGATCACCCTACTCAAACCCACGTATCCATCCTATATCCGTAACCCAACCCGTAACCTTACTTTTATTAGCACACTACGGGCAATTTATCATGGCCAATCCACCTAACCCGCACATCTTTGGACTGTGGGAGGAAACCGGAGCACCCGGAGGAAACCCACGCACACAGGGGGAGGACGTGCAGACTCTACACAGACAGTGACCCAGCCGGGAATCGAACCTGGGACCCTGGGGCTGTGAAGCATTTATGCTAACCACCATGCTACCCTGCTGCCCCTACAGTCCAAAGATATTCAGGTTAGGTAGATTAAGCGGCAATTTAGCATGGTCAGTGTCCAAAGATGTGAAGGTTGGGTGGGTTTACACGGACAGATGCTATTTCAGAGGGTCGGTGCAGACCTGATGGGCCGAATGGCCTCCTTCTGCACTGTTGTGATTCTATGGTTAAGTGGGTCATCTTTAAGCTTGCTACTAAATTCCTGAATCAGCAAGCAGAGGAGGAATAAACGTGTACTTAAGAGGAATGATTTGCAGGGTACAGGAAAAAGCTGGGATGCAGGACAAAATTGGAATCCTCTTTTGAGCAGCCAGCACAAGCTTGACATGTGAAATGTCATCCTGCTGCCAGATTCTATTCTCAGATTATTTGACTTGAAAATTTTCTGATCAACATAAACTTATATTTCTCCCTCAGATACTGACTAAGCTATAGAGCCAGAGAACTGTACAACACAAAAATGAGCATGTGCAGCCCAATACGTCTGTGTGCAATCTTTGCCACAGCAATCCAAAACTAGTTGTTGCACCTTGGTGTGCTCAAATTGCCTGCCGTATCTATTGATGTAACAAGTGAATACTCATCAACGATGTGGACACTTGTTTGGCATTGTGGGAAATCCTGAAGGGGAAAAGCAGTAGCTTCTCCCTCACCTTGATTATCTAAACACAAATTTGAGTTAGCTCGCTCAGTTGATCATGTTTTAAAAGCAGCCTCAAATCAGAAAAGTCTACCTCAGGCCTTTCTCCACTGATGCATTTTTTCCTGTGCAAATAAAGCCAGTAAGTAATATTTTGTACAACAGAAAACTCAGGAAAAACACTGCGGAACTTTGCAACATCAGTGGAGGATTAACAATCGAGTCCATACGATGCTTCTTCAGAACTCTGCTTCTCTCTCTGCGGATGCTACCAGACCTTCTGAGTTTTCCCCAGCACTTTCAGATTTCCAGCATCTGTAGTCTTTTTTCTTTTATTATATGGCGTTAGTTATTCACCCATCCTCCTTCAGTGGCTCAGTGTCAATTTTGTCTGCTAACATTTGAAATGAAATGAAAATCGCTTGTCACAAGTAGGCTTCAAATTAAGTTGCTGTGAAAAGCCCCTAGTCGCCACATTCCAGCACCTGTTCGGGGAGGCTGGCACAGGAAATGAACCATGCTGGCCTGCCTTCAAAGCCAGCCGTTTAGCTGTGTGCTAAACCAGCCCATTTGTGAACACACTTGGGGGGGGGGGGGGAAGAGGAGACACATTTTATTTACACTTTAGTAGCACAGTGGTTAGCACTGTTGCTTCATAGCACCAGTGTCCCAGGTTCGATTTCCCACTGGGTCACTGTCTGTAAGGAGTCTACATGTTCTCCCCGTGTCTGCGCGGGTTTCCTCCGGGTGCTCTGGTTTCCGCCCACAAGTCCCGAAAGACATACTGTTGGGTGAATTGGACATTCTGAATTCTCCCTGTGTGTACCCGAACAGGCGCCGGAGTGTGGTGACTAGGGGATTTTCACAGTGACTTATAGTAATCTTTATTACTAGGGGGCATAGGTTTAAGGTGCGAGGGGCAAGGTTTAGAGATGTACGAGGCAAGGTTTTTTTTTACACAGAGGGTAGTGGGTGCCTGAAACTCACTGTCGGAGGTGGTGAAGCAGGGACGATAGTAACCTTTAAGGGGCAAATGCATGAATAGGATGGGAATAGAGGGATACGGACCCAGGAAGTGTAGAAGATTTTAGTTTAGACGGGCAGCATGGTCGGCACAGGCTTGGAGGGCCGAAGGGCTTGTTCCTGTGCTGTACTTTTCTTTGTTCTTTATTACTGCCACAAGTAGGTTTACATTTACACTGCAATTAAGTTACTGTGAAAATCATAATGTAAACCTACTTATGACAATAATGAAGATTATTATTAAAAAAGATAACCACCTGAACACAAAGCTGTGCAGGGTTTTTAATAAATTTTGAAGGAAATTCACAATTGGGCAGCACAGAATGCCTTACAGCTCCAGGGTCCCAGGTTCGATTGCCGGCTTAGGTCACTGTCTGCACGTTCTCCCCGTGTCTGCGTTCCTCCCACAGTCCAAAGATGTGCAGGTCAGGTGAATTGGTCATGCAAAATTGTCCTTAGTGCCCAAAAAAGGTTGGGCGGGGATAAGGGTGGGAGGTGCTCTTTCCCAGGGCCGGCGCAGATTCGATGGGCGGAATGGCCTCCTCCTGCACTGTAAAGTCTATGACTGTCTGCACTCACTCATACTGAAAGGGATAGCCATATTTATTTGCAGCTCCGTTTGATTTTTAATCCGAGAGAAAAGTTGTGAGGTTTTAAAGGTTACAACATTGGCCAAATTCAACTCCTGCAGCTTTGCAGAGCCAGGGCCCAGTGTAGAGGCTTCACGTCCCACACACGCACCCTAACCCTTCACAGCAGTAATTTAAAACACAACTTAATGACCTGATGCTATCGTTTCCCCCTTTCTCGATGCACAGTCGCCCATTTGAACAACTTTGGTGCAGAGGAATCTCTCCCTACAACACTGGCTGATGATGGATCGACACCACGGTGGTGGTGGGGGGATTTATTTTCACGATGTAAAAAGTGCTGCGTACGCACCGATATGGCTCCCTCCGACAGTCGAAACGCCATCCTTTACGCCGCTTTGAGCTCCGAGCCGGTTTTTGAAATCCCTTCTAAACAACCGCTCCCGCTTTCCCACCGTGGCGCCAAAAACAGCCCAGCGCACGCTGCGGGGCTGCCCCGGTACTGGCAACGCGCAGGCGCGGTCAGCCTGCTCGCCGGGCGGCTCGGCTTCATTCCCCTCACTGCGCCTGTGCAGTGCCTACACTTGGCGGGGGGTGGGGGGGGTTGACGCGCTGACGTCTCACGGTTTTCCTCGCCTCCCGCTCGGAGCCGTCCGACCGCCACGGCGGGGGGTCGCTGACAGTGCGCATGCGTGATCTCCCCGCGCGCCCCGCCCCACTGCTTTCCGGGCACCGCGGCTTCATTATCCCCACTGCGCGTGAGCAATGCCAACACTTGCGCTTGGAGGGGCGCTGGGACGGAGATTGCGTGATGACGTCGAAGGAGGAGGACGATTCGAGACTGGAGGGCCATATCTGACCTGTGAGCAACAAGGGTTTCCATTTGGCTTTCAGGACATCTCAGTGTGTTTTGCAGCCAGTGATGTACTTTTACAGCCAGTGATGTACTTTTGAAGCACAGACACTGGTGTAGGAAATGCAGTGGCCACTTTGAGCACAGTAAGCTCCCACAAGCTGCAGTGTGATAATGATCAGGTTGTGAGTTAAATATTGGTCAGGCAGGATAGGGTGATCTCCGGCACCTGGGGAGGGGAGGGTTTCGGACATCTACCGGGAACTTCAGGAGGCGGAGGAGGCCCCACTAGAGGAGCTTAAGGGCAAATGGGAGGAGGAGCTAGGTGGGGAGCTGGATGCAGGCCTGTGGGCGGATGCCCTAAATAGGGTCAATTCCTCTTCATCATGTGCCAGGCTCAGCTTAATCCAGTTTAAGGGGGCGCACATGACGGCAAACAGGATGAGCAAGCTCTTTAAGGTTAGATTGGATTGGATTGGATTTGTTTATTGTCACGTGTACCGAGGTACAGTGAAAAGTATTTTTCTGCGAGCAGCTCAACAGATCATTCAGTACATGGGAAGAAAAGGGAATTAAACAAAATTCAAGAAAATACATAATAGGGCAACACAAGATATACAATGTAACTACATAAGCATTGGCATCGGATGAAGCATACAGTGTGTAGTGTTAATGAGGTCAGTCAATAAGAGGGTCATTTAGGAGTCTGGTGACAGTGGGGAAATAGCTGTTTTTGAGTCTGTTCGTGCGTGTTCTCAGACTTCTGTGTCTCCTGCCCGATGGAAGAAGTTGGAAAAGTGAATAAGCCGGGTGGGAGGGATCCTTGATTATGCTGCCCGCTTTCCCCAGGCAGCCGGAGGTGTAGATGGAGTCCATGGATGGGAGGCAGGTTCGTGTGATGGACTGGGCGGTATTCACGACTCTCTGAGGTTGAGGATAAATGTGCGAGGTGTGTGGGCAGCCCTGCAGATCATGTCCATATGTTCTGGGCATGCCCGGCTCTTAAGGGATTCTGGCAGGGTTTTGCTAAGGCAATGTCCAAGATCTTAGACACGTGGGTGGTGCCAAGTCCAGACATAGTGATCTTTGGTGTGTCAGACGATCCGGGAGTTCAGGAAGCGAAAGAGGCCGACTTATTGGATTGGATTTGTTTATTGTCACATGTACCGAGGTACAGTGAAAAGTATTTTTCTGCGAGCAGCTCAACAGATCATTAAGTACATGGGAAGAACTGACATCTATAAGGTAATGCAGGAGGTGGAGGAGTCGTCAATGGAGGAGCTGAAGGCTAAATGGGAGGAGGAACTCGGGGAGCAGATAGAGGATGGGACTTGGGCGGAGGCCTTGGAGAGAGTCAACTCCTCCTCCTCATGTGCGAGGCTTAGTCTCATCCAATTTAAGGTGCTGCACCGGGCCCACATGTCCGGGACTAGGATGAGTAGGTTCTTCGGGGGTGAGGACAGGTGCACCAGATGTTCGGGGAGTCCTGCGAACCACGCCCATATGTTCTGGGCATGCCCAGCACTGGAAGAATTCTGGAAGGGGGTGGCGGGGACGGTGTCGAGGGTGGTTGGATCCAGGGTCAAACCAGGGTGGGGACTCGCGATTTTTGGGGTTGGGGTGGAGCCGGGAGTGCAGGAGGCGAAAGAGGCCGGTGTCCTGGCCTTTGCGTCCCTAGTAGCCCGTCGAAGGATTCTGTTACAATGGAAGGATGCAAGGCCCCCAAGCGTGGAGACCTGGATCAGTGACATGGCGGGATTTATAAAATTGGAAAAGGTCAAATTTGCCCTGAGAGGATCAATACAAGGGTTCTATAAACGATGGCAGCCTTTTCTGGACTTCCTGGCTCAGAGATAGGTAACTGGGTCAATAGCAGCAGCAACCCGGGGGGGGGGGGGGGGGGGGGGTGCATTATTGTAGTGTTTATTCTGTAACTTTATAGTGTGTTAATTTGCGTTGTGGTTAAAATGCTGGGTTGTTCATGGGGATGGGGCGAATGTATATGATTGTTTTTTTTAAAATAAATTTAGAGTACCCAATTATTTTTTCCAATTAAGGGGCAATTTAGCGTAGCCAACCCACCTACCCTGCACATCTTTGGGTTGTGGGGGTGAAACCCACGCAGACACGGGGAGAATGTGCAAACTCCTTACGGACAGTGACCCAGGGCCGGGATTCGAACCCGGGTCCTCAGCGCCGTAGGCAGCAATGCTAACCACTGTGCCACCGTGCCGCCCATGTATATGATTGTTAATATTATTGTTATTTTCGGTATTTTACTAAGGTGCGTTATTGTTGTATAAAATCAAAATTTCTCAATAAAAATTATTTTTAAAAAAAAGTACATGGGAAGAAAAGTGAATAAAAGAAAATACATAATAGGGCAACACAAGATATACAATGTAACTACATAAGCACCGGCAACGGATGACGAGGCCTTTGCCTCCCTGGTAGCCCGGAGACGGATTATTTTAATGTGGAGGGACTCTAAGCTCCCGAGTGTACAGACCTGGGTTAGTGACATGGCCGGGTTTCTCAGTCTCGTGAAAATAAAGTTTACCTTGAGAGGGTCCATGGCGGGTTTCTCTCGGAGGTGGCAGCCGTTCCTCGACTTTCTAGGAGAGCAGTAAAGGTCAGCAGCAGCAGCATCCGGGGGGGGGGGGGGGGGGGGAATCATTACGTTGTATTGTTCTTTTCTTTGTATATACGGTTAACATTTATTTTGTTCTGTTAATTGTTGCGTACGGTTATGCAAAAATTTTGTTTTTGACAAAAATTTGAAGGAAAAATAATTTTTTTAAAAATATATTGGTCAGGGTACAGATGTGAAAAAACAGCACCTCTGACACTGCAGCACTGCGTCAGTCCTGGCCTTTAGCTCACATCCCTGGAGCTGAACGTGAACCTATAATTGTCTGCCTCAAGTGGGTTGCCTACCCTCGAGAATTGGCCTGGAGTCTTATAGAAACATATAAAATTACGAAGGGATTATCTAAGATAGAAGCGGAGAGGTTGTTGCCACTGGCGGGTGAAACTAGAACTAGGGGGGCATAGCCTCAAAATAAGGGGGAGCAGATTTGGGACTGAGCTGAGGAGGAACCTCTTCACCCAAGGGGTTGTGAATCTGTGGAATTCCCTGCCCGGTGAAGCATTTGAGGCTACCTCCCTGAATGTTTTCAAGGTAGGTGATTTTAGAACAGTAAAGGAATTACATGTGAGCGGGCGGGTAGGTGGAACCGAGTCCACAAAAGTATCGGCCATGAGCTTATTGCATAGCGGAGCAGGCTTGAGGGGCAAGATGGCCGACTCCTGCTCCTAGTTCTGACGTTCTTATGTCTCCAAGAATTGGAGATCAACCTCCAGGATGCGGCTGTGTGCAACCCTGGAGAAAAATCATAATTTAAAAAATATATATTTTTTGTCATTTTCGTGACCCAAGCAATTAATGACCACTCACGGGCCTCCTCTTGCTGATGCTGGGAGTTTTTCCTTTGGAGGTCTTCATGCTCCCAGGTCTTCCCGCCCCGGGTTCCTCCCACCTCCCCCCCCCCCAATCCTGACACTCCCATCCCGCTCCCTTCTTTGGAGCCTGCCAGAATTCTGTCCTAGTGCTTTGTCTGGTTTGACCTTGGATTGTATAATTTGAAAGAAAAATTGTTAACTCGTACAAATGCTGTTGCCGCTCTCCTATCCTGCACCAAGACCAGTTCATCCCCCTGGAATCCTCTTCAACCTTTCTCCAAGATTGCTCACAACAGTATCCAGAGGATTAATCTTTAAATCCTTAAGATTTCAGGACAATGTTACAGGATTATCTACCCTATTAATGACTCAAAAAGTTGCGTTTAAATCCTCCTCCACCTCTTCCTATATCAGGAACCTCATCCAGCTGTACAAGTCACTCCCAAGCTCCATACTGTTCAGACTTCAGCCTCCACTTCATGCCACCTTTGCTGTGCCGTGCAATTTGAATTACATGGAATATAATGCACAGAAAGAGGCCATTCGGCCCAACTGGCCCGTGCTTAGACTGGTATGAATCTCTTCCCATTCCACCTCCATCATCTCTTTCTGTTTCCTTTTCTCTCATGTACTCATTCAATTTACTTTTGAAAGCATTTTCCTCAACCACATCCTGTGTTAGTTCCACCTTCAAACCACTCCCTGAGTTACAAAATTTATCTTTATTTCCCTGGATTTATTCGTAACCATTTTGCATCTATGGGTACTAGTTTTGGATTCCCCCCCCCCACAAGTGGAAACATTGGGCGCGATTCTCCGACCCCCACGGCCGGGTGGGAGAATCGCAGGAGTGCCAGGCGATTCACGCCACGCCGCCCTGGCACCCGCACGCGATTCTCCCCCACCCCCCCAAAACGGCGTGTCGCGTTTTTAGGCAGGCCGCTCGGAGAATCAGCGCTCGCCGTTTCTGACGGTCGAGCGGCAATTCTCCGGCCCGGATGGGCCGAGCGGCCTGCCTAATCCAACCGGTTCACGCCGGCGCCAACCACACCTGGTCGCTGCCGGCGTGAACAGCACGCGACCACTACGTGTGGGGGGGTGGGGGGGGGGGGGAGGATCGAGCACCAGGGGGGAGCTCAGGAGGAGTCTGGCCCGCGCTAGTTGCCCACCGATCGTCGGGCCGGCATCTCTAAAAGACGCACTCTTTTCCCTCCGCCGCCCTGCAAGATCAATGCTCCATTCTTGCGGGACGCCCGCGGGGAGGACGGCAATCGTGCATGCGTGGGTGACGTCATTTAGGCGCCACCGGCCGCATCATTCAGGCGGCGCCGCTTTCTCGCGGGCTCCAAGGCCCGGCACGTGAAATTGACGCACCGCCGCTCCTAGCCCCCTGGGGGTGGGAGAATAGGGGGCGAGGAGTGGCCTCCGACGCCGGAGTGAAACACTCCGGTTTTCACTCCAGTGTCGGCACTTTGTCTCCCTTTGGGAGAATTGCGCCCATTCTCTCTACAGTTGACAGGCATGCCAGCATTTACCTCGAACCCATGTCCTGGAATTTCTCTACTCCCCCCGCCACCCACCTGTCCTTCAAGATAGGGCAGCATGGGTAGCACTGTTGCTTCACAGCTCCAGGATCCCAGGTTCGATTCCCAGCTTGGGTCACTGTCTGTGTGGCGTCTGCACGTTCTCCCCGTGTCTCCGGGTGCTCCGGTTTCCTACCACAAGTCCCGAAAGATGTGCTGTTAGCTGAATTGGACATTTTGATTTCTCCCCCTGTGTACTTGAACAGGCACCGGAGTGTGGCGATTGGGCGCTTTTCGCAGTAACTTCATTGCAGCTTTAATGTAAGGCTACCTGTGACAATAAAGATTACGTTTTTAAAAAAATAATCTTACTTCCTTAAACCCCACCTTGTTGCCCAGCCTTTTGACAATTCTTTATAATGTATCTTTTTTGTTTTAGCATCTATTTTCACCTTGTGCTTTTGTCACATCTGTGTATTAACGGCTCTGTATAAATGCCATTTGTTGATGGAGCTCAGCTGACGCACTATCCGGTGTTCAGTGGGGTGGACGGATGCAAAGGTTGGGGGGAATTCAACAATAGCAAAGCCACCAAGTGTCAAGGGGAGGTGGTTAGACGCCCTCTTGTCGGACAGAGTCATTGCTCCACACCGAATGTTACTTACCGCTTATCAGCAGCCCCCCCCCCCCCCCCCCCCCCCCCTTCCAGGTCTGGATGTTGTCCAAGTCTTTGCACGCAAGTACGTACTGCTTTGTTTTCTGAGCTGGCAAATGGAACTGAACACTGCAATGATCAGTGCGCGTCGCCATTGCTGACCTTTGCGGGCGAGATCATTGATGAAGCAGCTGAAAATGGATGGGCTGAGAACACTGCCCACAGGAACACCTTCAGCGTTGTCCTGGGACTGAGATGATTGGCCCTCATCAATCACAGCCCCTTTTCTTCCAAAATTATATTATTCATAGAATTTGTAAAAGAACATTACATAACAGTTCAAATTTGAGGTTACATAAAGTGCAATGCAGATCGGTTTCTTCCAGTTCGCCACACTTGCCATTACAGATTATGCTTACAATGTTCATTTAGGTTTCGTGTCAAACATTCTCTGTTGCATACAGCCCGAGAGATTTTACACAGCTTCCAGCCTCGCAGTGTGCTATGGCGGAAAGACAATGGACTTTCCCTTATGCTTGATAGTGCGGCATGGTACACTATGTGTTCATTGTAAAGCACAAGAGAAAACCAGTTGGGTCCATTCAGCTCCATCCTGAAGACCATCTGCTCTATTATTAACCAAACTCTTTTAATCTGAGGGTAAGCTCTCCAAGCCTTTACCCAGCCATAAAACGCAGTCACCGCCAACTAACCTTTCATCCTACATTATTTACTGCTGATTGGTTGCCTTTTTCGGCATGACATTTTACATAGTCGTAGAAACTCAACAACCCCACAGCAGTAGAGTTCTCGTAACCCTCAACCCTGTCTCTGGCCTTTTCAAATGAATTGCCGCGCGTTTAGCTGAGAATTTATTTCTCAGACCAGCCACACTGCTTGGTGCCCTTCTAGTCTGCACATCTTCTCTCACCTTTTGTATTTCTCAGTTCCCAATCTACCACTCAAATCTTCAAATGTCTCTCCCACTCTGCTTGGGCCTAAATAGACCCATTGTTGTAAAGTTAACGTATGTCACAGGTTGTGGAGTGGGAGAATATGGGGCAATCCCAGGAAATTCATCAGTGAATTTGATCATGTCTTACAGTGATTTTAGGAAGCGCTGACAAATGTTACAGTATTGAACTCCTGGAACCTGAGGACTGTGTGCCATCTGTGAGAAGCGCGGGGCAGTATTTATTGCATACTCTTTGTGTAAAGAACGCAGTTTTTAACATAATAATGCAAAAATAATCTGGTCTCTCCTGGGTTGACGGGAATCAAACCTGAGCTTCAGTAGGAGCCGCAGAGTGATGCAGTGCTGAGATCGAGCTTGGGTTTAAATAATTCAGAATGTTAAATAGTGGTGTTGCATCGCTTCATAGATATATGTCTTGTACCTTGCACTCGTGTCCCACAGCAGATGTCACCCTTCCACATCTATTGCAAGGCAGTGTCTGATCGATGTGATGCGAAATGCAAATGAGAAAAAAATAGTTGTTGGACGTTTGTTGCATTTGGCAATTAACTGCATAATTTCACTATCATGGAAATATGTCCCAAGGGAAGACCACAATTAAAAAGTGAGCAACCTGTTAAGGCAGACCATTTACATGCACAGAAAGCTGCACCAATCTGCCTTACCCAGCATATAAAGGAATGCATTTTGTCCAGTGGAAAGGTGATTTTCGTCTCAAAAACTACAATCTCTGCCACAGCATTCTTATAAAGTGCATGCCAAAAATGAAAATTCCTGCAATTTAAGGAGAAAAAAAAACTGCCAAAGTCCTTTCTGCTCCTGTGTTGAGCTTCACAAAAGCATATGTAATGACATTGATGGATGTTGATTTGAAAATCGTCTCAATGAAATATGAACAACTTGATAAAAAAAGTACCCACAGGCTTTTGAAAATTGACATGTTTGTAAGCGGCTCCAAACGGTTGCCATCAGCTAGAGTTGTCAGTCTCGCTTTTTCCACCAGATGGCACTTTGTTTTATTGTTGTCGCTGGTTCCAGAGGAAAGTCTTGAGGCGGAATTTTCCAAATATTGCACAGCGTGCAATATTTCCGGATCAGGGGCGAAATTCTCCGCAGACCGTCGTAACGCCGATTTCCGGCGAGCATAATTGGTGTGGATGACTCCGGCGTGGGGGCCTTCTTTTAGGCGGCTATTCTCCGTTCCCGGAGGGGCCAGCAGCGGACTGACGTGATACGCGTCAGTTTCACCAGCTGCGGAAGTGGTGAGACCCGGCATTTTGGTGGGGGGAGGAGGAGGAGAGAGACAGACCGGCATTGGGGGGGGGGGGGGGGGGGGGGGGAGGAGAGAGACAGACCCGGCATTTGGGGGGGAGGAGAGAGACAGACCGGCATTTGGGGGGGGGGGAGGAAGGAGGGGGGGGAGGAAGGGGGGGGGAGGAGGAAGGGGGGGGAGGAAGGAGGGGGGGAGGAAGGAGGGGGGAGGAGGAAGGAGGGGGGAGGAAGGAGGGGGGAGGAAGGAAGGGGGGAGGAGGGAGGAAGGAGGGGGGAGGAAGGAGGGGGGGGAGGAAGGAGGGGGGGAGGAGGAAGGAAGGGGGGAGGAGGCGGAAGGAAGGGGGGAGGAGGAAGGAAGGGGGGAGGAGGCGGAAGGAAGGGGGGGAGGAGGAAGGAGCGGGGAGGAGGAAGGGGGGGGAGGAAGGAGGGGGGGAGGAAGGAGGGGGGAGGAGGAAGGAGGGGGGAGGAAGGAGGGGGGAGGAGGAAGGAGGGGGGAGGAAGGAGGGGGGAGGAAGGAAGGGGGAGGAGGGAGGAAGGAGGGGGGGGAGGAAGGAGGGGGGGAGGAAGGAGGGGGGGAGGAGGAAGGAAGGGGGGAGGAGGAGGAAGGAAGGGGGGAGGAGGAAGGAAGGGGGAGGAGGCGGAAGGAAGGGGGGAGGAGGAAGGAAGGGGGGGAGGAGGAAGGAAGGGGGGGAGGAGGAAGGAAGGGGGGGAGGAGGAAGGAAGGGGGGGAGGAGGAAGGAAGGGGAGGAGGAGAGAGGAGGGGGGGGTGTGGGTACCGGCCTTCAGAGGGGGGGGGGTGTGGGTACCGGCGTTGAGGGGGGGGGGACCCAGCGTTGAGAGGGGGGGACCCGGCGTTGAGAGGGGGGGTTGCGGCGATGAGGGGGGGTTGCGGCGTTGAGAGGGTGGGGGGGTGCGGCGTGAGGGGGGGGTTGCGGCATTGGGGGGGGGGGTGGTTGGGGAGGGGGGTAGGGGTGGTGGGGAGGGGGGTAGGGGTGGTGGGGGGGTGGTTGGGGTAGGGGGCAGCGGCGTACAGAGGGGGGGGCGACGGTGCGTTGGCCCCGGGCATCCGTTGCCCCCCCTCTGCACGCCGCTGCCCCCAAACCCCCCTCTACCCCCTCCACCACCCCTACCCCCTCCACCACCCTACCCCTCCACCACCCCTACCCCCTCCACACCCCTACCCCCCCTCCCCACCACCCCTACCCCCCTCCCCACCACCCCTACCCCCCAATGCCGCAACCCCCCCCATGCCGCAACCCCCCCCCCGATTGCCGCAACCCCCCCCCGATGCCGCAACCCCCCCCGATGCCGCAACCCCCCCCCGATGCCGCAACCCCCCCGACTTTTGCCGCAACCCCCCCCCCCCCCACACTGAACGGCGTCAACCATCATCAATGGTTGACGCCGTTTTAAAGCTACTCTGTGGCCATGGGTCACGTCGGCGGGACTTTGGCCCATCCGGGCCGGAAATTTGTTCAAACAAAAATATAATGAAATCCCGCCGGCGCCGGCTGTTTTCAGACGCTGCCGGCGGGATTTACACAACGCAGATTTTTGACCGGTCCGAGAATAAAAAACCCTGCGGGAGCGGGATTAACGCCGCTGCCGGCCGATTCTCCGACCCTGCGTGGGGTCGGAGAATTTCGCCCCAGGCGAGAAAGGCGGTGTCAAACTCACTGCTTTCACACCTGCCTTTTCTAGCCAGATCAAACAACACTCTGTATAAGTCCTGGATTTACACAGCCTAAATTCACCAGCAAAACTGGGATTCAGAGATCGGAAGGGCACCATGTTCTCAAAGTGAAGTCGAAGGCCCCCCCATTTCCCCAACATCGGGACCCCTGGCAGACAAGGAGAACACGCCCAACATAAAGGACCAACCTCCCGACCCCACCACTAAATGACGAGATCACCATCCCACACCACGCAGCACTGTGGCTTCACCGCGCCTGGGTTTGATTCCCGGCTTGGGTCACTGTCTGTGCGGAGTCTGCACGTTCTCCCCTTGTCTGCGTGGGCTTTCTTCCGGGCGCTCCGGTGTCCTTCCACAAGTCCCGTAAGACGTGCTGTTAGGTGAGTTGGACATTCTGAATTCTCCCTCACTGTACCCGAACATGAAGTGGCCAGAGTGTTTCATAGTAAATTCATTGCAGTGTTAATGTCAGCCTACTTCTGACAATAATAAAGATTATTTTTATTATTATCAGGGTGATCCGGTTCCCTTCCCCTCCTCGCCAGCATCGGGGCACCCCCCCCCCCCATTCTGTGCGAAGCCTCCCACAGCCATGAAAGCACAAACCCCCCCCTCCCCAAATAATGGAAACCACTTCCAGTGGGGTTCCTTAGATGCCCCACCCCTGACACTGCCAGCCTGGCACTGCACTGCCTGTCCATGTCCCTCACCTCCCGGGGACGATACTCACCTCTGTGCCCCCAGCGTGGTAATTACGACTGGTTTGTGTTTTTGGAAATCAGCAGTAATGTTTAGAACATAGAACATACAGTGCAGAAGGAGGCTATTCGGCCCATCGAGTCTGCACCGACCCACTTAAGCCCTCACTTCCACCCCGTAACCTAATAATCCCTCCTAACCATTTGTTTTGGTCACAAAGGCAATTTATCATGGCCAATCCTCCTAACCTGCACGTCCTTGGACTGTGGGAGGAAACCGGAGCACCCGGAGGAAACCCACGCAGACACGGGGAGAACGTGAGGACTCCGCACAGACAGTGACCCAGCGGGGAATCGAACCTGCAGTGCCATCCACTTGTGCTACTGCGCTGCCCGTTGACTGAAACATTAATGTATTCTAATTTATTGAAATCAGGTTCACGCCCTTTTCTGGGCATGAAGCCAATCGCAACATCGGAGAGGGTCCAGGAACACCGTGATCGGAAGTCTCGCTGGTGTAAATCCCATCATGGCTCTCGCTAGAGTTACCGGCCATAACGCGGTTTGAGCCCGCGGTGGACGGGCCCTGAAAATGTAGCCCCTGATGAAGACAAATTGTAGATATGGCCTCTGAGTTTCCCGCCTCACACCTCCTCACGCCGTGTTTTGTGGCTGTGGAGGTGAATCAGCATTGACCACCTGTGGGATCTTCTGATCCGGCCAAGGTCTATGGGTCGCCCACTCAGCCACTGGGAAACCTGCCGCGGGGGTCACCTTCAGCGGGACTAGGAGATCCTGCTCAAGGTGTGTGCTGCTTCCTCCGTGTTTAGCTATGTTCTGCTCCGCTCCCTGGAGACCATTCAGCCCATCAGTTCCATGCCAGCCCTCTTTGAAACAATCCTGTCATAGCCATGCCCCTAGTCTATCCCTGTGATCCTGCAGGTTTATTTCCCTCATCTCCGCTTCCGCCATGCTTGTAGTCCGTGAGTTCCGGATCATTACCAATTGTTGCATTAAAAAGTTCTTCATCACACCCCTCCCTTTCCCTTGCCCAAAACTTTGAATCTGTCCTTGTTACATTAGCTAATGGGAACAGCTTTTCTTTGCCCACCCTATCTAAACCTGCCATAATCTTGTACACCTCGATCAGATCTCCCCACTAGGAAAGTAAACTCGGCTTCCCCAACCTTGTAGCTAAATTGCCTAATCTCTGGCAACATTCTGCTGAATCTCTGCAACCATCTCAAGGTCAAACTGAACCTAACAAGGCATTCATCAGCTGTCTTCAGCCATCTCAGCCCTAAACTGTGGAATTCCCTCCTTCAATGTTACCAACCCCTATGAACCTATGAACTATGAACCCCTCAGGGGCCGAACCCTATATTGTATACGGTTCCCTTCCTACACCTTGGAGTACGGTGTTTCAGAGGGGGGGGGGGGGGACAGGAACGGAGCCTCCCTCCTAATTGGGAGGAACCTCACAGGATATAAACCCCGACCTGTTCCCACAGTGACTGTGAGGGGTGAGGAGTAGTGTAATATAGTGAGTAGAGTAAATACACCTAGTTGTTATCCTGCCTACCTGGTGTCATATGAAGTCCTTACCTTCAGCTATTACACTGGCGACAAGGATAAGGTGGAGCTGCCGCAGCCACCAGACTTTTTGCTTCTGACCAGCTTCATCTAGGCTTGGAGAAGCCTTCACCCTGAGCAGAGCAATGATGCTCACTGGTAAGCTGGAACCATTTGACATTGACACTGATGATTGGGCCCAATACATTGAGCGAGTACAGCTGTAATTTCAGATAAATGCCATCGCGGGTGATGAATGGCAGACGGTCACACTGCTATCGGCAATCCAACCTGTGCTTTAATTAAAAGCCTCACCTACCCGGACAGGCCGTACACACTGCTGTTCGCAATGCTGGTCGACTTGGTCGAAAGGCACTTAATCCCGCAAAGGGAGCATGGATGAGAACACTCAACCCCGTTATTTATGCGCCTGCCCAGTACATTACACACTGCGCCCCAAGGTCGACCACGAGCTGGACTGTTTAGAGATTTGGGCCTCATCTGCTCCGTTCACTACGCGGATTGAGTTGAACCAGTCGTCCTGGTATTGAAGCCTGAAGGATCCGTACGACTCTGTGGCGACTACAAAAGGACTATGAACTGGGTACACTGCCTCAATCGTTACCCGGTCCCGGGTATCAAGGACCAATACGTTAAGCTTAGTGTGGGCAAGACATTTATAAAGCCCTGTACCACCCGGCCTCCAATGGATTGGCCGAGCGGGCAGTCCAGACCTTTCAGCGGGCCATGAAGAAGATGACCGTCACACCTTGGGAGATACAGCGCTTGCTTTCTCTTCAGCTACCGTACGACACCGCATGCCACCACCGGGGTTGCACTGGTGGAATTGCACATGAGACGACATCTCAGAACTCACCTCAGCCTTGTTTTCCACAACGGTACATGGATCCACCAACGACAGGATCGGTCGAAGGCGGACTCACTCGGCACTCGCAGAGTCGCAGCTATGCACTTTCGCGCTGGGCAACACGGACTATGTGCAAAATTTCACTGCCAGAGCCACATGGACCCTGGTGCGGTCCTCTGAGCGATGGGCCCAGTCAATTACACGGTCCAGGTGCAAGGGAATGGAGCCAACGCCACCTTGACGACATTCGACGACACACGCAAGACCCACTAGAGCTAAGTCAGGGTCCCCCGACCAGGGTCCGGACACAATCCTCTTTACAGATTGGGAGAACCCCCCGAGGCACTGCCGGGGATAGAGCAACCCTCGTCATCACCGCCGCTTGTTAGACATCAGGAAGCCGAGGTATCCGATACACCCGCGGGGCTGTCCAACGACGATGACAATGGCTTCGACATGGACACCGGCCCGCTAAACGACAGCACACCGGTGCCATTTGCATCGACACCTTTGCTGGCGGGGGGGGGGGGGATATAAACTCTGATCTGGGAGCAGGTCAGGGAGGATGACCCTGTGGAGTGAGGAGTAATGTAATTGTAGTAGTGTGAGCAGAGTAAATAAACCTCATTGTTACCCTGCCTACCTAGTGTCGTATGAAGTCTTTACCTTCGGCGATCGCACTCAACCTCTCTGTCTCTCCACCACTCGCTTTCCTTCTTTAGGACTCTCCTTAAAACATACCTCTTTGACTCGGTGTTAATGTTTATCTGATGGGCAGCACGGTAGCACAGTGGTTAGCATTGTTGCTTCACAGTGCTAGGGTCCCAGGTTCGATTCCCGGCTTGGGTGACCGTGCGAAGTCTGCACGTCCTCCCTGTGTCTGCATGAGTTTCCTCCGGGTGCTCCGGTTTCCTCCTGAAAGATGTGCTGTTAGGTGAATTGGACATTCTGAATTCTCCCTCTGTGTACCCAAACACAGGAATGTGGCGACGAGGAGCTTTTCACAGTAACGTCATTGTAGTGTTAATGTAAGCCTACTTGTGACAATAATAAAGATTATTATTACTCCTATAAAGTGCCTTGGGATGTTTTATCATGTCAAAGGTGCTTTTGTCACAAAATTACCAATCTTATCCTGCCCAAAACAGTGTTCTCGCATGCAACCACAGTGAAAGTTCCCCACTTGGCTGACGATACATTTTTTCAAACAAAATATATGATAGAATAAAAAATAAAATGGGCAATTCAGAAAGAAATGCTCAAAAACCTTACGAGAAACCTGTTTGTTGGTCATTCTCACAAATACAGCTGCAAAGCCCTCTGAATAACGCCCATCTCATCTCGAAATCACATCAAACAATTGTAACCATCTTTCCTTTATGATGATAATTTGGAAAATGTCCTAAAAATGTCAATATTTTCTTCAATTCAATGGAAAAGTTTAGATTTTACTGACAATGTGATGATGCTTAAAGATGTTCTTTTAATTAATAAGGCTATTATGGTGCATTTTAAGAGAACAGGCTAAATGACATTGATTAGTATCATAAAAAATTATTCTAAGATAGTCTTTCTTGGAAAAGGAGATTGAGTATAAATCATAGACAAACAGCTGACAACAAAGAATTGCATCAGATTTATACCTCAAGACAGAATAAAAGGGAGCATGAAAGATAAATATGAAGACAAAAAGAGAACTAACGAGTGGGAGGCAAATACTGAACACAATCTTATTCTCCTTAGCAACACCACAGGACGTCAATGTTGATATTAACAAAATCAATTAAAACTTCAGTTATCATTAAACAACTGTACTCATGTTAAAATTCACAAAATATCCTAATTATAGAGAGCTGTATCGGTTAAACACAAGAAAAACTGAATTAACATTTTATTCATAATTTTCGGGGAAGTGTTTCTTTTAACCTAAAATACAACCTTCATTTTACAGATCAGTGAGGAAGGGTAAGATGCAGTTTGATGTATGTGTTTTTGGAAAATTACAGCTTGCAATAATTACTGCCTAATTACCAAAAAAAAAGCTGATTGACCTCTCGAGAATTCGGGCAGCCACCGCCGTAGAACAGATGTGTTTCAAATGATTGACGTGCCCAGTATTTAGTTTGTCATTGCTGCATTAATGCATGCAACATAGAGCAAAATAATTCTTTCTGTACGAGCATTAAACCTGGCCTTAAGTGTGTCGCATGTTAGTGTTTTCATAACCTTTGTTTTATGTTCATACTTGAGGTTAATACTGTGCCACCGTGGGCGGTGTCAGCATGGGTTTCCTCCGGGTGCTCCGGTTTCCTCCCACAGTCCAAAGATGTGCAGGTTAGGTGGCTTGGATATGCTAAATTGTCTCTAGGTGGGGTTACAGGGATAGGGTGGGATATTGGGCCTAGGTTGGGGTTCTCCTTCAGAGGGTAGGTGCAGACTTGATGGGCCGAATGGCCTCATTCTGCACTTTCTATGAAGGGAATGGAGCTTGACTGGGTTAATATGGTGCAGTGTTGTCCTTTCAAATCCGGTACAAGGGTTCATAAAGTTATCTGTCTCTGAACTGGTTGCAAAAGGCTTTTTGCTATGTGAAATGAGTTTAGGAGTGTCTCAGTCCATTTCCTGAATGGATCTGGGCCCTGGTACAAAGCTGGCAATAACCCCCTGTTCCCAGGGTTTGAAAATGAAAACACCATAGTCGTGGTGCAGTGTCGGTGCTCCGTTGAGGTTGTTTTGAGTTGCATTGTTGGGCGCAGTGCTGCTTCCCTTTTATATTATTAATTATTATCTGATAATAGAAACCAAGTCAGTCGAGAAGAATTAGGTGATCCGGTTTCTGTCGGTGATTACAGATCTTGAAAGTCTCTTTTGGTACGATTTTCTTCATCCCATACTTTGAGAGATTACCAATATTACATATTCTGGTCAGCTACAACTTCTGAATTCTGGATGGCAAAATAAACAATCTGTGGTTTTTACTCTTGTAGCAATTAGTTTAATTTGAGTGCCTCTTCAAGAGCATCAACCTTGATTTCCCAGTTGACCTCATTTTAAAAGCAGCCCTGGTTAATTTTAAACCAATGGAATAGCAACAACTTTAAGATTTAAAAATCTAGCTGTTTACTCTCCTAAAAACAAAAAATCTTTAACAGGTTTATTGGTGATGGGAAGTGTGATTTTCAGCAGTGAGAGCTAAAATTGCTCAGTCAGGAAAGACACGAATTGGGTAAGGGTGATTCAATACTTTCAAAGGGGTTTGGGAGCATAAATAATGAAAGATTATTTTCACTGATTGGTGAATCGATGACAAGTTGGTACAAAGTTAGGATTAATACTGAAAAAAGTATAGATGAAAGTTTGAACTTCGGATCGTAGGAATTAGAATCAGAGGCAGGCAATTCAGCCCTTCAAACCCGCTCCGCTATTCAATCAGGTCATGGCTGATCTCTTCCTGGTTTCAAAGCCTCCTCCCTACCTGCTCCCCATATCCCTTTAACCCATTTTAAAATCAGAAATATATCTATTTCCTTCTTGAAAACATTTAATGATTCAGATTCCACTGCACTAAGGGGGCAGCGAGTTCCACAAATTCATCACCCTCTGCGAGAAGTAGTTCCTCCTCATCTCAGTTTTAAACCTACCACCTCATAACCTATATCCGTGACCTCTCGTTCTAGATTGCCCCACAAGGGGAAACATTTAATCTACGTTTACTTTATCAATCCCTCTTAGTATTTTATATACCTCAATCAGATGCCCTCTCATTCTTCTAAGCTCCAGCGACTATAATGCCAAACTGTTCCTCATACGTCAACCCTTTCATCCCTGGAATCAATCTGGTGAACCTCCTCTGAACTGCCTCCAATGCCACTACATCCTTCCTCAAATAAGCAGACAAAAACTGGCCAAAATACTCCAGATATGGGGCGAGATTCTCCCATCGGGAGACTAAGACCCGACGCCGGAGTGAAAACCGGAGTGTTTCACTCCGGCGTCGGAGGCCACGCATGCGCGGTTGCCGTCCTCCTCGCGGGCGCCCCGCAAGAAATGTCAGATTGATCTTGCGGGGCGGCGGAGGAAAGGAGGTCCTCCTTCAGAGAGGTCGGCCCGCCGATCGCGGGCCAGACCCCTTTTGAGCCCCCCCCGGTGCTGGATCCCCCCCCCCCACAGGCCGCCCCCCCCCAGCGTTCCCGCGCTGTTCCCGCCGGCAGCGACCAGGTGTGCACGGCGCCGGCGGGAACCCGACGTATTGGGCAGGCCGCTCGGCCCATCCGGGCCGGAGAATCTCCGAGCGGCCAGCTATAAATCTCGCCGCGCCGGTTTGGGGTGGGTGGGAGAATCGCGTGCGGGTGCCGGGGCGGCGTGGCAGGACTTGCCCGGCGCCCCAGCGATTCTCCCACCCGGTGTGGGGGGGGGAGAATTGCGCCCATGGTCTCACCAACACCCTATACAATTGCAACAACACTTCTCTTTTTATATGCCAGTCTTTTTGCAACAAACGCTAAAATTCCATTTGCCTTTTTAAATTACCTGCTGTACCTGCATTCCAAATTTCTGAGATCCATGACCAAAGACACTCAGATCCCTCATCCAGATGCATTTTGAATCTGTTTCCATTTAGATAGTAATTTGCCTTTCTATTTTTTTAAACCAAAATCAATAACCTCACACTTATCCACATTAAACTCCATCTGCTAAATTTTTCCTCATTCTCCTATCCTATCTATATCCGTATGTAAACTCTTCATCTCCACTTTCTTGCCTATTTTCCCAACTATTTTAGTTTCATCCACGTATTACATGCTGTCCCTACTGGCAGATCGTTTATATTGATTGTAAGCTGTTGAGGTCCACCAACTGACCACTGCAGAACACCCGCTAGTTACCATTCGCCAGCCAGAGAAGGGCCCATTTATCCCGATCATCTGCTTTCTCTCAGTCAGCCAATCCTCAATCCAATCTAGTACTCTACCCCTAATCACCTTCTGGATCAGTTTTTTATGCGGCACCTTGTCAAACACCTTCTTGGAGTCTAGATACACCACATTCACAGGTTCCCCATTATCCACCTTGCTGGTTACATTGTCAAAGAACTTGAGCAAGCTTGTCAAGCATGACTTACCCTTCATAAAACCATACTGACAATGGTGGATTGAGCTTTGTCTTTCCAAATGTTCTCTTCCTTAATGATTGATTCCAGTAAGTTCTCCATCACAGAGCTCAAGCTAATCAGTCTATAGTTTCCTACTTTCTTACTATAGTTTCTCTCCCTTAAACTAGCAAATGGGCGGTGGGGCCTTTGGGGAACTCAATACAGTTCCAAAAACTAGCAACAGGGCAGAGAATAAAGAAACAGTCAGGAACCTAACTCTGGGAACTGCAGCTAATGGTAAAACTATGGGAAAGATAATGGTTAATGAGAACCAAAGCAGCAGGTCAGTCTGTGAGGAGAAGGTAGAGGTTAATAAGATGAACAGGCAGGGCCAGTCTAAAGACTATGGAGGGGAAAGGAAACATTTAAAAAATCAAAATGTAAGATGACTGGTGGGAGTGAAAGTTGGGGATGAGGCCGAGTGTTATCAGAGATTAATAAGGGAGGTCAGAATATGTGAAAAGCATAGTGCACAAGAACATCCTGCAAGGGAAAGACAAATCAGTAGGACATATTTAAAACCTTGTACCTAAATGCACGCAGTATTCGGAATAAGGTCAATGAGCTGACAGCACAAATAGAGACAAATGGGTATGATCTGGTGGGGATCACTGAAACATGGTTGCAGAAGGACCAGGATTGGGAGTTGAATTTCCAAGGGTACTCAGTATTCTGAAAGGACAGACAGGATGGAACAGAAGGTGGAGTTGTTTTATTGGTTAAAGATGACATCAAGGCTGTATTGAGCAAGAATATTGGCACTAAGGGCCAAAATGTTGTATCAATCTGCGTGAAAATAAAAAACATGGGGAAAATAACTCCTTGGTAGGAGTAATTTACAGGCCTCCGATCAATACTTTCTTGTGAGAAGGGCACAACGGTAAAGATGGGTTATTATAATATGCATATTGACCAGATTAATCAAATTGGCAAGGGTAGACTCGAGGGAGATTTTATAGAGTGTATGAGGGATTGTTTCTCAGAGCAATATCTTATGGAGCCAACCAGGGAGAAGGCTATTTTAGATTTAGTATTATGTAACAAAGAAGGGTGATATATATAATCTTGTCGTTAAGGATCCTCTTGGAAGGAGTGTTCACAGCATGCTAGAAATTCAAATTCAGATCGAGAGAGAGAAGACAGAGGGCCATACTCGAGTTTTAGCGTTGGACAGAAGTTATTATACAGGCCTGAGGAAAGAGTTGGCCCAAGTAGACTGGGCACAAATAATTGAGGGTGGGACAGTTGGGGAACAATGGTGGATGTTCAGGGAGATACTAAATACCTCTTAATTAAAGTATATTCCTGAGAGGAAAAGGAATTGTAAAAGGGAGAAAAATGTTCCATGGCTAAACAAGGATGTCAAGGAAGACATCAAGGCAAAAACTGGGGCATTCCATGCTGCAAAAGATAATGGTAAGCTGGAGGATTGGGACAACTTTAAGGTTCAGCAAAAGGCTACTAAAAATAGAATCAAAAAGCCAAGAAACACTACAAAAGGAAACTAGCAGAGAACATAAACACTGATACCCAAAACTTTTATATTTATATAAAAAGGACGAGAATAGCTAAAGTAAATGTTGGCCCTTCAGAGAACGATATTGATGAGGTAATAATGGGGAACACAGAGATGGCGGAGGCACTGAACCAATATTTCATTTCAGTCTTTACAGTAGAGGATAATTAGAAATTTCCAAAAACTGCAGTTAATGCAGAGGAACTTGGTACAATCACCATCAATAGGGAGAAGGTATTGAATAAACTAATGGGATTAAAGGCAGATAAGTCTCCAGGACATGATGGCCTGTACCCTAGGGTATTAAAGGAAATGGCAGCAGAAATTGTGCACGCATTGGTTATGATATTTCAAAATTCCCTGGATTCTGGAAAGGTCCCAGTGGATTGGAAACATACTAATGTGACGTCCCTATTCAAAAAGAGAGAGAAACTATAGTAAGAAAGTAGGAAACAGAGACTGATTAGCTTGAGCTCTGTGGTGGATACCTCACTGGAATCAATCATTAAGGAAGAGATAACTGAACATTTGGAAAGACAAAAGCTCAATCCACCATTGTCAGTATGGTTTTATGAAGGGTAAGTCATGCTTGACAAACTCGAGTTCTTTGACGATGTAACAAGCAAGGTGGATTCGACCACTGGCCGAATTTGAGGTACTTAATCTACGGGGTGTGACTGCCTCCTGAAACAAAGCGTCCAGGTAACTCTCCCCTTTCCTGATGTGCCGCAGTGTCCGAAGCTCAGACCGCAGCTCATCAACTCTGAGCTGAAATCCTGCAAGCAGCAAACACTTGCTGCAAATGTGGTCACTGTAGCTGTAGCACTGTAGGTGAGGCAGTGGCATAGTGGGATTCTCACTGGACGAGTAATCGAGATACCCAGGGTAATGCTGTGGGGACATAGGTTTGAATCCCACCAGGGCAGATGGTGGAATTTGAATTCAGTAAAAATCTGGAAATAAAAATCTAATGATGACCATGAACTAAATGTTGATTGTTGTAAAAACCCATCTGGTTCACTAATGTCCTTTAGGGAAGGAAATCTGTGACTCCAGACCCACAGTTTCTTTCAAATTTAGTGCAGATTCACTATCAGCCAATTTCCCACAGCTTTACTATGACGTCACGTTTTCAGTTTTTTTCAGCTTCAGTGAAATCCCCGAGGTAAGTTACTTTATAATTACTGCTCCGCTGCTCCGCGCCTCTGATTCCGCTCTCTGGAGTTTAGGCCACGAATCCCCGAGGTAAGTTACTTTATAATTACTGCTCCGCTGCCCCGCGCCTCTGATTCCGCTCTCTGGAGTTTAGGCCACGAATCCCCGAGGTAAGTTACTTTATAATTACTGCTCCGCTGCCCCGCGCCTCTGATTCCGCTCTCTGGAGTTTAGGCCACGAATCCCCGAGGTAAGTTACTTTATAATTACTGCTCCGCTGCTCCGCGCCTCTGATTCCGTTCTCTGGAGTTTAGGCCACGAATCCCTGAGGTAAGTTACTTTATAATTACTGCTCCGCTGCCCCGCGCCTCTGATTCCGCTCTCTGGAGTTTAGGCCACGAATCCCCGAGGTAAGTTACTTTATAATTACTGCTCTGAAGGGCAGCACGGTGGCACAGTGGTTAGCATTGCTGCCTACGGCGCTGAGGACCCGGGTTCGAATCCCGGCCCTGGGTCACTGTCCGTGTGGAGTTTGCACATTCTCCCCGTGCCTGCGTGGGTTTCACCCCCACAACCCAAAGACGTACAGGTTAGGTGGATTGGCCATGCTAAATTGCCCCTTAATTGGAAAAAATAATTGGCTACTCTAAATTAAAAAAAAAATAATAATTACTGCTCTGATGCGCCACCCCTCTAAGTCCCCTCCCTGGAGTCAAGGCCATGAATCCCCGAGGTAAGTTACTTTATAATTACTGCTCCAATACAGCACCCCTCTGAGTCCGCTCCCTGGAGTCAAGGCCATGAATCCCCGATGTAAATTACTTTATACTTCCTGCTCTGATACTCCGCCCTTCCGCGTCCACTCCCTGGAGACTACTAAAGAATATCTTTTTACGCAGAGTATGGAATGTGTTATCAAAGTGGTTCCTATTGACGCTGAATTAATTGCAAAACGTACGAGTTGGTTTTATAAACGCTGGAACAAGAAAACATTACAAATAAGGAAACAAAGGTCTAGTGTTTAATAGTTCCAGCATAGGCTAAAGACCTCCTTCTGTGCTAAAACTCTGGTAGTCATGGGTGCACCCATTATTTTTGCTCCCAAAGGCAGCAACTCACTCAGGCTTCTCCGACAACACCTTCAATCTGCCTCTACCACCTAGAACAGTGTTTTCAAACTTTTTTCCCCCGGGACCCGCTTTTACCAACCAGCTGATCTTCGGGACTCGTGCCAGCCGACCTTCGCAACACAACATTTTGACTTCCCATTAATGCAGCAGGTGAGCCTGCTTGGTCCTCACAATCTCACTCTAATCAGGTTCATGGAGGAGAGGGCAATGTGCATATCACAGTTCCTTTGCGCCGTCTTCATCTTTGTGTGGACAGAAAATCCAACCTCACATACGTAGGACGTTGTGAAGGGCACACACAACAAAATGCTTGTTTTACTCAGCACTGGATACTCCTCTGAGATGCTACTCCAGATGCTGACAGCCTCATGGACTTGTGGCATGTTTTTTTACATTCCTTTTTTTTATCCCACCCTTAAAGTCACAAAGCCAATGTGCAGAGGGCAACCCCTTAATCCATCTCATTGCTTGCTCCAAAAAACAATTCAAATTCAAATTGAAGCCAATTCATCGTCTCCACAAGAGAGACAAACAAGATCCAAGCTGACAGGAAAAGGCATTGCACCTCATCTTATGCTTGATCTGATGTTTGATCTTAGCCAAAAGGTCGCAGAGTGATTTGTGGCATATTTCTAATGTGCTGCCACAGGTGAGATGCATAAGTTCAGTCTCTTTCTTTGGAGTCAGCTGTAAATTATTAATTGACTGTGGTACCGCTCCCCTCCTCCCAGAAAGCCCGCCAATCCACTTCCTCTTGCAATAGTAGGGCTGGGGGGATGGCGATCTTGGTGGACAAGAAGGTGAGGTTTCAGATGGTAGTGTACAGGATGCAGCTTACAAAGTCTAGGATGAGCCGGCTGTTCAAAGGGATGGAGAATGCCTGTGAGCGATTTGGCCTGCGAATCATGTTTTGGTCCTGCCCGAAGCTGGAAAGGTTTTGGAGGACGGTGTTCAATGCCATTTTGGGGGTTCTGCCTGTGGATGTGGAGCCCGGTCCCCTAGAGGCCATATTCGGGATATCAGACCAGCCAGAGCTGCAAGCCGGTGTGGGGGCTGATGTTTCAGCTTCCGCCTTGCTGATTGCTGTCTTGTTGGGGTGGAGGTCAGCTTCTCTACCCTGTGCCTCGGCGTGGCGGGGGGACCTGCTGGACTTTCTGACCCTGGAATAGACGACATTTGTTCAAAGGGGTTGAGTGATGAGTTCTACAATTGTTGCCATTTGTTTATCATGCACTTTCGGGAGTTGATTACCATTGATTGTTGCAGGGGGGGTGTTTGGATGGGCTGGAAGTTTTGTGGGGTTGTTGTGAATTGTAAGACTGTTGAAAATTTGTCGAATAAAAATACTTAAAAAAAAAGAAATCATCTTTATCCTGCTTTGTTCCTCATTTCAGTTTCTTCTTAGTAGGCTGTTCACCCGAGTCCCTGGAGCTCTGTATACAGCTCACACTGCTTTCTCCTGGCGTGGACTCTCCTGAGCAGCTCTCTTCAGCAGATTTAGTTGTGAGATCTTGGCCTCTTTGTATCTCTGGCCCTTCCTTCCTTATAACGAAGGAATCCCTCTTCAGTTCTTCACAGTCTTGTTGCTTGCTTGCTCGCAGCTGGAAAAGGGAGGAATCTCTCTTCCGTGATTTTGCGCCAAAAGCACACACGTTCAGGGGCATGAGAGCAGCGTACGTGCCAGGCGCATGACCTGCTCTCTGCCGCCACTTCTGGTGGGAAGACTGCATTGTTCGCATTTAAAACTCCGTCACGGCCAGCATTCTCAACATTAAAATCAGGTCATGGCCGACATTCTTAAAAGCCGATCGCGACCATTGGGGAATTCTCCCGGGATCGGGAATGCCACGACCGATCCCTCCCTGACCCTCCTGACAGCCGGCCGCGACCCACCGGCGGGTTGCAACCCGCAGTTTGAAAAGCCCTGACCTGGAACAATAGGACAGCAGGCTCGTGGGAACGTCACGCCTGCAAGTTATTCTCAAAGTGACACACCACCCTGACTTAGAACTATATTGCTGTTCCTTCACTGTTGCTGGGTCAAAATCCTGGAACTCCCTCCCTAATTGCACTTTGAGAGTTCCTACATCACAAGGACTGCAGTGGTTCTAGAAGGCCGCATACCACCAGCTTCTCAATGGCAATTAGGGACGGGCAATAAATGGTTTAGCTGGTGATGCATCGCATAAGCTAATAAATTAAAAAGAAAGTTACTTCCCAGTTGTTTTCCTCTCCCATGCCTTGTAGGATAAACAGAGTGGTTGAATAGACAGAAAATTGTACATCCACATACTGAGAACCAGATTCTAAGTCTGAACATGACATGGAATTATGGTTAACTTGAGAAAAGCAGCACGGTAGCACAGTGGTCAGCACAGTTGCTTCACAACTCCAGGGTCCCAGGTTCGATTCCCCGCTGGGTCACTGTCTGTGCAGAGTCTGCACATTCTCCCCGTGTCTGCGCTGGTTTCCTGCGGGCGCTCCGGTTTCCTCCCACAGTCCGAAGATGTGCAGGTTAGGTGGATTGGCCATGCTAAATTGCCCTTAGTGTCCAAACAAAAAGGTGGGGTGGGGTTACTGGGTTACAGGGATAAGGGTGGAGGTGTGGGCTTGGGTTGGGTGCTCTTTCCAAGGGCCGGTGCAGACTAGATGGGCCGATTAGCCCCCCCCTGCACTGCAAATTCTATGATTCTATGAAAAGGAAGAAAAAGCTTTGACGCAGCTTGCAAAACATACAATTGCCAAATAGTCTGCATGTATCACTTTCAAGACTGACACTTGCAACTCGAGCAAGGTAACAGAGGGCTACAAGCTTCCATGGAAACGTACACCACCACACTTTCAGTCGGGAAGAAAATGCACTAAAGAAGTTACCTTATTGTATAATTAATGCCAGCTTCAAGACTTACAAGCCACTAGACAAATTTGCAAAGACACTGTAATATTTACTCAGATGAACAAATGTACATGTTGAAAAGACAAATAACCTTTGTTGGCTGCCTGATTGCCTCTCTGTTCCCTGGCATCAGGGATCTTAATAAAAAGGGAACTGAGAAAATATTTAATGTCTTGCAAAAATAAATAAACTCTGCTAAAATTTTCGAAAGAGCAGCAGGATGTTGAAATTACTTATTTATTGTCTCTCTGAATAAATATCTTCCCTTTTCTCTTGACTGTATTAACTCTTTGCTGGGGCACGTTACCCCAGGGTGAGGTACCTTCCAGTACTTTGCCTATTCTTCAAATGTGAGCCCAGTTCTGCCCTGGCAGGAAGTCTGGGAGAAGCACTCATTGGATCTATAGTTCCTCATTCAGTTCCACAAGGGATTTCCTGCCCTACCCAATGAGATGAGCTAGATAAGCATGAACCAGAGACCTTGGGCAGAATTCTCCGATTCTGAGACTACGTGCTGACGCCCAACGGAGAATCTGTGGACTTTTACGACAGAAACATTGGTGCCGCACCTGGGACCAAATCCGCTACTGTTGAGGGGTTAGCACCGGAACCGCGCGGAACACAGTCAATTCCCAAGAAAAACGGTGCGGGATTGGCTGGGTCCGTGATTGACACTTGAAAGGCTGACAAGCTGCAGCCGCACACTCCCCCCCCCCCCCCCCCCCGCCCCCTCCACACACACACACACACACTTATCAAAGCCAGAAGGATAGCACTGTTTGTGCTGGAACGCGCCCATACAGCTGACGGGTCGGCTGCGCAGGGGGTGCCCGGGGGGGGGGGGGGGACACCAATACGACCCCTGGCACTAGGTTTAAAGTGGCCTGTTAGCGGTGTGTGCAGCTGCATGGCTGACTTGCCAGCTGCGGCAATGGTGTTCTGTGTTCGTCCACCCCAACCCCACAGCCCACCTCCTGGCCACCCCCCACTACTACCACCCCGGCCCTCACAGAAGCCCCCCCCCCCCCCCCCCCCCCCCCCCCCCCCCCCCCCCCCCCCCCCCCCCCCTGGGCCAGCGTCACGACTGTTGGCAAACTATGGCGATGTTGGACACTGTCCGTACCCCCCCTCTCTCTCTCAGCAGCCGACACGGCAGGTTCACGATTTTTGAAAGCACACGTGGACCACGCCATTGGGAACTAGGCCCATCGGTGGCGGAGAATCGCGGGTGGGCCCACTAATGATATGCACGGAGTGAAACGCAATGACGCTGTTTCAGGGTGACAGAGAATCGCAATTTGGCGTCAAACCGGCCGCGATTTTGTCCTCGGAAGCTAATCTTGGCCCAATCATACTCCCCGATTTCTGTGTCGGCTAAAGGAGAATCCCACCCCTTCTCTTTAACAGCACACTGAGAATAGAGCAACGGGCCGCCAGGGGTAGACTACATGCAGCAATCAGAACCGGTTACCATATGTAAAAATCAGTGACGTCCATGACATTTTTCATTTCTCATGAAAGATCTCTGGCCTGAAACGTTCATTCTGACACTGCCACTTCTCTTTTGGACATGGCCATCTTGAAGAAATTCTCCTGTTCCCTCCAACAGGATTTTGGTTTGATTCTGTAACCTTTTCATCTTTATTCGTGCTCACGCTTGCTCAGATATCTATGAAAACTCTCTTACATCACTAACCTTTTCCAGTTCTAATGGCAGGACGGGGTCCTGAAATATAAACTCTGAAGCTTTTCTTGCTTCAAATTTTAATTTATCATCTTGTCCTTTCTTCACATTTCTGAGCAGAGAACCCTTAAAATTATATATTTTTCTTGCGTTCTGTGCACGAGATGAGGGATTTCCAAGCTACTTTATCCTGAGCATTTGCCAATTTCTTTTCAGCTTTTATTTATGTGCTGGAGATGGATTTTGCTGAATAACTTTCTGATTAGATTGACCTGAGGAAATGCAAGAATGAAAGCAGATGTATGTTCTATCTGAACCAGATGAATCATTAATTTCCCAAATTTCTGCATGTTCACATCCCATAACGTCAAATCTCCTGCATCTAAAAATCAACTGAACAGTGTTTCACTTTTAGTCAGCTGAAGCTGATAAGAATTAGAAGCAGGATTAGGCCGTGTGGGCCCTCGAGCCTGCTCCACCGTTAATAAGATTATGGCGACCCTTGACGTCAGCCTTCCCAGCCGATGCTGATATCCCTCGCTCCCCTCAGAGTCTAAAATTCGCCCAGTTTCAATCTTGAATATATTCAAATGGCTGAGCATTCACAACCCTATAGGGTAGAGAATTCCACAGATTCCCAACATTCTGAGAGAAGAAGTTCCTACCCGTTACAATCTGAAATGGCCAACTTCAGAACCTGAGATTGTGACCCTTGTTCTCAACTTTCCAGACAGTTACATAAACTGGAGGCCAGGTGATCTGAACTGGAGGGCCATTTGAGAGAAGGTGTCCCAGGGCGCATTACACGGGGAGAGGAACAGGCAAAAGGTTCCCAAACCAAGAAGAAGGTTCCAAGCTCATGAGAGAGAGGTCCCAGAAAAACATCCTAGGCATGGACAAAGATAGGGATCATAGATAGATTCCACTGAGTCAAGAAAAATGATAGGAGTAAAAGGCTGTACGTGATGAGGACCAGCGCCCTGCAAAGGAGGGGAAGGTCAGGCCCATAAATGATGCGGCACATTGATGTCTCTGCTGCTGCTTGATCGCTGTGAGTATAAATGGCAACTCAACTGGCTCCATGATTCTCCAGAATAATGCACTTAAAAGTGAGTGCTGAGGATTCCTGACAGAGCCATGATCCCCAGCCCTCCACGCTTCTGGGACATCCACCAAAGTGTTTCCCCCTTACCGAGTACCTCACCACTCAGCCTCACAACCTCCCCCTCACCACACTTCCCCATAGTTGTCCCTCCCGACTCCACATGGATAGGTGAGTCTCAGTGGTACCTTACCCTCCACCATTTCACCCCCAACCCTGGCGAAAGGACAGTCAATGCATGGTTCAGCATCTGCACTTTCGCAGGGGCCCTCACAGATGCCCGACCCTCCCCGTCATGACCTTGAACGGGGTAAGTGGTGATAAACATTACCATCCGCCTTGCATAGGGGTACACATCAGTGTTATCTGTGTACAGTTTTGGTCATCCAATCATTGAAAGGATATTATTAAACTAGTAAAAGTGCAAAAAAGATTTACTAAAATGCTACCGGGACTTGATGGGATGAGTTATAAGGGGAGGTTGGCTAGACTGGACCTCTTTCCTTGGAGCTTAGGGGTGACCTTATAGAGGCCAATAAAATAATGAGGGGCATAGATAAGGTAGGTAGTCAGCATTATTTCCCAAAGGTAGGGGAGTCTAAAACTAGAGGGCATAAGGTGAGGGGGAGAGAGATACAAAAGGGTCCAGAGGGGCAATGTTTTCACACAGAGGGTGGTGAGTGTTTGGAACGAGCTGCCAGAGGCAGTAGAACAGGCGGGTACAATTTTGTCTTTTAAAGACACTTCCAAAGGGTTTAGAACTTGGCTCCAACTATTCTGATGAAATATTTCCTCCCGCTTTTGAACCGGGAATCTTTTGTGTGTTAGGCAAACGTGAACACCATTACACGACAGAAACATCCAACCTAAAGACGTCAGTTTTGGTCATCTACTGTCCTCCGCTCTCCAGCTGAGCTAAAGAATGGGGCTCACAAATTTGTCTCCAATCAGCGGCACTGATGTTTACCTCTGCAGAGACCGTTGGCACAATTTACTAGTCAAGGTAGGGTACGGTAGCATTTCAGGCAAATGTCTGCCTCTTGTGGCAGATGGGGCACAGCTGATTTGTGTGAAGGCTGCAATTAGCATGACAAGCTCACCCCTAGAGGGCACCCTCACTCTCCCAGGTCACAAGGGAGGCTGCAGAGTTGACAAGCCTTCCATCAGCCACAGCCATCCGCCCCAACACTAATCCCTGGACAGTCAAGCTTCCATGACAAGTGGATTTGAACTTCCGTGCAGCTTTTAACCCCTGTGTCCTCACAGTGCTGCCTGAGTGTGGGGTTCAGCTCACACTGCAGCCACACTCCCCTCCTGGCGCTGTGAGGCAGCAGTGCTGACCCTCTGTATTCCCCTCCCGCCCACGTTCCACAAGGTGGGCACGAGCCCAGCAAAGGAGGACATGGGAGGCAATGCCTGCATGCCAGCCTTCAAACCCCTTTAAACCAAGGATAGCCCCAACATAAAGGGTAGGTAAGGCCTGCAAGTGACCGCTGCACCCAATTCCCCAATACAGAAACCCACTCCCGCCCTGAATAAAAGAAAATTACTGCGGATGCTGGAATCTCAAACCAAAGAGAAAATGCTGGAAAATCTCAGCAAGCCTGGCAGCATCTGTAGGGAGAAAAAAGAGCTAATGTTTAGAGTCCAGATGACCCTTTGTCAGCATTTTCTCTCTCTCCATTTATCTCCAAAATCAGAGGACTAGGCAAGGACTAAACAACATAACGGGCTACAAAGCGAGGTCGAGCAGTATCTCTGGCAGCAGCGCACCCCTCCCCGATGAACTCAATGCATTCTATGCTCGGTTTGAGCAGGTAACCAACAATCCGCTGTCGAGTGCCCCAGCAGCCCATAATTCACCCACACCCACCATCACAGCTTCCGAAGTCAGATCGGCCTTCCTGAAAGTGAACCCACGGAAGGCGACGGGCCCGGACGGGATCCCTGGTCATGCACTCAGAGCCTGCGCAGACCAGCTGGCAGAGGTATTCACAGACATCTTTAACCTGCCCCGACTCCACTCCGAGGTCAAGAAGACCACCATCATACCGGTACCAAAGAAGAACCAGGCAGCGTGCCTCAATGACTACCGTCCGGTGGCCCTGACTTCAGTCGTAATGAAGTGCTTCAAGAGGCTGATCATGAAGCGCATCAACCCCATACTCCCAGAACACCTTGATCCACTGCAATTCACATACCGTTGCAACCGGTCCACATCAGATGCCATTTCCCTGGCCCTACACTCATCCCTAGAGCATCTCGAAAACAAGGACTCCTACATCAGACTCCTATTTATTGACTACAGCTCAGCCTTCAACACCATAATCCCAGCCAAGCTCATATCAAAGCTCCAAAACCTAGGATTTGGCTCCCCACTCTGCAACTGGATCCTCGATTTTCTGACCAACAGACCACAATCAGTAAGAATGAACAACAACACCTCCTCCACAATAGTCCTCAATACCGGGGCCTCACAGGGCTGCGTACTTAGCCCCCTACTCTACTCCCTGTACACACACAACTGCGTGGCAAAACTTGGTTTCAACTCCATCTACAAGTTTGCTGACGATACGACCATAGTGGGCCGGATCTCGAATAACGGCGAGTCAGAATAAAGGAGGGAGATAGAGAACCTAGTGGAGTGGTGTAACGACAACAATCTCTCCCTCAATGCCAGCAAAACTAAAGAGTTGGTCATTGACTTCAGGAAGCAAAGTACTGTACACACTCCTGTCAGCATCAACGGGGCCGAGGTGGAGATGGTTAGCAGTTTCAAATTCCTAGGGGTTCACATCTCCAAAAATCTGTCCTGGTCCACCCACGTCAACGCGACCACCAAGAAAGCACAACAGCACCTATACTTCCTCAGGAAACTAAGGAAATTCGGCATGTCCACATTAACCCTTACCAACTTTTACAGATGCACCATTGAAAGCATCTTATCGGGCTGCATCATAGCCTGGTATGGCAACTGCTCGGCCCAGGACCGCAAGAAACTACAGAGAGTCGTGAATACCGCCCAGTCCATCACCCGAACATGCCTCCCATCCATTGACTCCATCTACACCTCCCGCTGCCGGGGGAAAGCGGGCAGCATAATCGAAGATGCCTCCCACCCGGCTTACTCACTTTTCCAACTTCTTCCATCGGGCAGGAGATACAGAAATCTGAGAACACGCACGAACAGACTCAAAAACAGCTTTTTCCCCACTGTCACCAGACTCCTAAATGACCCTCTTATGGACTGACCTCATTAACACTACACCCTGTATGCTTCATCCGATGCCAGTGCTTATGTAGTTACATTGTATATCTTGTGTTGCCCTATTATGTATTTTCTTTTATTCCCTTTTCTTCCCTTATACTTAATGATCTGTTGAGCAGCTCGCAGAAAAATACTTTTCACTATACCTCTGTACACGTGACAACAAACAAATCCAATCCACTCCCGCCCTGAGTTGAACTGAACCGAGTCCCCCGCATCCTCTCTGGTGACCCCTGAGCTTTCAGCACCTTGGAGGGTGATGGCTGCCTGAGCACTCACCTCCTAAAACCCCTTCGGAGATGACGCCGCTAATGTGCCATCAATTAATAACAAGACGAGTAGTGAACGAAACTGAAGCTTTAATAAGCTAAACAGAAAGCCGCCTGGCTACTGACCCGAACTGGGGCAGGGTCGGAGATCAGCCACCTTTATACCGAGCCCGAGGGGAGGAGCCACAGGTGGAGCCATCAGGCAGTGGTTTACCACAATACATGTAGTACAGTAACAGTTTACCACAACACTTATAATATACTAACAGTGGTTTACCACAGCCACTAGGTTCACGTTTATGTAAAGCCGTTGTAAATGGCACCCGCGTGACGTCACGGCTGTACCTGCTGAATATTCAGTGAAGGTAGGGGGGAGAATTCCTGGAATGAGTGCTCGCTAATTATATGGTAATGTTTTAAAATGAGGTTCCCCTGCTCCCGGGGAATGTTTTGCATTACTCCGCCAGCACGGGTGGTTGAAAATCGGAATTCTGTCCAGGCTGTGAGCCCGTGTCGCCGATCCGCTCTTGTGCTTGTGCTCCACTGGCGTAGATCTCTCTGGTTGTAGAGGAGATGGATGCTGTTTCAAATTGATGTTCCACACAAACACTCGGGTTTCTTCTCGTGCGCTAACAATGGCCAAATTCAAATTCCATTCACAGAGGTGAAACGACAAATTCACATTTGTTTTTCCACTGAGCTCACCATTATTTATTATTTCACATTCAGCTGTAAGACTCCTTAAAAATATCCGAAAGATTAATAACAGTGGCGTGTCATTAACATTAGAATACTTTTCTCGAAAGATTAGGACCATTATCTTGCCCAGCCACCCCCACCCCCCCCAACCCTTTCAAAGATAACATTCTCAACACACAAAGTACTGGAGCAGAACCAGATTCTGCAGGCTTATGTTGAAAGTGGAATAAATTATATCGCCAGTGTTCATTTGGAACAAATTATAATTTTCATTGAGCACTTTCAATTCTTGAAAAGAAAATGGTCAGATTTTGTGGTCAGTGTGGCCACCAGTGACCTCGAAGGAAACTGCCCACAATAAACCAGTAATCTTTGTGGTGTGGATTCCCCTTTCCTGACATTCCTTGGTAGGTCCAAGCACCCAGCAATCACAATATCATCAAGCAGGCAAAGCAGCCAATCACATTGAATAATTCACAGTCAGCAAACCAGGAAGAAAAATGCACTAACTATCATTCACTTTTATGAGTTTTGCAGAGACTGAAACAATGATTTGGGGGGGTGTTGGGTGGATGGGCAGGATTGCACGGTAGCACAGTGGTTAGCACAGTTGCTTCACAGCTCCAGGGTCCCAGGTTCGATTTCCGGCTTGGGCCACAGTCTGTGCGGAGTCTGCACGTTCTCCCCGTGTCCGCGTGGGTTTCCTCCGGGTGCTCCGGTTTCCTCCCACAAGTCCAAAGATGTGCAGGTTAGGTGGATTGGCCATGATAAATTGCCCTTAGTGTCCAAAAAGGTTGGGTGGGGTTACTGGGTCATGGGATAGGTTGGAGGTGTGGGCTTAGGCAGGGTACTCTTTCCAAGGGACGGTGCAGATTCGATGGGCCGAATGGCCTCCCTCTGCACTGTAAATCCTATGATTCTAATCTTCCTAGAAAAGTATTGGTCTGTTAACGCTATCTACCTGGGGATACATTCTTGTTGGTTATGCGCCACGTGATGTGTAGTCTGTAGCCATGCTGGCCACGCAAAATGGACACTGAGCCAAACTAAAATGGAAGACAGCAGGGAAAGCCTGTTTAGTGAGAACAGACAGCCTGCTCTCAACTAATTAGCATTTTGCAAGCAGCAAACCAGTTTTCTGGCCAGGTGCAGATCTCCAAGCCAAAGGTGTTAATGGCAAAGCGCTTAACATTCCGATGAGGCGGCCCAGATCCAGGCACACACAATGGCAACATTTCCATCTCAATATAGCACTTAATTGGTGGAGTAGACAGGATGGCACCAGAGTAACGAATATCGAAACCACCCCCCCAACATCGAGGAAAGCCCCGCATTGGAGGATTTCGAAGGTAGCCGTTTGGAAACGTTCCAATCGGTACCGAAAGGTAGAGCCCGCCTAGAAGGGGGCAAGGACATTAGAGAGGGGTATAAAAGCAAATTCCCCACAGAGCCCGGTCTGTTAAACCCGTGCTCCGGCTCTGACTGACATCTTGCATCCTGACTCCAGCCGTTGAGCACCAGCCGCCGAAACCGTAAGTTCAACGCTCGCTACGCGATCCAAGCCCACTAGACTCCCAAGTACCAGAAAGCTTGCTGAAGGCTGCAGACAAAACCAGGACGAAGGCCTCGTTCTCTGACCTTGCCTGTTCCTGTTAGATAAGTATTCTGTTCACTTAAGTTTAGTTATAGCTTAGTCTCTTAGTGTGTGCATGAGTATTTATTATAACTGTATAATAAATATTGATCGTTTGAACTTTACTAATCGGTGTATCGTCTTTATTACTTTGAACTTGACCTTGAGATACTTGTGACGTTGCCTATACGGCAACTGGCGACTCCAGAGCTAAATAATTACATAGAACAGAGCCTAGTAGTGTTAAGCACACGTCGAACTCGGAGGCGTGTTAATACACTCCAATAAACGCGTTTTACGCCCATAGTAAAACGTGCAACAAGTCATGTCAGCAGAGTGTTTGCGCAGGCACCGTGGTTAGCACTGCTGCCTCACTGCACCAGGGATCCGGGTTCAATTCCAGCCGCACACACTTGTGTGGAGTTTGCACGTTCTCCCCGTGTCTGCGTGGTTTATTCGGGTGCTCTGGTTTCCTCCCACAGTCCAATGGTCTGCAGGTTAGGTGGATTTGCCATGTTAAATTGCCCGTTAGTGTCCAAAGATGTGGAGGTTAAGTGGGGTTACGGAGTTATTGGGATAGGGCAGGGTAGTGGTCCAAGATAGGATGCTCTTTAAGAGGAGAAGGTTGGTGCAGACCTGATGGGCCAAATGGTCTCCTACTGCACTTTAAGGATTCTATGAATAGAATAGGGATTCTATTTGGGCAGATCACAATCTTGATTGTATGAACAGAACCCTGAATAAACATCTCATTCAGTTTTGCAAGAATCCAAATTGTGGGCACCTCCAGACCTTTGCAACAACAAAGAAATATCGCAGAAAAGAAAACTGGCAATGAGGATTGAGGCAGAAAAAGTGCTGTAAAGAAGAATTTGTTGGATAACTAGGGGACGGCATTGGGAATGACGTAAGATTCTTGGGACTGCACTCGCACACATACAGACATCGGGGGGGAGCACTGCCGCCGGTGCTGAATGTTTAAACAAATTTCCGACTGCAACAGTGAGTAAGAAGGCCGACAGCCTGGGGAGACTTGCTCACTTTCAAGTAGATGGGGTCTGGCTGCAGGGACTGCGCACATGGTGAAGCTACACGGACTGTGGGGAGCGAAGATTTCAAAGTCTGCCAACTCTGCACGGTCCATTACCCGGGTGAAAATGTCAAAATACCCGGGCAAAAAGAGGCAAAAATCCTTGGTTGCTTGTTCAAGGTATCAGTTGTGCCCGACTTTCCAACATAATTGGAAGGGAGGAGCCAGGATCCAAAAATGGGTGCCATGGATGCGTTTGATGAGGATTATGAAACATGGAATTTATGTGAAGAAGGATTCCAGTTTTTAATAGCTAATCAAGTCCGGAGGACTTAAAGGTAGCAACATTTCTCAGCTCAGTTGGCCGTAAAATGTTTATGCTGCTACAGAATCTTGTTCATCCAGCAAAACTAGAAGACACGTTCTTCAGTGAATTAATGAAAATCTTGGAGGGACATTTCTCTCGTGAACCATTATTGATTGCAGAAAGGTTTCAGATCCACTGCTGTACTCAGGAAGATTTTGAAACCATTTTACAGTTTGTAGCATCTTCAAGAAGGTTAGCTAGATGTTGTGCATTTGGTGCAACACTTGATGATAGTCTTCAAGACAGGTTGGTTTGTGGACTCCGCAGGTGAACCTATTCAGAGGAAGCTGCTTACTGCATGTGAATTAACTCTAAAAGCTGCTGTGGAGGTTGCCACACCTATGGAACTAGGAACAAAAGAAGCTTCAAAGATAGGGGTGGAGGAAACATCCACAAAATGGATACCTCAAGGAACAAGGCTTCAAAGGTGCCACCATGTCACCGTTTTACACAGGTTAGACACTCGGCGGGGGAATGCTAGAGTAAATCGAATAGCTGCAAGAACTCTGGCAAGAGGGGCCACATTACCAAGGCTTGATGCGCTCAGAAAACCTCTCCTACATCAAGAAGAAAAACACAGTTAAACAATCTAGCCGTGTCTATAACAATCTCGTCGTGTCTACCAAACAGTAGATGAAACTCAAGATCACTCAAAACGCAGCAGTATTACTCATACCTGAGACAATTTATCATCAAAAGCTGAAGCACCTACCTTTGG
This sequence comes from Scyliorhinus canicula, assembly GCF_902713615.1. Taxonomy (NCBI): domain Eukaryota; kingdom Metazoa; phylum Chordata; class Chondrichthyes; order Carcharhiniformes; family Scyliorhinidae; genus Scyliorhinus; species Scyliorhinus canicula. Next base: position 154,452,159 of record NC_052157.1, on the reverse strand, counting down.
GCAACACGGTAGCACAATGGTTAACACTGTTGCTTCACAGCTCCAGGGTCCCAGGTCCGATTCCTGCTTGGGTCACTGTCTGTGTGGAGTCTGCACGTTCTCCCCGTGTCTGCGGGGGTTTCCTCCGGGCGCTCAAGTTTCCTCCCACAAGTCCCGAAAGACGTGCTTGTTGGGTGAATTGGACATTCTGAATTCTCCCTCAGTGTACCCGAACAGGCGCCGGAGTGTGGCGACTCGGGGATTTTCACAGCATCTTCACTGCAGTGTTAATGTAAGCCTACTTGTGACAATAATAAAGATTATTGTTATAAAACCAGTAAATGTGATCGTAAGGATGTACACTGAAGAGGATGCATTGAAACAGTGCCATGAAGGCCCGGCCAACCACGCCCACATGTTCTGCTCACGTCCAGACTTGTCAAGTACTGGACTGCCTTTTCAAAGTCCATGTCCACGGCTGTGGGGGTGAGGGTGAAACGTGTCCACTAGTTTTGGTCTTCGGGGTATCGGAACATCCAGAACTCTTTAGCGGGAGAGGGGCAGGCGCCCTAGCCTTTGCCTCCCAGATCACCTGCCAGAGACTCCTTCTCAGCTGGAGATCAGCAGCACCACCCAAGGCCGCAGCCTGGCTGCCCGACCTGACAACATTCCTTAAATTGGAAAAGATAAAATACACCAGTCGAGGATCGAAGGAAGAGTTCCACAATATGTTGTTATGGGCCAGGGTTGAGAGAACCCCAAAGTGTATCATGGAGTTCACCTGACCCACAGCTTTTAATAGATTGTGGTTATGGCGGACACACGGGCCTACCTTTCAGGTGTAGTAGAACAGAGAGTTAAAGTACTTTTAAACTAAAACAATATTTATTTATGAAACCAGTTAACACTTTATAAACCCACAGTAAACATCAACACTAAATCCCCCAAAGAGCACAGTACTCTATAAGTAACTCTTAATCTTTCCTTGCAACATCCATAAGACAAAAAAGAACCCTTTTTATACAAAGACATCAGATTTAACTTCTCTACTGAGAGCAGTTACCACTTTGAAATCACCAAATGAACATTCTTCAGCTTGTAGAGTTTCATACACATCTTGATGTGACTGCAGCTTCTCCAAATCTAAAACAAAACTAAACCTATCCTGTAGCAGACAGCCCAAAGCCAAAGTAAAAGCAGACAGGCAGCCCAGCTCCACCCACACTCTGTGACATCACTAATAAACACCCATTTCTTACAGGTACTCTCACATGACAATGTGGAAGGTATTCACCAGCCTGTTCCAAGACCCGTTTGTGACTAGCGATCAACAGGTCGGGGGGGGGGGGGATAAAATGGGGGGGCATAAAAGGGATACAGAGGGAGGAAAGAAAGGGGAGGAGGATAGGGGGAAGATAGGAGATGGGTATCTATTCTCCACACCCTTGCTATGACTGTAACATTATATTCTGCAGTCTCTCCTTCCTCCCCTATGTACGGTGTGTGTTGTCTGTACAGCATGCAAGAAACAATACTTTTCACTGTATACTAATACATATGACAATAATAAATCAAATCAAAAATCTTTGGGTTGTGAAACCCACACAGACATGGGGAGAATGTGCAATCTCCACACGGACAGTGACCCGGGGCCCGAACCGAACCTGGGTCCTCGGTGCCTTGAGGCAGCAGTGCTAACCATTGCGCCACCATGCCGCCCTGATTTGTTAACTCTATCTGATACTTCAGAGAGTGTCAGACAACAGCAACAAAGACAAATTACCAAGAGGGAGAAAATCTCCAAAAAGCGAGTATTTAACCTGGGAGAGAGAGAGAGTGTTAGCTAGGGGCTACACCACCAACGAGAAATGGGTGCCCAGCTATGATCCTAGCAAAGGACAGGTCTGATATCACACACCGTACAGACAGAGGATGAAAGAGTTTGGCGACGTCACGTTGATCAATTATTTGCTGCACTCAAGTGATTTTGCAGAAACTTTTCAAGAGATTCTGCCTTTAGAAGATCTGGAGAGCAATACTTTGGCGCGGAGACCAGAGCCAGTGATGAGTTCAGCTTCTGTGTCTGAGGGCTTTTCAATGACAGACACTGAAATAACTACTCAAGTCGTACCAGCTACAGAAAACGAGGACACTTCTGATGTCTCAAGTAGGCAAATTCAAGAACACTGAATTCTATCAAAAAGGAGCACGGGGACTGTCTTATTGAATTGTATATATGTATAGAAATAATATATGAGAGATCTGTTGGATGAAATGTTAATTGTTATCGTCGCATTAATGAAGTAAAGGGGGAGGGGTGTTATGGATCTGAGAATGCATTCCTGCTGGTTCTGGGTCACGTGATGTGTAGAGGCGACAGCAGAGTGTTGGGTCAGGTCACCTTCTTTGATTGTATTGAGCAACACCCTTAATAAACCTCTCATCGTGTTTTGCAAGAATCCAGAGAGTAGGCACCTCCGAACCTTTTTCCTTGCGGCAACAAAGAAACATTGCAGTCAATCACGCGTCACTATTATTAATCTTTAGGTTATCTTTAAGGAGTCTTTGAGTTGTTGATAATAGCTGAATGTGAAATAATTAATAATAGTGGGCTGAGTAGTGAAATAAATGAGAACATGTCAAATCAGGTAGAAGCTGAAATATAGGACCTGATCTAATGGCTTTGTTGCACCCGACCCGGGATGCAACGAGGCTGGTAAATCTCGCGAGAGGCCTCTTGCAAGATTTATGATGCTAATTACACTTTGTGAGATCTAACAAGATCTAGCGAGACTTCACGATTTGGACCCCACCCTCAATGGGCAGGATCCAGATATGCATATTTAAGTGTGCAGTTAAGCACATTTAAATATGTTCACACCTGTGGTGAATGTATTCATCATAATGCATGCATGATACCGTAACCTGTGACCTATGACCCGGAAGTGGTGATATGAACTGATTCCAGGTACTGTACTGTAACCCCGGTATGGCTCCGTCTCTGGCTCCACACACACCGGGCCATATATAGGCCGGCCTCTTGTGGGCGGCATTCATCTGTACTACTGACTCTGGCAAGGCAAGTTCATGACTAATAAAGCCTCCTGTTCACTCGCTCTCTCTGCCTCACTGTGAATTGAAGGTATATCAACATCGGAGTTACCCAAGGAGAACGACCGAACTCCTACGCCTTGGATACCTCGACTGTCTGGTTGCCATTTAGCACCGGCCTCCACCAATGTAGACCAGGAGTAACAGCACCTGGGGAATTTCCCAGGAGATTGGAGGCCCCTGGGTGGTCGGGCTCTGGGCAGGGTGGTACCCTGGCACCCCCAATGCCACCTGGGCATTGTCGCACTGCCAGCCTGGAACCCTGGCAGTGCCACCCAGATGCCACCCTGGTAATGTCAGATGGCACTGCCAGGCTGGCAGTGCGAGGATGCCCATGTTGCATCCTGCCCCTGCTGAGGATCAGGCCTGGAGGTGCCCTGCCCTTATGAGGTGAGGTGTGGGGGGCTCGAGGGTCCCTAATTGGTAAGTTGGGGTGTTGGGGGGAAGGGGTCTGGAAGCCACAGGTTGAGAGCTCGGGATGCCATTTTTAAATGCTGCCCTGATCTCTTCATTCGCTGGCGAGCTGGGCTCGTTAGTGCAGGAAATGGGTCCACTTGCCACCTCAGCAGGGCGTTACTCACCAAGGCCTGAAAAAGAAGCAGAGTCCCGTTTAATAGCGGAGTCCTTCCTGCCGGAGACACCCTGCTAAACGTGCCCAAAACAACACTTTCTTTTCCATTAAATCGTGCCCATAATATTTTCCTAAATTTTTAAAAATTACATTTAGAACTTAAGGAATGGTTGTCATAGTGTAGAGATTTAGCATTTCGCAAATATGCGATTATTTTTTAAGGGCCAAGGCAGTTGTTTGGCGGTAGTTAAGACTTAGCGAGGGGTTGAAACCCAGTTGCACCTCACTTAACAAAGCATCACTTTTTCCTTTTAAGAACAATGATATATGTATTTAAAAAAGAACAATGATATATGAGGACACTCACATCAGGTTCACCTGTTTTCTAAAGATTGTCGTCTATGTTAACTTTAAGAGTACACGTGCAGTTAGTATGGAGTGAGGCACTGCATAGGGTAAACAGGACCTGCTCCTGTGCAAGGATGAGCCTGATACAGTTTAAGGTGCATATGACTCGGGCGAGAATGAGTGGGTTCTTTCAGGGGGTAGCAGATGAGTGTGAGAGGTGTGGGCGGGGGCCAATGAATCACGCGCACATATTTTGGGGCTGCGAAAAATTGGGAAATTCTGGGCGGGAGTGTTCGTGGTCTTAGCCAGGATAGTAGAGGAGGGGGTGGACCCCGAACCCTTTGGTAGTGATATTTGGGGTTTCAGAGCTCGTGGAGATGAGGAAAGCCGATGTTGTGGCCTTCGCCTCTCTGATTGCACGTCGGCAAATTTTGCTGGAGTGGCTGTCGGCATTGCCACCGGGGTAGCGGCTTGGTTGGGTGACCTGTACGACTTCCTGCGGTTGGCAAAGATAAAGTATGAGTTAAGGGGCTCTGCAGAAGGGTATGCAAAAAGGTGGGGGATGTTTGTGACTGTGGTTGAGGAGCTGTTTGTCACAGGGGGGAGTGGGGGAGGGCGAAAAAGGGGGAAAAATTGGTACAGAATGTATAGTTGATTCTAGGAAGTATGTTTCCTGGGGTGTTTATGTGTTGTAACCTGTTTTGATACATCTTAGTAATAAAATACTTTTTAAGGAAAAAAGAGTCCACGTTGTGGGAGAGTGGGTAATCTGTGGCACCAGCTTTTGGGTTGCTGTGTTTAATTGGGCATTTGTGGGGACCAGCAATTAGCTGTCAGATTCATAGTTGTAATGCCAACGAACACTGGTTTTCATCGTCATTTAAACCACAAAACCCAGGCCAATATAAATTGGAATCTTGAAGCTTTCTAGTACCACATTTCATCCCTTTGGTTTTATTGTCCAAGTCAATCAGCCTCTGAAAAAGAGCAACATTTCAGCATTCTGAGCAGCGTTCCTCCTTTGAAAGTCTGAAACGGTCGTCCATTTTTCTCTTTCTGATGCTGGTCAATCTCCGAGGCGTTCCTTGCAAGAAAGGTCGTGAATCCTTGGAATTCTCTGGATGGTCAGTCATTGTTGTAATGTTCTTTGATTGGTGCTAATGTGGAATCTCGATATTGCCGTGTGAACAAAGAACATTAGACTTTGTTTTATAAACAAAGTTATTTATTAGTAACATCAACACTGACGAATAACTAAAACGTCTAAGATGAATATAGTTGGAAATAAATGTCTTAACACTAACTTACACTAAGATACTACACAGCTACTCTAATATGCGACTGCTATCAACTCCTTACAAACACTTTCTGAAGGAACACATAGTGCAACCGGGTCCTGGGACTCCATACTCGCCCCACCTGCTGGTCGGATGCTAGAACTACAACAGTAAAACAAATAACTTATAATACACATGCAGATCATTGATCATACAATTTACAGTGATGATGAATTATCCATATTATATACGGATGATAGTCTGCCTATCATCACAGTTGAGTATCTTCAAGTCTGAGATCCAATGGATTTTTGGATAGTAAGGGAATCCTAAAGATATGGGGGTACGGCAAGAAAAGTGGAGTTGAAGTAGAAAATCAGCCCCGATCCTATTGAATGGCAGTGAAGGCACTTTCCATTCTAATGGCCTATTTCTGCTCCTATTTCTTAGGTACTTGAGAATCTCATTATTATCTTGATACAAGTGACTGAACAGAAAACTTACATTAAGCAAATTATTCTTAAGTGTCAGCTCAGAGAATCTCATACAACTTATAGGGTCAACTTTTCTTTTGACCCATTTCCTCATTTTGGCAATAATTTGAATTTGTGAGACGTGCTTTCATTTTCTTTTTATATTTGGTTTTATATTACGGTGAAGGTTATCACTGTTAGTAGATGGAGCAGTATTTATCTTTGCCTCCAAGTGTCTGCATGAAGTGTTCCCAAGGATAGCTGTAGGGCGGAAAATAGAACAGCGTCTGTACAGCCGCTCAGAATATTTGCCTCATTTCTCTCCTGACTCCAAGGATACACCCATAACACACTGGCGTGCTCTTTACATTTCTCACACTACCCATCCTCCTGGTAACTCTGAGAAAAAAATGATGATTTAGTTACATTTAGTCACAATTCATCAGCATGTCCTCTCACCCACTGGGATCTGAGTTCAAACTATCCATGCCCATTCCATTTAGTAGTTTTGGAGTCAGCAGAGAGAACAGTTTGGTCCCATTTTTCTGAGCTGGGTCCACGGTCTGATCACAGAGTTGAAAGAACAGTGTTCTGACTCAAGTCACCCCTCCGTTCCTCACTTTTGGTTAGTAAGTAATAGTTCATTGAGCACTAAGAAAATAACAAATTTAATATTCCAGTTTCTTCTATATAAACATTGTGATGGGCAGCACGGTGGCCTCGTGGTTAGCACAACCGCCTCATGGCGCTGAGGTCCCAGGTTTGATCCCGGCTCTGGGTCACTGTCCGTGTGGAGTTTGCACATTCTCCCCGTGTTTGCGTGGGTTTTGTCCCCACAACCCAAAGATGTGCAGAGTAGGTGGATTGGCCACACTAAATTGCCCCTTAATTGGAAAAAATAATTGGGTAATCTAAATTTAAAAAAATATATATATAAACATTGTGATGTTCTTTGTGTTGCTAATTCTAGGATTGTTGGCATAATGTTCACAAAGACCACAAATAGCTTTTAAATTGAACAAAGCTATAGATTTATTTACACTACTTAATTGGATTCAACACTTACTCCTATATAATACACATTTGATAATAAACATACAATCTACACTCAAGTACTACTAATCTCTACATTAATACATTAACTATGATCTGCTCTCACTCACTATCTTTCATACAGTCTGTCTTTTAACTTTCACCTCAACCTCTCTTCACCCAAAGGGTTGTGAATCTATGGAATTCCTTGCCCAGTGAAGCAGTTGAGGCTCCTTCATTAAATGTTTTTAAGGTAAAGATAGATAGTTTTTTGAAGAATAAACGGATTAAGGGTTATGGTACTCGGGCAGGAAAGTGGAGCGGAGTCCACAAAAGATCAGCCATGATCTCATTGAATGGCGGAGCAGGCTCGAGGGGCCAGATGGCCTACTCCTGCTCCTAGTTCTTATGTTCTCTCACCCACAAGGCTTAGCATCAATGTCTTATATAGTTCTACATCTAGCTCCCTCTAGTGGTTGATTTGGGCTTAAGAGCGACTCAAGCCGCAAATCAAACCTGGGACTCTGGAGCTGTGAAGCAACTGTGCTAACCACTGTGCTGCGCATGGTCTTATGGTGCCAACAGTAGCCCACATGCAAGATACAAAAACATCAATGCAAAGGAATTATGAAAGCTTTACTTGTTTTTAAAAAATAAATTTAGAGTACCCAATTTTTTTCTCCCAATTAAGGAGCAATTTAGTGTGGCCAATTCACCTAGCCTGCACATCTTTGAGCTGTGCGGGTGAGAACCACACAGACATGGGGAGAATGTGCAAACTCCACATGGACAGTGACCTGGGGCCGGGTTCGAACCCGGGTCCTCAGAGCCTTAAGGCAGCAGTGGTAACCACCGTGCCAGTGAATGCCTTGTTTGTCAAGGAATGTTTTACATTTCAAAAAATTATTTACACACCCAGCATCTTTGCAAAGGAGCATGATCAAACACACTTACTGAAATCTGTTCTCTTTTAGTTTCGTTCCTGTGTTGGCAAAATACAGTCTCGGTTGGAATGCTGAAATGATTTGGGGATGGAGAAGATAATGAGAGTGCCTGGCTTTGTGAAGCTCTTGCATTTTGTAATCTGGTCTCAATAGAATTGATGTTGGCTTCAGCTCGTGGACCAGTGAATAAGGAGCTTTCATTTTATTGTTGGTTCCGCTAACAGATCACAGGAGTGATAATCATAGATACTCATTTTCTTCCAGTGTTATTTTAATTCGTTGAATCAAACAGCACTGAAGGAGGCCATTCAGCCCATTATTCCTGTACCAGTTCTCTGAAGGGGTTTCCAATTAGCCCCACACACTTGCTCTTTCCCCATAGCCCGACATTTTCATTCTATTTTAAGTGGAGATCCAGTTCTCCTTCGCTTTCTACTATTGAACCTGCTTCTGCCACCTCTTCAGATATACCAGATCGTAACAACTTGCTGAGGAACACATTTTCTCGTTGCGCTTCTCACTTCCTTCACCAACTCCTCAGAACCCGCGTCTCAGAGGAAAGGGTTTCTCTTTTAACTCTTTCAAAAACTTTTCATAATTCTGAACACCTCTATTAAATCTCGTAGCCACAGTTGTCAAGAAATCAATCCCAGCTTCTCGAGTCTCTCCAGGTAATGGAAGCCCCTCATCCCCGGTACCAATTCTAGATAATAATTTTTATAATAATCTTTATTGTCACGTTGTTACATTTAGACTGCAATGAAGTTACTGTGAAAAGCCCCTCGTCGCCACATTCCGGCGCCTGTTCGGATACACATAGGGAGAATTCAGAATGTCCAATTCACCTAACAGCACGTCTTTCGGAACTTGTGGGAGGAAACCGGAGCACCTGGAGGAAACCCACACAGACACGGGGAGAACGTGCAGACTCCGCACAGACAGTGACCCAAGCCGGGAATCGAACCTGGGACCCTGGCGCTGTGAAGCAACAGTGCTAACCAGTGTGCTACCATTAAATGCAAACGTTGCTAAAGCGCTGAGCCCAAAATTGGATGCAATTCCCTAGTTGAGGACTAAGTTGAAATCAACAAGAGTTTTGGAGACTAAACAAATCAACGAATGTGAGGATAGTGTGGGAGGATGTAGCTGAAGATCAGGCAAGGTCTCATTGAATGATAGAGCAAGCTCTAGAGACGGAATGGCCTCCTCCTGTTGCAATACCTTATGTTCCCATGTTCTTAACTAGTGATTGGTAGGGGTTTATCTTAACTGGTGTTCTTGATTAATAAGTGGATTTTCTAAAATAAATCTGCAGTACCAAATTATTTTTTTCTAATTAAGGGGCAATTTAGCATGGCTAACCCACTTACTCTCCACATTTTTGGGATGTGGGAGTGAGACCCACAACACGTGGGGAATGTGCAAACTCCACACAGACAGTGACCCGAGACTGGATCGAACTCGGCGCCATGAGGCAGCAGTGCTAACCACTGCGCCATGAGGCAGCAGTGCCAACCACTGCGCCACCGTGCCGCCCAATAAGTGGCTGTCTTGATTAATATGGAGATCAGGGGTTACGGGGAGAAGGCAGGAGAATGGGCATGAGGAGGGCAGCACGGTGGTGCAGTGGGTTAGCACTGCTGCCTCACAACGCCGAGGTCCCAGGCTCAATCCTGGCTCTGGGTCACTGTCCGTGTGGAGTTTGCACATTCTCCCCTTGCTTGCGTGGGTTTTGCCCCACAACCCAAAGATGTGCAGAGCAGGTGGATTGGCCACGTTAAATTGCCCCTGAATTGGAAAAACTGAATTGGGTACTCTAAATTTATTTTAAAAAAAGAATGGGGATGAGGAACATATCAGCCATGATCGAATGGTCGAGCAGACTCGATGGGCCAAATGGCCTAATTCTGCTCCTATATCTTATGGTCTTCCTTGCTTTTGTACTCTATAGCCCCATTTCTAAAGCTCCAGATTTTAACAGTCCTTTAAACAACTTTGATAAACTTTACCTGCCACTTTCATTAAGATGTTCGTCACAATTCTACAATGGTTGAACTTTTTAACACATTTGCAGAAATTACTCAGTAAATTAGCAGCAACAGGAAGTACAATACCAGTACCAGCGACCACCTGAACTCGAATAAAGTTACATAGGCGGTATTTTTTGACTCCACTGGTTGATGTTGGCATTAACGTAGCACTTCAATATAACATCCCAACGTGTTTCACATCAGCAAGAGTAACCAGACATACAGGTTAGTGACCTAAATCAAGATCAGAGAAGTCTTACAGCACCAGGTTAAAGTCCAACAGGTTTGTTTCAAACACTAGCTTTCGGAGCACTGCTCCTTCCTCAGGTGAATGAAGAGGTTATATTCCAGAAACATATGTTGAATACAAAAGAAAATGCTCGCATTCTAAGCATCGTCTGGCATCTTTGAATTTGTCGATATATATGATTCTGGAACCTACCTCTCCATTCACCTGAGGAAGGAGCAGTGCTCCAAAAGCTCGTGTTTGAAACAAACCTGTTGGACTTTAACCTGGTGTTGCAAGACTTCTTACTGTGCTCACCCCAGTCCAACGCCGGCATCGCCACATCAAGATCAGAGAGGTAGATTTTGAAGAGGTTTTTGGAGGAGGGGAGAAAGGGAGAGAGAGAGAGAGTGAGAGAGATGTCATTTGCCAGACACATTTGCCAGCTAGCTAAAGGCTGTGCTCTCAAAAGTGGAGTCTTGAAGCCATAAATATAGTTTTTTTTAAATATCCTTGTTAATTTGCACGTATCTCAAGCTGTAGATAATAACAGAACTTGATGCTCTAAATGAGAATTTATCCACCAAAGGGGCAATAGTACTAAGACAAGCCTTTCTTAAACCTCCAGGCACTCTCAATTAAAACTGGAGAAATCTGTGAAATTAATGCAAATAGAAGTGAATCCAGATTGCTAAAACTTGAGGGATGAAAATGGACCACAGGCTGTGTCTTGCAAACTCCCGCGCAAAAAAGAAGCATGATTTCTTTTACGTTAAAAGTTTCCCGTTAAGGTTTTACAATGCACTGTATGTAAAGAAATACCACGATTACTCAGGATTTGAGGTTTACGGTCAAAATGTAATCTGTTGAGTCAAAAACAGCAAGTCCACATAAACAGGCTAGAATATCTCTTTATCAGATTTATTGATCAAATTAAATGCAAGTTGACAAAGAAACGGATTGAATTGATTTAATTTAAATAGAGCCATTGATCCTTATCGCAGAATCTTCAGAACTGGAGTCCAAGGAGTTCAGTGCCCCTTCGTGGAACAAATTCCAAGCTGGCAGCTTCATCATTGTGACTTCTTTAAAATTTTAAAACTTACACAAAACATACATGAAAGTAAGTTCAAAATAGATATTTAACAAGCAACAAACACAGCCGCAACCACAATTGGCAGCACAAACAAGGGGGTAAAGTGAGCCATTATGGTCCTTGTCTAATAAAACCAGTATCCCAAATCTACCTAAGACACCAACTTTAATAGATGCGTTGGCTAATCAATGTGACATTTTGTTTTTCTTTTTATAAATTTAGAGTACCCAATTATTTTTCCAATTAAGGGGCAATTTAGCGTGGCCAATCCACCTACTCTGCACATCTTTTGGGTTGTGGGGGTGAAACTCACGCAGACACAGGGAGAATGTGCAAACTCCACACGGACAGTGACCCAGAGCCGGGATCGAACCTGGGACCTCAGCGCCATAGGCAGCAATGCTAACCACTGCGCCACCGTGCTGCCCAATGTGACATTTTTTCACCTCTGCTGTAGTTTATACGTTTTTCAAATGCACTTTTAATTCAAGCAGTACTCGTCTGGAAAGCTTTTATGGTCATGGCTGCAGGGTACAGGTGGTGTGGGCGATGCCAGTCTCTCCTAGAAAGAAATATTGGGCGCGATTTAACGGCCGCGTTTCACCCCGCGTGTTCCGGTCACACCTGTTAAACCGTGGGAGAGGCCAAAGTCGGGATCCACGTCGGGCGCGAATCGGTAGGCGATCTAATCGGCCCACTCTCATGGGCAGGTTCTGGATCCTGCCCAGACGTGGCGAGACACCAATTGAGACCATTGAAGAGCAATCTCATTAGCGAGGGGGTAGGCCAATCTCATGGCCTCCCGGGAATTAACCAGCTCCCCAGTGTGAGGCTGCACCGACGCCGTTTGGCACTCCTATTTAATAACGGGAAGCTAGTGCAATGAGGGGATCGGAGGAGGTGAGTAGTCATTTCCATGCTCCGGCATGCAACCAGGGGGCACTGGCACTGCTTCCCCAGTGCTCGGGCAGGGGGAGCGGCGAGACCCTCAGGGGGGATTGGGCATGGGCGGGGTGCTGGCCATTGTAGGTCGATTGTCGCCCCTGACTGGTGGGGCGGGGGCGGGGGTATGGTCAGGGGGTCTTGCCATCTACGGGGCCTACAGGCCTTCCTCCAATATTGTGTATACCCATAACTGGGGCAACTACAGCTGCTGCTTGTCTGAACACTTCCAAGACAGAGCCCTGTTCGTGGTCATGTACTGATTGCCTCGGGCTGCACAGCTGAAGGCCACTGCGAATGAGGAATTGGCATTGTTAGTTATATGACTACTTCACAGCTCTCAAGTGCAATCTCATGGGTACACGTGCCATATCTCAGCCAAGTGTTATTGCCTTGCATTCCAATCAAGCTGTGAAGCCTGAACACTTTACCTGAACACTGGAGACATCAGCAGCCAACAAACACTCTAGAGCTGGGCTTCAGCACTGGGGATATCCCCGTGACCAGAGGGTGATTGTGTGGATCAGTGGAGGGAACCTGAGTATGGTCTCCCTAATGTTCCTGGCAGGTGTCTGCGGCCTAGAGGCTCCTGGTGTTGCCGGGGATGAGTGCGCAGAGCGGGGCCGTGCAGTACAACTGGCTAGGTGGATGGCACTCTGAGAAAAGACAGGGCAAGTCAGGATGGGGGGAGGCTCGGGGGATATGAGGGTCCCGGGACGGAAGCCCAAACTGATTGTCGGTCTGACTCCTCCAATTCCTTACAGGAACCAAGATGGATGGAGTTCTCGATCCCACAGCGGCAGCCCTCACGGTCCGGGTGGCATCCCAGGCGGCCAGATGCCGGAGAAGGCAGCAGCAGCATCGACGCAGGCTGGAGGTGGCACCCGATGTGCAGGGGGCTGCCGCACATCCTGCAGCCCTGGCCGCCCATCAGGCTGAGCGGAAATCCAGAGGGGGACGCCAGTGACAGCCCAAGGTGTACAAGGGTCGTCGGTCATTCGAGGAGATGACAGACAGCATGTGCCGCAGGGGACTCCGTCTCATCAAAGAGACAGTGCGGCACCTGTGACATGTCCTCGCAGACCTGGCACCCATTGGAGGAGGAGGACATCTGCTCCCGGTGGCCGTCAAGGTCGCTGCAGCCCTGAACCTTTATTTCAGGGCTCGAGTGGGGACTTGTGTAGCATTTCCTAAGCCATAGCTCACAAGTGCATCTGTGAAGTCACGGATGCCCTGTATGTCCGGGCAGCTGACTACAGTAACCTTGAGCTGGACCAAGTCCATCAAGATGCCCAGACAACAGAATTCCGTGCTATCACTGGACTGCCCAGGTCCAGGGTAATAGGTGGCACGCCTGAGATGTTGGGCGCACTGGGGCATCAGGGAGTGCCCATCATTAACCGGAATGGGCTTCAATCCCTGATAGTTCAACTCGTGTGCCTCCTCCGGATTATGCACGTGTGTGCATGCTTCCCAGGGAGTGAGTTCAGAGGGAACGTTTATGAACAGCTCCTCCTTGTTACTGGGGAGCAGGGTGTGGTTACAGCTGGCCAGTGCAGCCGTGAAGCTCCTGGGAAGTCGGGCCTGACATAAGACGTAGAACTTTTCCCATTAAATTACGCCTATTGTCTTTGTAAGTCCGGATGACTATCAGGCGGCACAGTCGTACAGTGGTCAGCACTGCTGCCTCACAGTGCCAGAGACCAGGCTTCATTTTCGGCCTTAGGTGACGGACGATCTGTGTGGAGTTTTCACGTTCGCCCCGTGTCGGCGTGGGTTTCCTCCCACAGTCCAAAGATGTATAGGTTAGGTGGATTGGTCATGATAAACTGTCCCCTCATTGCCAAAGATGTGCAGGTTAGGATCTGGGATCATTGGGATAAGGTGGGGTGGGCAGGGGAGTGGGCCTAGGTGGGGTCCTCTTTCGAAGGATCGGTGCAGACTTGATGGGCCGAATAGTCTCCTTCTGCGCTGTAAGGATTCTATGATTCTATGTGGATGATGCAGACAAGGTCACTGCTCTGGCTGCCCTGAACAGGTGGCTTGAGCCAAGTGGCAAGCCAGGCTTTTTCAGAGGACACGTGGTGTGGAATGGTAGAGACCAGATACGTAGGGAAGGAGTTTCCATCTCCTGAAGGATATTAGTGAACCCTAGACCCTGCGCTGGGTCAGAGAATCCCCGGGGGGAGAGGCGCGAATCCCACCCCGACGGCGGCTGCCCTATTCTCCGGCGCCGTTTTTCAGGGGCCGGCGGGATCCCCGCCACGCCGGTCGGGATCCGTTGACAGCGGCTCCTCCAGCGATTCTCCGGGCCCTGATGGGCCAAGTGGCAGTCAAGTTTTGCCCAGTCCTGCCGGCGTGAATTACTCACCTCAGGCAAGTGGGCCGTCCTGCGGTGGGGGGGGGGGGGGGGGGGGGGGGGGGGGAGAGTGGGGGGGGGGGGGGGTGTTGGGGGGATCCAACCCCGGGGAGGCCCCACGGTGGCCTGGCCCACGATCGGGGCCTACCAATCTGTGGGCGGGCTGGTTCCGTGGGGGCCTTCTTTCCTCCGCGCTGGACCCCTGTCGGGCTCCGTCATATTGACCGGGGGCTGGCGTGGAGAAGGAAACCCCCACGCATGCGCGGAAATATGCCGGCCGTTCCGCGCACGCGCAAACTTGCGCCGGCCCTTGCCGCCGGCTGGAGCTGCGGGAACCTGGGCCCCGAAAAAGTGGAGAATTCCTCACTTTCAGGGGCCGTTGACGCCGGAGTGGTTGCCGCCGGTTTTCACGCCGGCGTGGGGACATCGCAGAATCCCGCCCGTTGACTTCAATTCAATTTCGTCATTTTGGGATCTGATTTTATCACCTTTGAGTTGCCAGCCCAGTAACCTAACCGCTACACAACAGCATTCATCTTCATAAGATGGTCAAATATCATTGAGGATTATTTGAAATGCATATCTACTGATGAGGCACAGAAAGTCCCACAGATAAAACCGGTGTATCAACAGCTCTTTGTAAGGAGCACAGTGTAGACGGAATATACTTCAATACCCTGTCCAAAACAATGTTGTTTTCCAGTTTAACATTACTCCAAAGATATTTGATAAAGTGTGATTCTCAACCCTGGGTTGGATGACTGTTGGTCGCTCATTCAGTTTGTCACCCAGGGGATGTTCGTAATCTGTGAGCATCAACAAGCTTGCTTAGTCATGGAGGGTGTCGTAGGTAAGCTTGATCCTTTCCTTGCCTGCCATCACCATGCACACTGGCTAACAATAAGAAGCCGGGACCCTGGTCATTTATTTCTGCCTCCCGAGCTAAGGAGTGCTGAGGCTACTTGTAGCTGCTTCATAGCGAAGGTCGGGTAACGTGTGATGGACTGATTGAATAGAGACATGGACAATAGCAGACCGGAAAAACATTATCTGGTCCATCCATAAGAAACCATGTAAAAAGTCGGAACGGGATTAGGCCATTCAGCCCATTGAGCCGCGTGTTTTCCGGCGGCACGCCAATTCACCGGCGGTGGTTTCTCTGGTCATGTTAATGGAAATTCCCACTGAAGTCACCCCACGCCGCCGGGAAACCCGCGGGAGGTGCCGCACTGCTGGCGGAACTGGAGAATCCCGCCGCCAGCGGACGGCCAGAGATTTCCAGCTCTTGCGTATCCCAATAGCTCCAACCGAAACCATGTCATCTCTTGAGAGAGGCCTGGAGCCGGATAAAATACTCTGCAAACCGAAGGGAAAACATCTGAATTGTATTTGAAAATGTTCAAATGCAGGTGCAATGCATTCCGGGGCGCTGGCAGGCTGGTTAACCACCAGCATTGTCCAGTACAGAAGTGCTGCACCGCAGGATCAATTCCCCCTCATTCGGAGTTTCTAATCTCAGCACTCTGCTGTAAAAGAAAATGGCCAGGTAATAATTGGAAATGAATAAGCTTCAGCTTGTTATGAACTCTAGAATTCTGTTCTGATGTAACGCGGACATTTAGAATGGACAGGGTAAAGTGAATGATGAAGCTGTGTGGCGGCTAGTTTGGGGAATTCTCTAGGCTCCATAGGTAACATAGTGTATCGTTATGTCTGCTGGAATGTACACGATCATGTTTACTGCCTCCCCGTTATTGGTTTAAGGGGTTCATCACTCGCCCCATGAAAAGCAGCGACTGGGTGTGGTGCTCAAAGATGAGGAACAGGAATGGGTGATCGGCCATAAACTTGGCCTGTGAGGAAAGGGGCATGAACCCGGAAAGAGAGACGGCAGCAACTTCACTGCCTTCCTCATCCACCTTCAGTGCAACGTGCTGCTTCAGCTGTGGGGGGAGAAGGAGAAAACGTATGAATATATCATGTGAACAATGGTACAGTCAGTAAATATTCACAAGTCACTGGATGACTCAGTTAGTGCACACCACTAACTAATGAGGATCAGAGCCTTATGGATCAGGGAGGTCCCACATTTTTGAATTAACTCTTCTGTTCTCAGTTGGGATAGTGACAGAACCTCTGGCCTTGGAAGGAGAAAGATTAACGAGGTTCATCTGAGTCATCATAGAATGATACAACACAAGAGGCCATTCGGCCCATCCCAGCTTTTTGATAAAGCTACCAACTAGTCCCACTCACCTGTTCTTTCCCCATTACCCTGCAGCAGCACCCCCCCCCCCCCCCCCCCCCCCCCCCCCCGCAAGCAGTTTAATTTTTAGTCTGCCAAGAGCTTTAAGATGAGCAGGAGTTTTCGCCAAAGGCTGTTAGGTTAAACAGTAGCCTGACACAGACAGAAAGATCTGCAGGCTGTTTCCTGAAAGGGTTTATTTCTATCTTCAAGCAATCTTCCCAAGCAAGGTCTTTACAAGTGTAGAACAAGTAAAGTTAAAGTGCTAACTTTATTTATAAGTGGCTTTTGACCTGTGATGGGTTTTGCTTGATTGGAGATAGAGGTGGCATCAGTTACAGTGTTTCCTTTTATTGTTAAGATTGGTTCAACTGTTAGTTGCTATGATTTAAAAAAAAAATCAATTTCTATGATTTAAATTTTTTTTAGAGTAGACAATTATGTTTCTTTTCCGATTAAGGGGCAATTTAGCCTGGACAATCCACCTAACCAGCACATCCTTGGGTTGTGGGGGGTGAAAACCGCGCAGACACGGGGAGAATGTGCAAACTTCACACAGACAGTGACCCAGGGCCGGGATTCGAACCCGGGTCCTTAGCACCGCAGTCCCAGTGTTAACCACTGCGCCACGTGCCGCCCCGGCTATTTTCTCTGATGTTAATGTGTTTAGTCCTTTGTTAACAATGAAATCTGTTTTAATATAAAAGATACCAATTGGTCAATGGAATCACTTCTGGAGTGCTGTATCCTTTCTACAGTTTTACAAATTAAAAATAAAAGTGATTGGGTTTCTTGTCTGGCATCTTAACGAATGTTGGAGTCAGGTCCCGAATTGTAACAGCCTGGAAACATATATAAACCAGGCCAGATAAGAACGCTAGGTTTCCCTCTCTGAACACCATCAGTGAACCAGATGGGTTTTTGCAATAGTCCAGTAGTTTCATGGCAATACTGATGCTAGCTTTTTTATTTCTGATATATTTAATTAATTGGGCTACACGTTGGCACAGTGGTTAGCACTGCTGCCTCAGTCCAGGGACCCGGGTTCAATTACAACCTCGGGTGACTGTCTGTACGGAGTCTGCACGTTCTCCCCGTACCTGCGTGGGTTTCCTCCGGGTGCTCCGGTTTCCTCCCACAGTCCAAAGATGTGCAGGTTAGGTGGATTGGCCGTGATAAATTGCCCATAAATTTTCAAAGATTAGGTGGGGTTACAGGAATAGGGCGGGGAATTGGACCTGGATAGGATGCTCTTTTGGAGGGTCGGTTCAGACTCAATGGGCCGAATGGCCTCCTTCTGCACAGTAGGGGTTCTGTGACTCTCTGAATTGAATTTGAATTCTCCAGTTGCTATGGCGGGATATGAACTCATGTGCCTGGATCACTATCTTAATGACTCTCCCACAATGCTTCATACCTGAGTTAACTAATCACTTCCTCTACCTGGTGGAAGTTTCAGAGTTGGTCTGAGCATGTGACAAAAGCACAACTGAAATACTCACCGAACTGACGTACAGCTTTCTTTGTTCACAAATACCGGACAAATCTGCTTCACTGTGGAAGAGATCTGTCACGCCCAGATCTTCAAATGTTTCAATTAAGTCATAGTTGCCCTGTAGAGTGAACTTTGGAATATAGACCTCTCTTGTCCTGTGAAAAAGTTAGAAATCACTGAAACATCAAACAGTCAACTGGAATTCATGCGTTTAGTTAAAATATTTCACTTAAAGAGAAAGGTCTGGCATAAGATTTTCATTTATCTCTGGACCCTCAGACATTCCGCCTGGATTCATAGAATCATAGAATTTACAGTGCAGAAGGAGGCCATTCAGCCCATCGAGTCTGCACCAGCTCTTGGAAAGCCCACACCATCTCCATAACCCAGTAACCCAGGTTACTAGTGGCAATCTTGCATCAGGCAGGGCGAATGAATCTAGCCCTAGACCTCCCCTCATTCTTCTAAACTCGAGAGAACACAGAACACACAGTGCCATTCGACCCATCGGGTCTGCACCGACTCACTTAAGCCCTCACTTCCACCTGATCCCCGTAACCCAATAACCCCTCCTAACCTTTTTTTGGACACTGAGGGCAATTTAGCATGGCCAATCCACCTAACCTGCACATCTTTGGACTGTGGGAGGAAACCGGAGCACCCGGAGGAAACCCACGCAGACACGGGGAGAACGTGCAGACTCCGCACAGACAGTGACCCAAGCCGGGAATCGAACCTGGGACCCTGGAGCTGTGAAGCAATTGTGCTAACCTCTATGCTAATATGCTGCCCATTGATTGATTTATTGTTACATGGGCAGCATGGTGCACAGTGGTTAGCAATGTTGCTTCACAGCGCCAGGGATTATGTTCGATTCCCGATTTGGGTCACTGGCTGTGCGGAGTCTGCACGCTCTCCCCGTGTCTGCGTGGGTTTCTTCCGGGTGCTCCGGTTTCCTCCCACAATCCCGAAAGACAAGCTGCTAAGTGAATTGGACATTCTGAATTCTCCCTCTGTGTACCCGAACAGGCGCCGGAATGTGGCGACTCGGGGCTTTTCACAGTAACTTCATTGCAGTGTTAATGTAAACCTACTTGTGACAATAAAGATTAGTATTACATTATGTACCGGAGTACAGTGAAAAGTATTTTTCTGCGGCCAAGGGAACTTGTACTTTTATTGATTTTTTTTTGGTTAACTCTGTTGTTCTCTGTTCTTCATTGTCAATCTCCCCTGCCTCCTTCCCCACTCCAAAGACACTGATTCCTTACTTACTGGGGGAAAGCTTAAGGCCGCTTCTTGAATCATTGCAGAGGGTGTTATTGGTGTCAGTGTCTTGGCAATGAGTGAGGCAGTCTACATCTCAACCATGCATAATGCAGACCCTGCCAGGCATGCACATTTTCAAAAAGGGTAACTGGCTAGCAAATAAAAGCAGAAACCTAGGCTGATATTTATCTTCCTCCAAAATCTGGGAGACTGAGATCAAGTGTAGCATTTCTACTATCTGAAATATGCTGACTTGGAATCGAAACATTCTTAACAATTCTTTCCCCAAGGATCTAAAACATGTAAAATTCATAGGGCGGGATTCTCCGCACCGAAATCGCGCTCGGCACGGGAGCCGAGAATTACCCAAAATAGGCTCCCATGCTGGCACGCGATTCTCCGGCGACTGGACAATCGGCGCCAGTCGCACGGTCGACGCACCGCCGGTCGGGGGCCGTTGAAAGCGGGCCCCGCGACGATTCTCTGCGCTCGACAGGCCAAGTGCCCACCGTGTTCCGCCGAGTCCCGCCGGCGTGGTTCACATGTAGTCTCACCCAGTGGGACCTCAGTGTTCCGTCTGCGGGGGGGCGTCCTGGAGGGGGGGGGGGGGGGTATCCGACTCCGGGGGGGGGGCCTCCACGGTGGCCAAGCCCACGATTGGTCATTCCGGGGGGGGGACTATGTTCCTCTGCGCCGGGCCCCTGTAGGGCTCTGCCATGTTGCGCCGGGATCAGCGAGAAGACGGCCGCCGCACGCTTGCGCAGACCCGCGGCTGTGCGGGTGTAACCGCAGGGCCCCGCCGGCAGCCAGAGCCCATCTAGCCCCCTTCAAGACGAAGAATCACCCCGGACTTTCTAGGAAAAAGTCCGGAGTGATTCCTGCCCATTTTCCGGTGGACGTGGGGACTTAGTCCCCAGAAGGAAGAATCCCACCCCTAATGTTCCCCAGGAATTTCTTGGTTTTTAGATCCCCAAGTGTGGCATCACTGATACCATTACTCCCTGATTTACCTCACCTTTTTCTTTTTTTTTTTTATAAATGTTTTTATTCAGTTTTCATATTTTATATTGAACAAATTACAAATTGTTAGGAGAGAAAAAGAACAAAAAAAAAAAAAAAAAAAAAAAAAGAAAAAAAACAACAAACAAACACGCAAAAATTAACATACATATTTACAGGTAAGCATCTTCGTAGTAGTAACTGCGCCCGCCCCCCCCCCCCCCCCAACATGTTTATTTAGTTTGGTTTTGGGCCTTAGCTAGCCATCGAACCCCCGTACCGAACCTGTAGCCCCTCCCGCTACCTTCCCCCGACTATTCTTCCTCTTGTACATTGGCCACAAATAGGTCCCGGAACAGTTGCATGAATGGCTCCCACGTTCTGTGGAAGCCGTCGTCCGACCCTCGGATGGCAAATTTGATTTTCTCCATTTGGAGAGATTCCGAGAGGTCGGACAGCCAATCCGCAGCTCTGGGCGGTGCTGCTGACCGCCAGCCAAACAGGATTCTACGGCGGGCGATCAGGGAGGCAAAGGCAAGGGCGTCCGCCCTCCTCCCCAGGAATAGATCTGGCTGTTCTGAAACCCCGAAGACCGCCACTATCGGGCATGGCTCCACCCTCACTCCCACCACTTTGGACATAACCTCGAAGAAGGCTGTCCAGTACTCCACGAGTCTGGGGCAAGACCAGAACATGTGGGCGTGGTTGGCCGGGCCTCTTTGGCACCGTTCACATCTGTCTTCCACCTCCGGGAAGAACCTACTCATACGGGTTCTTGTTAAGTGGGCTCTATGTACCACTTTTAGTTGCGTCAGGCTGAGCCTTGCGCACGTGGAGGTGGAGTTGACCCTATGCAGTGCTTCGCTCCAGAGTCCCCACCCTATCTCCATCCCCAGGTCGTCCTCCCATTTCCTTCTTGTTGCGTCCAGTACGGTGTCGTCCCTATCTACCAGTCGGTCATACATGTCACTACAGTTCCCTTTCTCTAGGATACTTGCGTCCAGTAGGTCTTCCAGTAGTGTCTGTCGTGGCGGTTGTGGGTACGTCCTTGTCTCCTTTCGTAGGAAGTTTTTGAGCTGCAGGTACCGTAGCTCGTTCCCCCCAGCTAGCTGAAACTTCTCTGTCAGTTCGTCCAGTGTTGCGATCCTGTCGTCCGTGTATAGGTCCCTGACTGTCAGTGTCCCCCCGTCCTGCCTCCACCTTTTGAAGGTGGCGTCAGTCAGTGCTGGTGTGAACCTATGGTTGTTGCAGATGGGAGCCCTGTTCGACATTTTGGTCAGGCCAAGTTGCTGCCGCAGTTGGTTCCAGGATTGGAGGGTGGCTGTCACCACTGGGCTGCTGGAGTGTTTTTTGGGTGGGGATGGGAGTGCTGCCGTGGCGAGGGCCCGGAGGGAGGTTCCCATGCAGGAGGCCTCCTCCGCACGCACCCACTCAGCCTCTGGCTCCTGGATCCATCCCCTTACTCGCTCGGCTGTTGCTGCCCAGTGGTAGAATTGTAGATTCGGGAGGGCTAGCCCTCCCCTGGTTTTTGTTTTTTGTAAGACCTTCTTTGGGATCCTAGCATTTTTACCCCCCCATACGAACGCCATGATGAGTTTGTCCAGCGCTTTGAAAAAGGCCTTGGGGATGTAGATCGGAATGGATCTAAACAGGAAGAGGAACCTGGGCAGTACGTTCATTTTGATCGTCTGAACTCTCCCCGCGAGGGAGAGCGGGAGTGTGTTCCATCTTTGCAGGTCCTTTTTAACTTCCTCCGTCAGGCTGGTGAGGTTCCATTTGTGGATCCCTTTCCAGTCATGGGCTATTTGGATCCCCAGGTAGCGGAATTTATGTCGGGCTTGATTGAACGGCAGCCCCTTTAGTGCTGCCCCCCCCCCCCCTTGCGGGTGTACTGGGAAGATCTCACTTTTGCTCATGTTGAGTTTGTAGCCCGAGAAGGCTCCAAACTCTTTCAGGAGCGCGATGATTCCGTCCATGCTGCTTTGTGGGTCCGAGATATAGAGGAGCAGATCATCCGCATAGAGTGAGACTCTGTGCTCTCTACCTCCCCTTCGGATCCCCCTCCAATTTTTTGCTGCCCTGAGCGCGATTGCTAGCGGTTCAATTGCTAGTGCGAACAGCAGCGGGGACAGTGGGCATCCTTGTCTGGTGCCCCTGTGCAGCTGGAAGTATTGGGAGTTGGTATTGTTGGTCTGTACACTCGCCATGGGTGCGTTGTACAGGAGCTTTACCCAAGCGGTGAACCCTGTTCCAAGCCCGAACCGCTCCAGTACCTCTATGAGGTATTTCCACTCGACTCTGTCGAAGGCCTTTTCTGCGTCCAGGGAGACGATCACCTCTTGTGTTCTCTCCCCGGAGGGGGTCATTATCACGTTCAGCAGGCGCCTGATGTTCGCGGTAAGCTGTCTACCTTTGACAAAGCCCGTCTGGTCCTCTGTGACCACCTCAGGTACACAGTCTTCTAGCCTCTTGGCTAGGATTTTGGCCAGTATTTTGGCGTCTGCATTCAGCAGAGATATGGGTCTGTATGACCCACATTCCGTTGGGTCTTTGTCTTTCTTAGGTATCAGCGAGATTGAGGCCTGTGCTAACGTGGGTGGCAATGTGCCCCTAGCTAGCGAGTCTGTGAACATCTCCCGCAGGTGTGGGGCCAGCGCTGTCGCAAATTTTTTGTAGAAGTCCGCCGGGAATCCGTCCGGTCCCGGCGCCTTCCCCGCCTGCATGGAGCTAATGCTGTCCATGATCTCTCCCAGTGCTAGTGGTGCTTCCAGATCCCGTTTTCTGCCCTCTCCCACAACTGGTATGTCCAGTCCGTCAAGAAACCGGTTCATCCCAGCCTTCCCCGTTGGGGGCTCTGAGGTGTACAGCTCTTGGTAGAAGGCCTTGAAGGTTTTGTTAATCCTCTCTGGTTCTGTTTCCAACGTGCCTCTGGTATCTCTGATTTGCGCAATTTCTCTGCTGGCTGCCTGCTTTCTCAGCTGGTGGGCCAACAGGCGGCTGGCTTTGTCTCCGTGTTCGTATAGGGCCCCGCGTGCCTGGCGGAGTTGGTGTACTGCTTTCCTGGTGGAGAGCAGGTCAAAGTTCCTTTGTAATTCTTTCCTCTCCGCCAGGAGTTCTACGGTCGGGGCCTCGGAGTATTTATGGTCTACCTCCAGTATGGAGTCGACCAGCTTCTGCCTAGCCACCCTTTCCTCCCTATCTCTTTGCGCTTTGTAGGCTATGATTTCCCCTCTTAGTACGGCCTTAAGCGCTTCCCAGAACGTGGAGGGTGAGACCTCCCCGTTTTGGTTGATCTCAGTGTACTCCGCTATGGCCCGCGCTATCCTTTCGCTGAAGGCCTTGTCAGCTAGTAAGGCACCGTCCAACCTCCATTTGGGGCGCTGGGCCCTTACCTCACCTTTTTCAACCTTCTCTGTTCCTACATTGTGGAGCTTGAAGCTTTTACCTCGATTTTCCACTTTTTAAAAATCAATGTATATAATTGTGAATATTTGGTTCATGTTAATACTTCAGGGGTAATGTTTGGTTCTGGGAAGATTATTGCCGTGAAAGTAAGGTTATTAAAATGCAGGTATAGAGTGGTTAATTCGGTACTCAAAATTAATTTTAAAAAAAACACCAGTTCAGAAGATTACCCCGTGTTTGTTTGATAGAATGGAAGAGATGAAGCTATGAAACAGCGGGTGGGCTTATTTACTTAAAGTGGAGCAATTGGAAATGAGGGATAATTAGCTTGAAGGCCAGTTTGAGGATAGCCCAGAACAGGGGGCGGGATTCTCTCAGCCCAGGGCCAGGCCGGAGAATCTCCGCGACGGGTGCAAATTGCGCCACGACGCCCCGACGCCGGGACGCCATTCTCCACAGAGCGGAGAATCGGCGTCATTGGCACTGGCACGGTCAGCGTGTCGCCGGCGGGGGCCACTCTACTGGGCCACCCTCCCGCCGATTCTCGGCCCGGGATGGGCCAAACGGCCGTGTCAAACCCAGGCAAGCACGGCGAGAAAGTGCAAGCTCCACACAGACAGTTACCCAGAGCCGGGATCGAACCTGGGACCTCGGTGGCGTGAGGCAGCAGTGTTAACCATTGTCCCACCGTGTTGCCCCTATAATGTCTATTCTAACCATCGATCACAGAGGCACTGGAAAGATCTGGAAGAAGGTTAACTAACTGGCGTCTCAGCCAGGGATTGTTAATAATATGCTCAGTATATTGCTGGGACACACTGGTGAAGAACATTGTTTGAGTAAGGACTAATAGTACTTATATAAAGGGACTAACTGCAGAGGCTGGACTGTGTCAGCAGTCCCGGAAATGACATTTTAATTTAATTACATAAATGTCCTTTAAAATGATGTCTTTTGTTACCGTGTCCTTTAAAGGGCTGACACTTTGTTAATTTGCTTATTTTGGGGTTTAAAATATTATAAAGAGATTGCTGGGACACTAGGATGGTAGGAAGGAAGCAGATATGCATAATTACTACATTCAGTGAATAAACACTTATCAATAAAATAAGTAGTGTCTGGTTTCATACTTCATACTAATGGGGTGAGCAGGTTAGACAGGGGCACCTAATGGTAAGCATTGTTCAAAATCCTTGCTTGAGTTATACATTGTTTGTTAATGTCTCACAATCAATGCGTGCCCACTAGGATGGTGTGGTGCATTTACTGCGTGGGTGAAGAGTTAGTATGCTTTCTGCTTTTGTGTAGTGGTTTGCTTCTTATTTTCTGTCTACATGGCTGGCAAGCAACAATGCAAATAAGGAGGGCCAAGTGTGTAAATCTCTCCCAGTCAGTGTACAGCCTCTCCATCAGTAAGTCCTCAGCTGTATCTGCTTCTGGTGAACACAGTAAGAAGTCCCACAGCACCAGTTTAAAGTCCAACAGGTTTGCTTTGAATCACCAGCCCTCGGAGCACAGCTCCTTCCTCAGGTGAATGAAGAGGTGGGTTCCAGAAACATATATATATAGACAGAGTCAATGATGCAAGACGATACTTTGAATGCGAGTCTGAGCAGGTAATTACACAACCAGTGATGTTGTGGGACTTCTTCCTGTGCTCGCCCCAGTCCATTGCTGGCATCTCCACATCTTCCTGTGTTGATACACAGGAACTGGATGCCTCGTAGCCCCAGACTAAAGCTTCAGAAGAACGCCAAGTAAGTTCGACCCCCCCCCCCCCCCTGCATTCACCAGATTCACCAGCATGTGGACATGCCCGAGCACTCATGAACCAAGCTCCCAGCCATGGCTGAATAGCTCCACTGTCTGGTGGAAGGTTAAAGGCTAAGGCAGCAAACTCTGTAGTGGAGCCCAGTGACGGACCGATGTCTTAACATGCCATCTTTCCTGCACCTCCTGCAACTAAACCGGAGCCAAAAGTAGAGATTTGCATTCCTTGGGACTCAGCCGGAGAGGTCGAGAGGTGGACCTTGATGCTTGAGCAGCCCAGGGTCTCCATAAAAGTTTCCCAGGCTTGCACGCTGGAAAGGACACTCGGTTTTGCTGCAGATTGTTACCACAACATGGCAGATGGACTTAGCAGAGTGTTGACCAGCACTTTGCAAACTTTTGTTTTACGAGGCAGAAGGCTGTCACTGTTAATGTCTCCATATATTGTGGGCAAAATTCTCCGCCACCCGCCGCTGATAGCAGGGTTCCCAATGCGGCAGAGAATCATCCCCCACCCATTTCCAATGCCCCGGCCCCCCGCTGGTGGTGGGATCGTGTGGGCGAGATCACTGCTGGTCCTGACAAGCATGGCCTTGATGTGGTGGACCTCGCCATGGGCCAAGGGACTAACTCCTTAAGGGAGCTGCCCTCAGAGTCCATCCGGTGGCCACCCTGCCCCGACAATGCAAGACCTGCCCACTCCAACCCCATCAAACCACTGACCACCGCCTCCTCTCCAGAGATCCCCTAAATAAAGAGATCCCCCCCTGGAGACCACCCACAGGGACCCCGTAAATAGAGACCTCTTAAATTGGGAGACCCCCTAAATAGGGAGATCCTGCCCTCGGAGACCCCCGCAAATAGGGAGATGCCCTTACAGGACACCCACGAAATAGGGAGACCCCTACCCCCATCGAGACCCCCTAAATAGGGCGTCCCTCCCACAGAGATCTCCTAAATAGGGAGACCCCCCACAGACACCCAGAAAAGAGCGCCCTGTCAGGAAGCCCCCCAAAAAAGAGAAATTCACCTGGAAACCCACCAGAAAACAGAAACCTGACTGGAAGCTGGAGAGCGGGCCAGACAGAGGCAGTGAAAAGAATTACTATTGCAACATTCACCAGAGCATACTACTGGCTCAGTCACAGGAAGCACCTCAAGTCAATTCCTGGAAAGGGAAAGCTGTGACCTGTGTTTAAACCCCTCAGATCCTTGAGCTGCAAACCATTCATTCATTTCCCTCACTGTGCTGCATCTCCACACACACAGCCGTGAGCCTTGCTTCTTTTATCTTCCTTCATGGTTGAGTAACTCCAAAGTGCTCTGACCAAAATGTTTACAAACCTCAACCACTTCAGAGAGAGTCAAGTGCTGTCAATTTCCAGCTGAGCACTTCGAAATCACTCAAGTGTGAAGGGACATGATTGCAATGCACTTAACACGGGGGAAGAATCTGGGGATGGGGGTTGATTTGCGCTGCGGGGGGGGGGGGAGATGGGGCGATTTGGGATGTGGGGGGTGGCTTGGGGGATTGATAGGCGATGCAAGGAGGGGTGGGGGGGCTTATGTGCGATGCGGTGGGGGGGGGGGGGGGGGGATGGTGGCCAGTCGTGGGACCTCACTACTGGGCTGTCCGATAGCGGGAATCCTTTGTAATCCGTACCATGCATAAATTTGCATGGCGAAGTATCGTGAATTGCTTCCTGATGGGAGGGCAAATCAGTAGAAATTCACCTCCCAAACGGAGAATATCACCCGAATATTTAGAGCCCAAGGGCCTGAAGAGTGGGCACGGAATCCAAATACGGTATTTTCAATTCTGCCACTTAATTAAATGTATCTTTTTAAAAATCTGTTCTTGGGATGTGGCTGAAAAGACGGGCATTAATTGCAAATCCCTGGTTACCCTGGGAGGATGATAGTGGTCTTTTGCCAAGAATCGCTGCAGACCTTGTGGTGATGGTGCTCCCATGATAATGCTGGGGCAATGCAAGGTGTTGACCTCATCACGATGAAGGTCAGAGATACATGTCCACGTTAGTACGCTGTGTGACCTGCACTGGGCTGACCCTCTCTTACATCTCCATCATCAAACCATCCACATCACAGCTACTCTCTTCCTCGGTTTGAGCATGAAAGTGAGGTACCATTGAAGCAACCTTGGTAAGGTGCTGTTGTCCACCCTGTACACACTGCAGCCACTGCACACTTGTGCAGCTAGTAACAGGGGTGCCTATCAAGTGAAGTGCTCTATAACTTTATAACATTACAGACTTTTAATAAATACAACTCAACACGTCAACCAATCCAAAACCATTGCTCCCGCTGTAATATTCTATGTTCATGTCTCAATCTTTTGATGTCAGTAGTATATCTGAATTCACGAGTCTTGTCCAATTTTCACTGGAAGTCAGACATGTCCAGTAAATAAATCTGAGTCTTATACACTGCAGGGTAAATTAAAAGCCATGAGGTTCATAAATGCTATTTCCAGGCTTCTAATGCTACATTCTTGTATTTTCCTTTTCAGTATCTAATTTTAATGAGCTGCTGTCTACATTTCAGTTTCTTAACAGGGACTAGTGGGTGAGTAATCCAGTCTTTGATCTTGTATCAGACAATTTCATGAACCAGGCAGCAGAATTCAGCTATAAATAAAATAAAAAGAAAGACTGGCATTTTCATAGCATCTTAACCATGCCTCTCAAAAATATCTCAAAAGTGTTTCACGTCATGAGTTACTCTGACGTGGTTGTCACCGTTATGTAGGCAAACTCATCCCTGGACAAATCTATAAGTCTCCGGTGACTCCTCTATTGAGAAGCAATTATGTCTTGCTTATAACAGTTCCATCTGCTTTTCCATATTGCTGCAGAATAAAATGCCAACACGGAAGGATTGCTGCACCAATATTGTATTGGGAAAATGCACATTCGCTATCTTGCTGTTTGCATTCCCTGAGGGCGATGCATGTTCTGCCAACACTCCCCCCATAAACCAATTTCTCAATGAACGTGAATATCCATCAAAGGTTCATAAACATGGAACCAAAGAGAAAATGCTGGAAAATCTCTGCAGGTCTGCCAGCATCTGTAGGGAGAGAAAAGTGCTAACGTTTCGAGTCCAGATGACCCTTTATCAAAGCTTTACCAAAGCTCCAAACGTTAGCTCTTTTCTCTCCTTACAGATGCTGCCAGACCTGCTGAGATTTTCCAGCATTCTCTCTTTGGTTTCAGATTCCAGCATCCGCAGTAATTTGCTTTTATTCATAAACGTGGAGCTTGGGGCTACCTTCTTGCTGGGGATCAAGGGAACCAGTCCAGTTCTGCACAATAAGCTCTGCAGCCTTATAGAGGGTGCCGACAAGTTTTACCAGAATGGCATTCGGAGTGCGAGAGTTCAGTTACACAGACTAGAGCAGCTGGAGTTGGACTCCTCAAGAAGGTTATGGGCAGGTTCATCAGAGGTGTCTGAACCAGTGCAGAATTTTGATCGAGTGATTAAGGATAAACTGCTTATGGTGGCAGATGGGTCAGTAGCCTGAAGGCAAAAGTTAGAGATAATGTTTTAAAAATATAAACTTAGAATACCCGATTCATTTTTTCCAATTAAGGGGCAAATTAGCGTGGCCAATCCACCTATCCTGTACATCTTTGGGTTGTGGGGGTGAGACCCACGCAGACACGGGGAGAATGTGCAAACTCCACACGGACAGTGACCCAGAGCCGGGATCGAAACTGGGACCTCGGCGCGGTGAGGCAGCAGTGCTAACCACTGCGCCACCGTGCTGCCCTTTAGAGATAATTGGCAAAAGAACCGGAGGCGAATGAGGAGAGGGTTTTTTTTTAAGGCAGTGACTTATTGGGCCTCACGGTAGCATGGTGGTTAGCATCAATGCTTCACAGCTCCAGGGTCCCAGGTTCGATTCCCGGCTGGGTCACTGTCTGTGTGGAGTCTGCACGTCCTCCCCGTGTGTGCGTGAGTTTCCTCCGGGTGCTCCGGTTTCCTCCCACAGTCCAAAGATGTGCGGGGTAGGTGGATTGGCCATGCTAAATTGCCCGTAGTGTAAGGTTAATGGGGGGGATTGTTGGGTTACGGGTATACGGGTTACGTGGGTTTAAGTAGGGTGATCATTGCTTGGCACAACATCGAGGGCCGAAGGGCCTGTTCTGTGCTGTACTGTTCTATAACATGACTTGTGAGAATGCACTGCCTAAAAGCTGATTGTATGGCCCGAATTCTCTGGTCGTCGGGAGTTTCTTTTCCCGCTGGCATCGCACCCCCGCCAACGGGTTTCGCGGCAGCATCGAGTGGTTTGCATGGAAAATCCCGTTGACAAGCGACGGGGGAATAGAATCTTGCCGCCGGTGAACGGCGCGCGGCCGAGAAATACGGGGCTAAGGAACCGGAGAATCCCACCCCACAACGTTCCAAGAGAACTTGTTAAGCATTTGAAGGGGAATCATGTGCAGGGCTATGGAGAAAGAGCCAACATAGCCACATGGGGCTGGTTTAGCTCACTGGGCTAAATCGCTGCCTTTTAAGCAGACCAAGCAGGCCAGCAGCACGGTTCGATTCCCGTACCAGCCTCCCCGGACAGGCGCCGGAATGTGGCGACTAGGGGCTTTTCACAGTAACTTCATTGAAGCCCACTCGTGACAATAAGCGATTTTCATTTTCCTTTCATTGGGCTAAATAGCCTCCTCTTGCTGCATCATCCTTCGATTCTATGATAGGACTGAGAGTTCCCGAAGTTTGCAAAGAGTCGGTCAGAGTTGAATGAAATGAAAATCGCTTATTGTCACGAGTAGGCTTCAAATGAAGTTACTGTGAATAGCCCCTAGTCGCCACATTCCAGCGCCTGTTCGGGGAGGCTGGTACGGGAATTGATCCGTGCTGCTGGCCTGCCTTGGCCTGCTCTAAAAGCCAGCGATATAGCCCAGTGTGCTAAACCAGCCCCTGTTCTGACATCCTGAACATTCGCAGTGATTTCTAATTCACTGTGGTCTCCATATACCTCGCTACAACTAGCTGCAAGGACATGGCAGCTAATAGTCTCAGCTTTGAATCCCTTTTTAATGACTATCATGTGAAAGCAGAGGCCCCTAGTGCAAAATGTTGGTATTCTGCTCTTTTTTTCATATGGTTTTTAAAACAGGCTGGAATATTGAAAATGCAAGAAGTGTCTTCAAGTATGTACTTTATTGGAATAATTCTTTGCCTTGTTACTTTGGGAATGGTGACACTAACGTGGAGGTGTAATATGACCAGACCATTTAGATGAACCAGTTTCCTGCTGTGAAGTACACGTGTTAATAGCTTTTGCAATTCCCTCATGTTTCTGATATGTTAATGCATGCAGGCTTTCAGCCTTATTATCTGCGCTGTGCCAGATCGGTCGATCAGAACAACATTATTTGACTCAGATGGTGTTAAAAGCGGTGATAGGTCGGAGTTTTGTGGCTCGCTCTCAGCTGATGTAAAGGTAGATTTGAGTACTGCGAAAGGACTGGTTTGATCTACACACTGTTCCCAGGTTAAAAAGAAAGGACACCTGGAGAACCTATTTACAAACCTTTTAATAATAATCTTTATTGTCACAAGTAGGCTTACATTAACACTGCAATGAAGTTACTGTGAAAAGCCCCGAGTCGCCACATTCCGGCGCCTGTTCGGCTACACAGAGGGAGAATTCAGAATGCCCAATTCACCTATCAGCACGTCTTTCAGAACTTTGTGGGAGGAAACCGGAGCACCCGGAGGAAACCCGCGCAGACACGGGGGAGAACGTGCAGACTCCGCACAGACAGTGACCCGAGCCGGGAATCGAACCTGGGACCCTGGCGCTGTGAAGCAACAGTGCTGTGCGACCGTGCAACCTGTGCTTATACTATGGAATGCTCAACAAAACATGCCCTTTGATTTTCATTTATCTCACCCCGTAGATTGCTTTTAGCTCTTTGATTAATTCAAAGGGATGTTGTCATGTTTCAGGATCTTCTGACGGATCAGCCTTTGAAAGGATTTGAAACATTCAGCAATATTTTAATATTAAATCGAAAGTGCATTCTCAAATTTGGAGACAAGGGCCCTGGTCAAATGCTGATTCATATGGTACTTGAAAGTTTTTTTTTGTCACAACAGTCAATTTGTTGACTCGTTCGGAATATCATAAACCATGCAGTGTGTTGGAAATTCCTGCCTTTCTGTGGGGAAAGACAAAAATGGAGTGAGAGGTTTTTTTGTAATGGGATGCTACACAATCATTGAAAAAAGGCAGGGAATGATCCAGTGATGTGAGGAATGTGCAGTGCATTATTTGTTTCATTTTGCGCAAACCAAGTTGTATTGATCAAAGTAAATGAATCTGAGTAATGCTGAAAAAAGAGACATGCTGTCAAAGTTTTTCATCTTGCACTCATCAGGGCAGACCGACAAGAATACCAAGAGTAAAGGGAGCAACAAATTATACTGCACGAGAAGAGAGTGCCGATGGGTTGGCAGGTGGGCTCTTGGTTGATAGAGGCATTCTCTATGGCAACGCCTCTGCTGGTGGTATTTTCAAAATGACAGGCGGGCCGCCGATTTCCATGTCGGTTCGCCTTCCATCGTTCTGGAGACTGGTGTGATGGCATTGTACTGCTGACCCGACGTCATCACACCTTATTTAACGTTCAAGGTGAGGGTCAGGAGGTTTAGGGGGGATTTGAGGGAAACCTTTTTTGCCCAGAGGATGGTGACAAATCGGGAATACACTGCCTGGAGGGGGTAGAGGCAGGTTGCCTCATGAACTTTAAGAAGTACCTGGATGAGCACTTGGCACGCCATAACATTCAGGGCTACGGGCCAAGTGCTGGCAAGTATGACTAGGTAGAGAGGTCAGGTGTTTTTCATGTGCCTGATAGGCTGAAGGGCATCTTCTGCCCTGAATTATTCTGTGATTCTGTGACTAGAGCCCTCAATCTGGACGAACACCTCAGCGCAGTACTGAAGGAGAATGCATTCTTTCAGAGGAGACGGTAAACCGAAGCCCTGTCTGTGAGGCGTTCCCCCAGGGTGCACGTCAACATGTATCCCTCAGTCCACACTACAAAAAAATAAACCATCCAATCATTTAATTTGCTGTCACGTGGAACTCATGTTTGCCGACAAAGCCACAGTGACAATCGGTCATTCGCTGTGAAGCACTTCAAGGCATCCTGAGGTCAGGAGAGGTGCTATATAAATGCAAACTCGTTCTTTTTACTTCCAGGGGCTGGTTTAGCTCACTCGAGGGGCTGGTTTAGCTCACTCGGCTAAATCGCTGGCTTTGAAAGCAGACCAAGGCAGGCCAGCAGCACGGTTCGATTCCCGTACCAGCCTCCCCGGACAGGCGCCGGAATGTGGCGACTAGGGGCTTTTCACAGTAACTTCATTGAAGCCTACTCGTGACAATAAGCGATTTTCATTTCATTTCATTCACATCAGTTGCTGCCTTGGAGGAGGGGCGATTTTGGAAAGAAACGCAGGACAACCTAGTGAGCCAATCATAAGACTGATTTTAATAGCTTAAGTGTTTTTTCAAATAGTTCAGGGGAATGAGGTGAAGAATGAAATTGCCTGTAAACATAAGATGAATTATCTCTCTATTGCTCGTCCTTCTTTATAAAAAATGTTTAATAAGGTACCTGCTCTTAGCAGCTTGATGTTATCCTATTACGTTGAGTCCTACATCAGTATCCACACCATTTTAAAGTAGGTTGTAAATGTTAATTGGGTTTTAAATTTCAATTGACTACTCTAAATTTTAAATGTTAAAATTATAAATTTTTTATTGATTTCCCTACAGGGACCAGCGACAAACTACCTTGCTTATGAACAGTTAGCTTGTGTGGAAGTCATTTGTTCTTTCTGTCACTTTTCTCATGTCCTCTCCTGAAGGGGCGGCACGGTGGCGCAGTGGTTAGCACTGATGCCCCGCACGCTGAGGACCAGGGCTCGATCCCGGCCCCGGGTCACTGTCCGTGTGGAGTTTGCACATTCTCCCCGTCTGTGTGGGTTTCACCCCCACAACCCAAAGACGTGCAGGTTAGGTGGATTGGCCACGCTAAATTGCCCCTTAATTGGAAAAAAAATAATTGGGTACTCTAAATTTATTTTTTAAAAGTTATGAAGAGAGGTTGGATAAGCTTGGGTTGGTTTTGGTGGAGCAGAGAAGACTGAGGGGCGACCTGATCGAGTGGACAAGATTATGAGGGGCATGGACAGGGTGGATAGGGAGCAGCTGTGTCAAGCCCCCTTGTGTCAATCAGTCCATGTTGCTGTTTACCCACCATGGGAGCAAATAGTTCTAATCACATTTACCCACCCTGCTCCCACATCCTGTCAACTTCTTTCCCTTCCATTCACCTCTCCAAATTGATGCTTATGCTGAAATGGCTTCTGCCTCAGTAACTTTGGAAGTGAATTCTGCAGCCTCGTGACTCTGCCAGGAAAGAAAACTGAGGTCGAGTTCCACAGCTTTGCTCATTCTACTCTTCTTGGGCTTCTCCTCGGGCTCGTCAATGACTTGTTGGCCCAATAAAAATGAGTCTTTGGTGTGGTGATATGCCTATGGGCTGTGTCATCGTTGGATGGTGTGCAACCTCCAACCAGCAGGTGGCGGTGCAGGCACACCATGCAGGCTCTAGACCAAGGTCATGTGACCAGTGACTTCCACATCAGGGGAGACACATTCGACCACCTTCAGAAGAAGATTGAGAGGGTAATAAGGCATCCAGGTGAATGGTCAGTGCAAGGTGCAAGTTCCAGAGGAGTAGTTGGCAGACTCCATGATAACTGTATGTCAGATTGCTATCTTACCACAAGAGGCTCAATAAAAGATTCTGGTTTGGACAAGTCAAAGTGTTAGGCGGATTGCTTCGTAAGGTTTAAAGGACCAAACACAACACTCAGGTGACTGGGAAGTCCAATGCAGTCTCTGCCACAGGTGGGGATGGGGGTGTGGGGGGGGGGGGGAAGGTGGATGGAGAATGGGTGGGTGGGGTGGCCGGATGGGTGGGGTGCCCAGGTTGCCATGCGTTCCTTTTGTTGTTGACCATCGCCTACTCTTGGCGACGAAACTCAATTGCTCGTGCACAAGTGAGTGCTGACAGATTAGTGAACCATAAGGCCCATCCAAGCAGAAGACACTCCTGCAACTCAGCCTATAACCGCACAAGTGTGAACTCCTTGTGCAGTCCACAAACACTGAAAGAGAAGGGGATTTATGTTCTACCTCCTTCGGCAAGGAACCTTGAGACCAACTGGAGCCATCCCTGACTGAATGGAGTGCAGTGTCTAAAAAATTGGCAACCTTGGGACTGAGGCCTTTCTGGATCTTGCCAGATTTGGGGTTGGGCGATTTTGGGCCATGGGCGGTTCAGGCCAAGCTGGGTTGGGTGGGGGTCAAGGGTCACTCAGAGCATGAGAAAAGACCAGCATGCAAAGCAGCAAAGCTAATAACTAGCCCAGCACCACACCGTGCAATGCGTCACCTAGTCAAATTGTCCAGGTAAGTTACTTTCCTATTTTACTCAAAGTTGTTGCATGGCTCATTCTTAAAATGCCCGGCTGTTGGATAACTCTAGCTTTTCGATGATCTGTGTTAAGACACTGGACCTTAATGCTGTTGAGGTATACAGCAAACCAGGAACAGAGACGGGCATTCACTCCCTCAAGCCTGATCCACTATACAATTAGCGGAATTGAATTCTCATCTGAATCTTTATGTAATTTATCCACCATGGCTGTAGCCCTTCAGACCCTTGCACCACAAACATCACTGAGACCGTTTAGAAATTACACAATGAAACCCCAGCTTCAATGGCTTTTTTTGGGGGGGGGGGAGAGATTCCAGATTTCCAGTGCCCTTTGTGTGAAGTAGTATTTCCTGACATCACCCCTGAATGCCCTGGATCTGATGTTATGGCTATGAACTCTCCCACCCGAGGAAATCGTTTCCCTCTGTCTACTGACTCTGTTCCATCCTTCAGTAACATTCACTGCTTCAACCGCAACTTTATGCGATGAATAAGAAGTTTGGTTCCGAAACCATATAGAGTTCTGAAAAGAGATGGACAGAATTTAATATCTAGAGATGGATATTGCCATCGGCAGAGGAGAGTGGAAGCCCGAGGAAGGGGGAAATGCCGATTACTAAGGGCTAGATTTTCAGACAAGTGACTATGATTGGCTGAAAAATGTTTCCAATTATATGGGCATCAGATTTCTCAACTCCTGGTCTGCTGTTGGGCCACTATAACTTCCCAAACACGTCCTTCAACTCGATTTCCAGAACCACCCTTCAATCATTTTTCCTTGTGTTTCTCAGTAAGGCAAGCTCATCATGAATTGTAAGAGTCCTTCCAGCTGATTCCCTTTTTCCCCCTTCCTTTATATTTCCGTTATCATTTTTGATCCATGGATGCTTAATGGACATGTATCTTTAAGTCAGGCAGCAGAGAGAGTGAGGAGTTCAAGAAGTTGCAACATAGTATCTGGTGCTGCTAGCTTTGGACAGCAAGACCCAGACTTTTCGGCACCCGAGAGATGGGATGGGACTCGATTCGATTGGATGGTTGGTGGCCAATGAATTGGCCAAAAGGCCATAGGCGCGATTCTCTCAGCCCAGGCCGGGCCGGAGAATCGTTGGGACAGGCGCGAATCGCGTGACGCCGCCCCGACGCCGGTCCGCCGATTCTCTGGAGAGCAGAGACCAGACGCCATTGGCACTGGTGTGGTCGGTGCGGCGGCAGTTGGGGGCCGCTCTATGCGTCCCACCCCCCCCGGCGATTCTCCGACCGGAATGGGCCGAGCGGCCACGTGAAAATGGCTGAGTACAGCCGGCGCCATTCACACCTGCTCTTACCCAGCGGGACCTTGGCGTGCATGCATCTGGGGGCGGCCTAGTGGCAGGGAAGGGCAGTCCGAACCTGGGGGAGGCCTCTACTGTGGCCCAGCCCGCGATCGGGGCCTACCGATCGGTGGGCTGGCCTGTTGGGCTGAGGGCCTCTTTTGTTCTGCGCCGGCCCCTGTACCCCTACGCCATGTTGCATCGGCGCCAGCGCGGAGAAGGGAGCCACTGCGCATGCACCCATTGGCGCTGGTCCCACTGCGCATGCACAGACCAGCGGCGCCCATCTGACGCCGGGGATCGGCAGCTGGAGCGGCGTGAGTCGCTCCAGTGCCATGCTGGCCCCTTGTAGGGGACAGAATTGCTGATCCTGAGGCCATGTTGACGCTGTTGGGAAACGCGATGGCGTTTACGACGGCGTCAACACTTAGCCTCAGGATCAGAGAATCCTGCCCCCATATTCTGCCTGGTAACAGGTGGTGATTGGATCCTGCCTGAGTGGGATGATTTCCAGAGACTGAAGGGAAGCAGAGCTGAGACCTGGACACTGGGAGAAATGGACCTTCTCTCGCCTCTATCACTCCAGAAATGCTGTGAGTTGCTGTATTTCTGAAACTGCGAAGACTTGAATGAATCTGCATGAAAACCATTACAGACTAGAAAGCAGAAATCTTGACCTGAAAGTCTGGCTTGAGGTGCAGCGTGCTAACAACCATATTTTACTTTTACTTTTTTTACACCCCTCTCCTCCCCTCTGTGTTTGTCTGTCTTGTGTGTCTGTGTGTGTGTGTGTATAGAGGGTGGGAGCAAGTTAAAGTGGGGGGTTAGGAATTTGGTAATAGTTAACCAGTTGCATTTGCTGCATATTTTATTACAGTTCTTGTTATAAATAAAATGTAATGTGTTTACATTTACAAACCTGGTTATTGGAATTATTGGTCAGCCGGGGGCCAAAGACTTCGGGTATTTTTCTAAGAATTATTGGTTAATTCAATTGTGTTGTGACTCTGGGTCAAGTGGGACTGGAAATAGGGGCGGAATGGTGGTGCAGTGGTTAGCGCTGCTGCGTCACGCGCCGATGACCCGGGTTCGATCCCGGCCACAGGTCACTTTCAGTGTGGGGTTTGCACATTCTCGCCATATCTGCGTGTGTTTCACCCCCACAAGCCAAGGACGTGCAGGTTAGGTGAATTGGCCACAGAAAAGTGTCCCTTAATTGGGAAAAACTAATTGGGGGGTACTCAAAATTTATTTTTTTAAAAGTGGGCTGGAATTGACTGCACTCTAGCCCAGGGTGTTGCAACAGAATTCTCAGTGCACCAATCTTCCTGTGTCATTGAGAGATAGTAAGGATTGGAAAGCTGACAGGGACATGGTTCAAACTGCCTTTTATTTTTTTACCCAATTAAGAGGTAATTTAGCGTTGCCAATCCACACACCCTGCACACCTTTGGCTTGTGGGGGTGGGACCCACATAGACATGGAGAGAATGTGCAAACTCCACACGGACAGTGACCTGGGGCTGGGATCGAATACGGGTCCTCAGCGCCGTGAGGCAGCAGCGCTAACCACTGCACTACCATGCCGCCCACAAACTGCCTTTTAAAGGTTAGCAGTGAGTTGTGACAGGCTGTGTTTTACCGCTGCTGTTAACTAGAGAGTGTTGGCAGCGGCCGGTTTAAGTTTTCCAATCTTTCAGCTGTCGTAAGCGAAAGCCCTTTCACTGTTGGGATCTGGGTTCAAAACAAGCTCAGACTGATGAAATGCAAGTCGCCTGTTGAAAGCTGTAAGGTTCCCAAGTGCATGAATTTGCTCTGTTCCGAGGTGCTGTCATTTGAAACGAATCATGGCTGGCAATTTCACTCATAAGAGGCCATGAGGGTGACTGATGAAAAAACACAGAAAGGAAGGGCGAGCTGAGGTTGGGCACACAGTACATCTCAGTGGGTGTTTCAATCTCCATGGACAGCGTGATGTGCCCAAGCGGTTTACAGTCAATTGGAGTACCTTTTGAAGTGTGCTCAATGTTGTAGTCGAGAACATGACAGTCAGTTTATGCACAGCACGCTCCTACAGACAGCAGTGCCATAATAACAGCATCATCTTGTGGTGATATGATTTGCATAGCTGTCTGCCATTGGGGCAGAACACCGGCTTACCATTGGCCCTGGTCGGTCATGTGCCTCTCGACCGATTGGTTGAGACCAGTCATGTGACAGCTCTCCGATTGGTCGAGAGGCTGAGTTAACCACGCCTCCTTACCGAGGTATAAATAGTCGAAACGCCCGGCGGTCGTCCATTTTATTGTAGACAACCGCAGGGCTAAGTTCTAGCTTATTAAAGCCTAACTTTTGTGTAGCAACTCGTCTCTCGTGCAATTGATGGCTCATCACATCTTTTTAGTGACCTTGGATGAGTGATAGTGGCTGGGACGAACTTACCTGCACTTCTTCAAAATAATGCCGTGGAATCTATTAGGTCCCCTTCAGAGGGAAAATTGGGCCTTGCTTTAAATGCACAAAGGATGCAAAACGTGACATATATCCCATTCCCCAGTATTAGCCATCCTCCCTTAATGGATTGAAAATTTACACCTCCTGTCCAGAGGAAAAAAATGTTTTCTGCAATCATCTAGAAAGTGTAAACTTTCAGAAACACACACAGGCACACGGATACATAAACATCCCAAGTTCTCTGTCAGCAACTAGCTCCTTTGAAGGAACAGACAATTGATGAGGTAATTTAAGAGAGTGCAGTTTCAATAATCCTTAATGCTGCCACGCTACCTGTTGGTCATGTCCTTGAGCCAGTTGTCAACCATTTCCCAGCTGAGTTCTCTCTCAATGTGCCTCAAACCAAAGGTTCTATACGGGACCACGAGCAGCATGCTGGCGTTGGCACTGTACGGGAGGCTGATGACGTCGCACTCGTGGGTGTGATCCGTGGTGGCGAGCATGGTTGCTCTGACATACATCATCGGCACCTTCACCACTGCCGACCTGCCGGTGTGGAAATGGAGCATGGCGGTCTTGCTTTTAATAAATTTATGCTCCCACGAGCCTGCAAACAATGGATTTGCAGAGTAATAACAAAGTCGTTTACCATTGCACTGTAGCTAAGATTGATGGCAGCTACAAGGTTGATAACGCTGTGGAAAATGATTGCATTAGTTACTGCAATGATCCAAATAATAGTATGGATGTCTCCCAGT
This sequence comes from Scyliorhinus canicula, assembly GCF_902713615.1. Classification (NCBI taxonomy): domain Eukaryota; kingdom Metazoa; phylum Chordata; class Chondrichthyes; order Carcharhiniformes; family Scyliorhinidae; genus Scyliorhinus; species Scyliorhinus canicula. The sequence continues at coordinate 154,412,504 of NC_052157.1, read as the reverse complement.
GCACGCATTCAAAACAAACAAGAATTATTGAAATGTTTTGTGATACAAAATCCTCACCAGAATATTTCCAATATCAGAATTGTTCGTGATTGCTTAAAGCAACTCCTTGGTATTTTTCCTTCAAGTAATAAAGAAGGGCTATGGGGAAAGAAGGGAAACGGGGGAGTGTAAATAATTGGACAACTTTATCAAAAATCTGGCACAGGCATGGTGGATTGAATGGCCTCTTCCTTTGATCTATGATTCTAATTTTTCCTACATTTTATCCATCCCTCTTTTGTAAGTCAACAGCTCCTGCAATGTCTCGGGGCACTAGAAGATTCCTAGTTGCGTGATCCTGTCCTTCCCGATCTTCCGACACTTTGTATTAAGCGTCACTATAGCAATCGGATGTAGGAACTCGAGCTGACCATTTTCAGCTTTCCATAGTTTGCAAACTTTGAGTAGGCGATTACTGTCCCGATTAAATCAGCTTAATGCAGAACTGGGCATTGAACCCGGGGGAAGGGGACTGGTGGGGGTGTGGAGATGTCAGCCCCTGCTCAGAAATTCACTGTGTGTGTATCTCTGAGTCTGTGGGTTCAAATTTCACACCAGAAACCTGAGCTTAAAAATCTAAGGAAAGTGGGATTTGAGTAGGTATGTGCTTGGCAGCATGGTGGTGCAGTGGTTTGCACTGATGCCTCATGGCGCCGAGGTCCCAGGTTCGAATCCTGGCTCTGGGTCACTGTCTGTGTGGAGTTTGAACATTCTCCCCATGTCTGCGTGGGTTTCACCCCCACAACTCAAAGATGTGCAGGGTAGGTGGATTGGCAAAGCCAAATTGCCCCTTAATTGGAGAAAATGAATTGGGTACTCTAAATTTATTTTTTAAAAGTAGGTGCTTGATGGCCTGCAGAGACACGATGGGCTGAAGGGCCTCTGTCTGTGCTGTAAAACTCTGTGACTCTAGGCTGGCACTCCACTACAGTGCTGTGGGCGTGCTATACTGTCAGACGTGCCGTCTTTCGGATGGAACGTTAAACCGAGGCCCATCTTCTCTCTAAGGTGACATAATAGATCGCATGGCATTATATCAGTGGAGAACAGAGATCATTTCCCTGACTTTGAGGCCAATATTGATCTCTCAAGAGTCATCACTAAAAAAACAACTGATCTGGTCATACTTACATTGTTGTCTGTGGGATCTTACTGTACAAAAATTGGATGCTGTAATTCCCACATCACAACAGTGATGTTGTGATGTGGGAACTTCAGAAAAAACTTGAAGGAAAAATACCAAGGAGTTGCTTTAAGCATCACAACTTCAGAAAGTACTTCACAGGCTGTAGAAGCGCTTTGGGACATTAATTCTATTTCCCTGGTCTGTCCACTGAATCATCAAGGAAGCAGGCTAAAAATATGTTTTCTTAAGAGAAATTGTTCCAGACATGTTCTGTGTTCAGGGCACATGAACAATTCTCATTGCGGTCGGCATGATGAATGTGCGGAAAATAACATCTTGCAAATTTTTACATTACGGCCGGCCTGGGTGGGGTCTTGTTTTGGAAGTTGCTGAACAAATCTTGGCGAGGGTGCAGCACAGATTTTCCAGACTTCGAAGAGGGATGAGGAACATCAATCACGTGGGGGGAAGCAGAGAAGGTGAAATTGTTCTCGGAGCTGAGAGAGGTTAAGGGATAGTTTAATAGAGGTGTTCAAAAGAGAGAGTAAATAAGGAGAAATTATCCTGGTCGCTAAGCGTTGGTAACCAGGGGATGCAGATTGAAAGCTAATTGGCAAAAGAATTAGAAGAGGAGGTGAGTTATAATTTGAATGTACTGCCTGGAAGGGCGGTAATGGCAGATTTCAATGGTAACTCTCGCAAAAGCAATTAGGCATAAACTTGAAAAGAAAAATCTAATTGCACGGCAGTGGGGAAGGAACAAGGGAGGGGAAACTACTTGGATAGTTTTTGCAAAGAGCTGACACAACACGACGGGCCGAAAGGCCCCTTTCTGTACCATTCCATGAAACTACTAGGGTTGGGGAGTGTTCTGTAAATGTTTCGAAAAGGTCTCCTCTGAATAGCAGGCAAACCGAGAATATCGCCATTTTACATCCAATTAACACTGTGCCGGGACACATGTTTTAAAGAGAATTGCTGTCTAAGAATTCAACAGAATTAATCGCTGCTGAACACTCTGCAGGCGGTTTCCTGCCTCCTACCTTGCTGCTTTTAAATCTCCTCTTGCTTCAAAACATTCATGCCTTGCAATAATGTGGCACCTACCCTGCACATCTTTGGGTTATGGGGGTGAGACACATGCAGGCATGTGGAGAATGTGCAAACTTCACACGGACAGTGACCTGGGGCGGGGATCGAACCCGTGTCCTCGGCGCCATGAACAATAGTGCTAACCACTGCCCCAACCATGTCATCCAGTAACCCTGATTGCTAACTTTATTTATAAGTGGCATTTGAACTGTATTGGACTGTTTAATTGGAATATATTGTGGCAGATGGAGATAGGGAGTTAAAGTTTGTTTTTCCATTTTTATTTAAGAACTAACTGTTAATTGGAAACATATTACTGTGTTGCTAATGTGGTTAATTCTGTGTTTAAATTAAAGTTTGTTTGAGCATGAAAGATACCTATTGGTCAGCGTTATCACTCCTGTGGTTTAGTCGTCTTTCCTCACAGTGTTGCAAATTGCAAATTGTTGGGCTTCTTGTACGGGAGTCCTAACAACGGCGTTTTGTGTGGCTCGCCCGTCCTGCCGCCAGGGGACCCGCCACAGGAGTGGCCTTTGGTAGGATCGGATGATCCTGCTGGCGGGAAGGGGCGCAAAATCCCACCTTTCACAACCTCAGCATTGCAAAGTGCTTAACTGGTGTGACGTGGGAAATGCGGCAGCTGTTGCACACAGCAAGATCCCACAAACAGCAATGTGATAATGACCTGACTTTGACTGAAGAGCAAATATTGGTCAAGACACTGGCGATGAGGGAAAACTCCCCTGCTCTTCTTCAAAACAGCACTATGGGATGTTTTGCAACGATTAGGATCTTTGGACTGTTGCCTTATCTGAGAGGTAGCACTTCTACCAGTGTAGTACTCCCTCAGTACAGCACTGGGAATGCCAACTTCGGGTTTTGAGCTTCAGTTCTGGAGTGGACTTAAACCAACAACTTCCGTGGCTCAGAGAGCAGCATGTTGCCAACTGAGCCGCAGCCAAGAGGAGTGGATGAACTTGAAAATAAAAATAAAAATGTGTTTCAAAGTCTCACTTTATCTCCAACCTACAGTTTATGGCAGACATTACATAAATATACTGCAGTAACATCTGTGAAACTTGGAATCTGTGCAGTAGTGATATATGATCAGAATTTTCCAAGTTTCTCAGATTACATCTTAAACAGATACATTTAATGTGTTGCTGCCTTATTCTCTACTCCCTTGCCTGTGTTTCTGGGATTAATACTCTGTTTCAGTTCTTCCTATTTGATGATCCCTCTGGACCACACCACACTGCAACTGAAGTGAGCCAGTAACACAGATTTGTGTTTACCACAACACCAGTGAGACCAGGCTTGAGTGTCAGATCCTGTGACTGCTGTCCAGTCCATAGGCCAGGATTTTTCCTGATGGTGGAGTTTCCCTTCCCACCATCTGAGGAAATCTTCAGAAAGATTTATCCTGCCGAAACTCCCAACAACAGAACCAGGATTGCAGCAGTCCCTGGAGCCTGGGTGCTGGGATTCCAGTACTGGGTAAGATTTGGGGAGGGGGGGGGGGGGGGGGGGGGCTCAGGATGCGATAGGTAGGTGAAGCCTGGGGAGGTGGGTGTGTTAGTGGAGAGGCCTGTGGGGGGTGGGGGGGAGGTGGTGCTGAGGAAGCACCCACTACAGCCAGATCTTTGGAAGAGGGTGCCCAATTTCTAAAGGAGGCTGGAGATGAAGGTGCTTCCCCCCCTCCACCCCCCCCCCCCCTCCTGAAGCCTGAGCAGGGTCAACTTTAGTGGCTTCCCGTCACCCCATCCTGTCCCTGAGCCCCTTCCATCAGATTAATCATCGAGGCTGGGTGGGAAGTGCTGGGAAAAGAGGTCCTAATTAGCCGCATGCAATGGGACGAGGGTTGTGGGGGGGGGAGGGGGGGGGGCGCGGGTGAGCCTGCACCTCACCTGACCCGCTGTAAAATTCCAGAGGTTGTGCTGAGTGGGAACAGAGCGGGAAGGCCATCCAAAGAACTGTACGGCAAACCACCACCGACGGACCTGCTGGGGATGGGGGGGGGGGGGGGGGGGGGCGGGGGGAACATAAGACTCTGCCCTCGGTCAAGCCAGTTCCTCTGTTGGTGAAGGAAATGTGAAATTGAAGTGAGGAGACCGGTTCTGATGAAAATGGATATCAAGCATTCCCCAACGTGTGAACCACTTCGGCACTCGCTAATGCATAGAACAACAACAACTGACACTTATGCAGTACCTTGAAAGGAGGGAAAGATTAGCATTTTTTACAACAGCTTTTGCGACCTCAAGACATCTCAAGACTCTTTATAGCCAATTAAATACATTTGAAGTGTAGGAGCTGTAGCGGGGGAGGTGGAGGCAGGGTCCTCGTGGTATTGTCACTGGAATAGTAATCCAGAGGCGCAGGGCATTGCAGAGGGTGAAATTTGAATTCAATAAGTATCTGGAATTAAGAGTGTAATGATGACCATGAAACCAATGTTGATTGTCCTAAAAACCCACCTGGCTCGCTAACGCCCTTCAGGGAAGGAAATCTGCCATCCTTTACCCGGTCTGGCCTACACATGACTCCTGACCCACAGCAATGTGGGTTGACTCTTAACTGAACTCTGAAGTGGTCTAGCAAACCACTCACTCGAGCCAGCGACACCCGCATCCCACAAAAGCACAGAGAAGCCAAATTGAGCACAGCAAGCTCCCGCAGACAGCAACATAATAATGAGCAAATAATCTGTTTTGAAATTGTGTTTGGGGAATAAATATTGGGCTGGATATTAGGGATAGCTCACAGCTCTTTCCTGAAATAGTACCGTGGGATCTTTTATATTCATCTGAGGGGCAGAGATTTCATTTGAGAATCAACACGTCCAACAGTGCAGCACTCCCTCAGTACAGCACGGCAGCAGCAGTCTACGTTTTTGTGGTCAAGTCTCTCCACCTTCTTAAACACTCCACTAAGCTGCAGCAGACATGGCAGAATGTAGTGGACAGTAGAGCTTCACAATGCACTTGCAAGAATATAATCAGATAAAATGAAGGCGGCACGGCGGTTAGCACTGCTGCCTCACAGCGCGAGGGACCCAGCTTCGATTCCGGCTTGGGGGGTCACTGTCTGTGTGGAGTTTCTCCCCGTGTCTGCGCGGGTTTCCTCCGGAGGCTCCGGTTTCCTCCCACAGTCCAAAGATGTGCGGGTTAGGTAGATTGGCCGTGCTAAATAGCTAAATAGTGTCCAGGCATGTGCAAGCAGGTTATGGGGTTACTGGGATAGGGCAGTGCGGGCATATGAGTGGGGCTAGGTAGGGTGTTCCTTCGGGTGGTCGGTACAGACCCGATGGGCCAAATGGCCTCCTTCTGCACTGTAGGGATTCACTGTACGGATTCTGTGAGAGGTGCCTTTTATGACAAAATAATTGACACAGAGCTGTCGTGCAGTACTGAGGTTACATTAGGGCAGGTAACTGGAATCTTGATTAATAAATTATAGTTCAACAGTCACAAGGCATGTGACAAGGACATAATTAGACAAAAATTTATAGCAAACCAAAGAACGAGTATTCGGGGCAATGATTAAAAACTAAAGGAGCATCTTAAAGGAGGAGAGAAAGGTGGATTGGTTTAGCGAGGGAATCTCAGAGTTTATGGCTAAAGTAGCTGAAGGCACGGCCCCCAATATTGGACTGAATGATGTGGGCATATGCATAAGAGATGGTGCAGCAGCAAAAAGTTCCCGCAAGTTACAGGACTGGTTGAAGGTGGCAGAAATGTGAAAAGGTGAGACCGCAAAGAGGTTGAAGCAACAAAGAAGTGAATTTTTAGATTAGAGGCATTCAGGGACTGGCTGATGTGGGTCACTGAGCACAGGGATGATGGCTGAGTGGGACTTAGGTACCTGTAGAGTTGAGCTCAAGTTTATGGATGGTGGAGAATGGGAGTTTGCTAAAAGAACAGTGGAATAGTTAAGTCTGGAGGTGACAAAATTATGCAGGAAACCCTTCAGCAGCAGATGTGTTGAGGTGAGTGTTCAATGGTTTGATTGAGTTGTGTTTGATTATGTTAGTCAGATGACTCTCCCCCCCCCCCCCCCCCCCCCCCCCCCACTCCTTTTAGGTCTTCTTGTACTCCAAGCGAATAGACAGGCAAAGTTGCTAAATATCTTGAAATGCCACCTGTTTCACAGTTTCTACTCAGTCCTCACCCCACCCTTTCCCTGTGGCTAAAGTGTCTGGCTCCTGTTGGCACGCGATTCATTGCAGACAGAACCCCGCACACTGCCACAGGGCACAGCATATTGGAACACTAATATGCCATTGTACCTCTTGCAAATGTCACACGACACAGTGTAATACATTTACTCAGGATCCAGCAATCTTGCTGCATGCCTTTTTAATAATGGGCCATAATTTGCCGTGCCAGGGCATGTAATAGCGTCTGCCATTAGTTAGTGTTGACCTTACATGGCAAGTTCCTGCAAGTACAAGCTGATAACATCACAGTGAGAGAAACAGGGCATCTGGGAGCTCCGAGCAAGTAACTGTAGCTCCTTAATCAGGATTGAAGGATTGTGAAATTAACAGTGTAGGGGCGGAGAAGAAAGCGTAAATTAAAGTGAATGAATTCAATGTCAAGTCAGATACAGGAAGCGAAATAGAGAGAACGACTGGATTAAGAGGGAGAAAGAAGTTAAAATGGAATGGAAAAGTTAAAAAATTTGACATTTTTGAAAAATGTCCGGCAATTAAAACCTGAAAGAATGAAACACGACAGATGTAATCGTTCATCTGCAGCTGCCAGAGAAGTTTGTTTGGCAGCAATTAGTACTTGTCTCGTCGTTCAAGTGTGCACACACTGGGATGGACGAGAGTTGACTTTCTGTGGCGAATTGAGTTTTTGTGCATTCCACGTGACACAGCAGCTAGATGTCATTCAGAGCATTTCGGGGGCAAATAGCAAGGTGCCATCTGGCGGAACTAGCAGCGGAAACCAGTAGCATTTACACATGAACACCCGTGACAGCATCAGCCTGCCTATGACTTTGCCAGCCAATCCTGGCCCAATGTATAGAATGTACCTGTACACCTATGTCTCAATCAACGGCATGTTTCCTGGAACACTGACCTTTGAAGTGGAGAGCCTGATAGATGAGCATCACCGTCTGGGGGTCAATGTCCTCCACCACATCCTGAAGCTTGCCCTTGGTCGCTTTTGAAATGAGCTGGTTGAACTTGGCCACTGTTCCCGGGTCCAGGAAGTCCACCGACTGGGCCTGTGCCCCGTAGTAATGTCTCAACCCCTCCTCGAAGGTCTTCCTGACCTCCAGCCCGCCCTTGATGTAGATGCCGGAGGAGCCTTTGAGCCGGTAGCCGAAGTGGTGCTTGTACAGCCGGTGATTGAGTTTGTGGAAGATGTCGTGTAGCAGCATCTCCTGCCCCCCAGGCTGGCTGGCCATGAACATATCAAAGCCCAGAGCCCGAGAGATCTGCTCCCGGGTCCTGTCCCCAGCCCCTGCCACCACCATGGCCATCAGGCTGGAGAGGCCAAAGGGGGAGAAGACCAGGTTGTCGGCCGCTGGCTGGGACCTGGCCAGGCTCCTGTAGAAGCTGAAGGCGAAGTCGGTGTTGAGCAGGGCCAGGCGCTGGAGCCGGGATTTGCCCTTGAATCTCCTCCGCAGGGAATCCCAGCTCCTGGGAGCAGGGGGGTGCCCCTTGCCCACCTCCGCTGGGTGGTCCTCCTCATCTTCATAGTCCCCGGGTTCAGCGTAGTCCTCATACTCGTCCAGCTCAGGCACGCTGAGCTCCCGGGTCAGGGTGTTACTCTCCAGGGGCACCTCCCCTTGCCCAGGGTGGGAGCTGGGCCCGGCTGCCTCTGCGCTGAGCAAACACAGACCACACAGCACAAAGCAAACCCCACGCAACATCATCCTCATGTCAATCCTCTCCCAACGGTCGGCTGCTTGTCTATCCCAGAGAAGTGGAGAAGACTGGAGCAAGAAGACTGAGAAACCCCCCCTTCAATTAAATCCGAAAATAAATAAAAAGCAGAGGCCAGCCCATTCCCTTCAGCAAGTAACTGAACTTCCAAAAATACTTCACTTCCTGAATCATTGTAGTTTTTTTTCCCCATCTCACTCACAGCTGTTGTACGACACGGGGTGACCCTGTCGACAAAATCAATCCCATTGGCTAAAGGCAGACATAAAGAATTCCCTCAAACCCTGCCAGGACGACTGAAATTAATTAAGGGCGGGTCAGGACCCGCTAACGCACTGTTTTGGCAGAAAGGAACCTTCCTGACTTCAAATTGTTTCTAACATTTGGTGCAGCCGGAGCGGTGAATTGTAGCGATTTTCTTTTCCAGTCGCTAACTATTACCATGTGTGGGGTGTCGATTACCTCGTCCCAATGTGCCTGCCAAGGCGTCTTCCTGCCTTGGCCTGGCTTTTACAGCCTCCCGACAACAGGTTACTGAGCTATTTACTGCGCACAATCCTGTCGGCGCCTTCAAGAAAGGTCATGGGTTTGTCAAGGCCCTTGAGACCACAGCAAGGCACTTTTTAAAATTAAGCAGCTGAGGTTGGGTGTGGGGGGGGGGGGGGGGGGGGGGGGGGGAGAACCATTCCTGCCCACAATCCTCCATCTCTAGTTATTGATGTGCAGGTTAGGTGGGGTTACGGGGATTGGGCCGAGGTAGAGTGCTACGGTTTCCTCCCACAGTCCAGTGTTGCCCTAAAGTCCAGAGATGTGCAAGTTAGATGGTGCGGTGAACGTATTGTATTAACCATTCACCATGTATGTCACTGTATCACGCTGTTGCCCATGAGGGCTCCACCTATGGACCATTGTCAGGTATTACCTGGAATGTACCAGGGTGGGTGGATTGGCCACGCTGAATTGCCCCTTAATTGGAACCAAAAGTAATTGGGTACTCTAAATTTATTTTTTAAAATAAAAATAATTATGATATAATATTTCAATTCTACCCATTCTCCCCCCTCCCCAAAAAAGTCTTTGACTTTCCAACTTCAAATGGTCTGGTCGCTTTATAACTCTACCAGATCTTATTCTCTGTCCATTCGGAGGAGTGGCGATCCCAGTTCTTTCAGACTGAATAGTTTGTTGGTTGAGAGTTTAAATTGTCAGCCTTGATGTTTCAAAGAGTCGGGTTTCAACATCTGGTTCGCTCCTTGAGCTCTTTCGTGTTGTTTTCCTTTGTTGACAACCATCCTTTTTGTTCAGATACCAAGGACTTATCCCGTTCCTCCCGGAGGGAATATTTGCTCTGTTCATTCAGAGAGTGGATTCGGGTTTTATTTTTCCATGGTGTCTGCCATGGAGTCCTCTTGGTATTTGATGTTTCGAAAAATGGAAGCTTCATTCCCACTTGTTTAACGATTGTAGCCAAGTATTTGTTTTCTCTCCTAATTTCCGGTTCTTTTTCAAGCCTATCCATCTTCTCATTCAGCTCAGTAACTATTCTGGTGAGCTCGATTGTCCTTGTTTCAGAGTTTTAAACCTTTAAACAAGCTGAACAAATTCACCTGGGTATCAGTTTCCTTTCAGTCTTTTTCCTACGGTCGCTGACTGCTCCTTACATTTCTCCAATTCACTCATTAGATCCTCAATCTATTTGATAGAATTTTCCTCATCTGATTTCAAAGTCTGGATCTGCTCTTCCACACTGCGCATTACGGGCAGGATTGTACTCAATGGAGTTTCGGCGGAGCGGCAAATTCTCCATTCCCTCTGGCAGCGGGTAGCCAGGTGGCCTCGCAGAATCCTGGCCCACATCTTTCTTGTTCTCCATATTGCATCGAAGTTCAAGAATTTTGTTCCTTTCACGATGAAGTTCCAACATTCCGTCAGTTGTGGTTGTCAACTCTGCGCTCGACCACCTGTTCCGATCCATCGCTAATCTCTTTTCCTGTTCCCGGCACTTTTCACGATACTTAATGGGGACTTCTTTTAAAAAAAATTTAGAGTGCCCAATTCATTTTTTCCAATTAAGGGGCAATTTAGCGTGGCCAATCCACTTAGCATGCACATCTTTGGGTTGTGGGGGCGAAACCCATGCAAACACGGGGGGGGGAATGTGCAAACTCCACACGGACAGTGACCCAGAGCTGGAATCAAACCTGGGACCGCAGCGCGTGAGGCAGCAGTGCTAACCACTGTGCCACCGTGGTGTCCTTTAATGTGGATTTCTTGATACTTGACATTCTTCGAGTCCTAATTTTTCATTAGCAAACGGGGTCGCTGATTCACGCGCCATGTTTTCCCCACTTTCTGCTGTGGTAGCTCACAGAGAACTGGCAGCTTCCTCTCTCTGAGCTATAGCCCTTTGTCTCTCACTGTCAGACCTGTTTCTCTCTCTCTCTCTCACCTTCACTGTTTGAAAGCTTGGAGACTGGAAGCCTACCCACAGTCAGCACAGCTGCTGTTGCCTTTTGTTTTCAAGTGTGAACATCTTGTACCAGCTTTCCTGTCTCATAGTAACCAATTCCTGTAGAGGGGCAGAACTCATAGCACATCCCTTCATTCATTCATTTTAGCTGGAATTTAAAAGATAGCCTCAAAACATTACCACAATCCCAGTTGGGGTGCCACTCCATTCCTTTTTAATTACACTGCAATGCAGTGGTGCCTTACTCGCCCGACCTTCCAGCTTGGGCCAGCTGAGAATCCCCCAGCGGATCCCCCAGGCCTTCAGCTGAGATCAGCAGCATCAGGCAAAACGCGGCCACGGCCCCTTTTTTTTACAGCACTCACTGCCGTAAAGCAGGTAAGTATAAAGATCCAGGCACTTTGAGAAGTCAGGAGGTCCGATGGCAGAAGAGTATGGGCCGTGGAGATGTTGAGTGGTCAGTGGATGGAGGGGGCTGAATGGTCAGTGGGAAGGGTTTGGATGGTCAGCGGGGGTGAGGGGTGGTCAGTGGAGGTGTGGGGTGGTTTTGGGGGGTAGGGGTTAGTCGAAGGGTGTGGGCTATAGTTGGGGAGGGGGTCAAGAGAGGATAGTCGTGGGGTGAGGAGGATAGACAGGATGTCAGAAGGGTGGCCAGAAGTTGGGGGAAAGCCCGGTATTAGGGGTTTCCCATGGGAGCTGGGAGGTTGGGGGGGGGGGGGGGGGGTCACTGGTGGTCGGCAGAGAGGGTTGTGTTGCTCGTTATGCTTTCCCTTAATTTGCTCTGTTTTAATTACCTTTGCTCAAGAGTCGCCAGGTATCTTTCTGATACCACCACAGGGTTTAAAGCCGAATACTGATCAATGACTCGATACACCAGTTAGTAAGTTTGAAATCAATACACATTTATTTACACACACAGTCAATTATTACTCATGCATAAACTCTACTCGCTAAACTACAACTACTACTAAAAGCCTATACTTAGCTTCGGGGGCCCACTCAGTCAGAGGAACAATGGCCGTTGTCCGGTTCTGATACTGCTGGCTTCGAACTGGTATAGAATAGTAGCTAGGAGCGCCTATCTCGTAGCGTGCGTTGACCTTAGACTTACTCGGCTGGTGCTTGGCAGCCTCTTGTTGCTGAGAGCCAAATGCCAAGGTGAAATGAAATGAAAATAGCTTATTGTCACGATGACGAAGAGGAGTAAGAGATCTTCCAAGAGAGCGAACTGACCTTGGGAATTCTGTTTTATAGTCCCCAGGGATTTCGCGCCCTTCTGGGTGGACCCCGGACTTGGTCCCAATTAATTGGACCATGTCCCAATCGTTCGTATTGATTTTCTCCAATAACGGGTTGTTCCCTGATTGTTGGACGGGCCCTATGTAACCGTTGGCCTGCCTTTGTTTTAGCTTCCACTGACGCCGGGGAGTCTGCCCTGGTACCGATTGTTTCAATGTTTCTCTTTTGTCCCCGGAGATAGCTCATTACTATGCTAATGGCTAGTAGCTTCAGTTCTGTCTGGGTTCTGCAGGTTCCAATCCACAGGAAACCTTGCACCTGCTTGTTTTCTAGCGCTGTCCATTTTTCCCTGCACTCTTTGCGAGTATCCATTTTGGAATCGGGACGTGGCCACCCCAGGTGGCTACAGTAGACACGGGGAAGGGGAGGGTAGTCCGAGATTGGGATTGTAGTTGGAGGGTGGAGGATAGTTGAGTGGGAGGTATTCAGAAGTTCAGGGGTTAATTGAGAGGTTTGGAGGAAGTTGGGGGAAGTCCAGTCGGGATTTTGCAAAGGGAGGTTGGGGGGGGGGGGGGGGGGGGGGGAGGTTCAGTATTATAATTACCCAGTTTTCTTTAATATAGTCTTTATTGTCACAAGTAGGCTTATATTAACACTGCAATGAAGTTACTGTGAAAAGCCCCTCGTCGCCACATTCCGGCGCCTGCTCGGGTACACAGAGGGAAAATTCAGAATGTCCAATTCACCTAACAGCACGTAATTCGGGACTTGTGGGAGGAAACCGGAGCGCCCGGAGGAAACCCACACAGACACAGGAAAAACGTGCAGACTCCGCACAGACAGTGACCTAAGCCGGGAATCGAACCCGGGATCCTGGTGCTGTGAAGCCACAATGCTAACCACTGTGCTACCGTGCTGCCAAGTTAGAAGTGGTTTTATGTCTTCCAACTTTTCCTGGGTAACTATTCCACTAAGACAGTTGGAACCATCTGAAATCTGCGATATAAATCAAAGAATCAATAGCTCCTAGTTCAAGCTAATTGCCCATCTGAACTTTCACCTTCCCAGACACTTCCCGTCCTGTCTTTGTTATGGGCCAGAGTCATGTTACAGAACCTCACAATCATGGCAATAGACAGCACCTTTGACAGTGCAGCACTCCCTCAGTACTACACTGGGAGGGTCAGCCTGGATTACATCCTCTAGTTTCTGGAATGCAGATTGAACCCATGACCTACTGATTCAGGGATAAGGATGTCACTGACTGAGCCAAAGCTGATACAATTATTGAATAATCAACACTTAATCATTAAAAATGTAATGAAGTGGAGCCGCTCAATACAACCGAACAGGCTTTTGATTAGATTGACAAATCATAGAAGTTCATGGTCAGGTCAGTCCACTTCCAGCTGTTTCCATTACTGCAGTCTAGACCTGAAGCAGCTGTTTCCGTATTGAAGTTGGAAAAGCGTTTATGTATCGTGAAAAATATATATATTTTTATAAAACATTTAATTAAGGTATTTGTAATTTTTAATAATAACAATAACAGCAACAGAAAATAAAGCAAATCCAAATATAAACGTGGTATAAATCATTTCCATCCCTAACAAATCCCCCCTACCCTTAACAGAAAATAGCCTAGCTTCCCCCCCCCCCCCCCCCCCCCTTAGATTATTGCCTCTGCTGACAGTTAATTTTCCCCAAAGAAGTCGATAAACGGCTGCCACCTCCGGGCGAACCCTAGCATTGACCCTCTTCGGGCGAACTTGATTTTCTCAAGCCTGAGAAACCCGGCCATATGAAATGAAATGAAAATCGCTTATTGTCACGAGTAGGCTTCAATGAAGTTACTGTGAAAAGCCCCTAGTCACCACATTCCGGCGCCTGTCCGGGAGGCTGGTACGGGAATCGAACTGCTGGCCTGCTTGGCCTGCTTTAAAAGCCAGCGATTTAGCCGAGTGAGCTATACCAGCCTCCCGTACCAGCCTCCCCAGACAGGCGCCGGAATGTGGCGACTAGGGGCTTTTCACAGTTACTTCATTGAAGCCTACTCGTGACAATAAGCGATTTTCATTTCATTTTCATACCAGCCCAGATCGCTAACCCAGGTCTCTGATTTTGGGGGTTTCGAGTCCCTCCACGCTAACAATATCCGTCTCTGGGCTACCAGGGAGGCAAAGGCCAAAACGTCAGCCTCTCCCGACCCCGTGTCTTATTTTTATAAAAACACATTTATTTTTGAATTTGCAGCTTCATTGAGATCAGACGGGAAGCCAGCGGAGCTGAGGAACACGGTGTCATGACGATTTTCTTCTGTAACTTTCTGTTCCATGTACGATTTTTGCAGTGGCATCCCCCTGAGGAGTTAATGGATGAATCCATCACCTGTTACACTACACAGGAGCAGGAGGAACTCAGGACTAGTGCCTGGTAGAACCAGGGAGGCGAGAATCAAACAATATTCTCACTCCTTTTTTTGAGTTAATATTAGAGTACCCAATTATTTTTTTCCAATTAAGGGGCAATTCAGCATGGCCAATCCACCTACCCTGCACATCCCCTGGGCCGTGGGGCTGAGACCCACGCAAACACGGGGAGAACATGCAAGCTCCACACGGAGGCTGTCCGAGACTGAACCTGGGTCCTTGGCGCCGCGAAGCAGCAGCGCCAACCACTGCGCCACCATGCCGCCCCAGTGTGGTGATATGCCTGTGAACAATATTGTATACACTTAGCTATGCAGCCTCCAACAAGCAGGGGGCGTCAGACATCAGTCAGTATAGATATACCCGAGGGTATAGATGTGGCTTCAATCCAGGCAGCAGAGTGCCAGTCTCTGCAACCACCCATTGAAGGCACAGACTTGGTCACGACCACACAGACCACCTTGGAAGCATGCCGGCGCGAGAAGTCCCAACTGATGCTCCGCACACTGCTCTTCTCATGGTGCAGACCAGTGGCAAGACAGGGGTTGCCAAACCCAAACTCAAAAAGAGGAGCACTCACGCAATCACTCGCAAAATGGTGATCAAAGCGAAGAAGAGGAAGAGGAGAGTGGACGATGCCATGAATCCCACTGATGATATCAAGAGAGAAGACATTGACTTTGTGGCCGAGAAGCCAGAGACAGAGAATACACAACGGCGCAGCAGCAGCAAAGACCATCGTGTACGGACACAAAAAAAGAAAAAGCTAGTGACGCACGTGTGGCCAACAAGGATATATGCCTTCAAAACGAATTGCGTGAAATGGGCAAGGAGCAAAAGACCGGCACGGAAACCAGTCTTCAAAAACGCTGACAAGAGCCCAGACGATCAAGAGAGTGATCCCGTGATGGAGGCACAATGAACTGTGCACAAGGGACGTGCACCTAGCAGGCATATCATGTCTATGGACGCATTCGTTAAATCTGTTTATACATAAGACAAATGTGTAAATGAATGATATTTATCATATTTGTATGTAAAGATCAACATCTCCAAAGGAAAGGGGATGTGGTGATATGTCTGTAAACAATATACACTTAGCTATGTGGCCTCCAATCAGCAGGGGGCATCAGACATCAGTTATGTGACATCCGGCTAGCGGCAGAAGGTTGGAAGGCATACACGAGGATAGTTGCACATAGGGGTGGTTCCAGGAGAGTACATGTAACTCACTTAGTAACTTAGTCTGTATAGCATTCTGATTATTACCTTATCACATGTAAATCAATAAATCATCTTTCTAGTTAAGTCACCAGCAGTTCTGTATGAATCATTGCAAACACAAGGTCACAGAACACAACACCTAATATTCTCACTCCTGATTGTTCCCTAGTGACTGACACCCTGTCATAAAGTATTTGAACTTGTGTGTTTGTTTGTGTGTAGGTGTGAGTGTTTGTGCCTGTGAATATGTTTGTGTGAGTGTGTGTGCAAGTGTGTTTGTATAATTGTGTGTGTGCAAGTGTGTTTGTGTAATTGTGTCTGTGAGTTTTTGTGAGTGAGTGTGTGTGTGTAAGTATGAGTGTTTGTGTATTTGTGTGCATGGGTTTTATGAGTGTGTGTAAGTATGAGTGGTGTGTAAATGAGTGTGTGAACTTAGTGGGTGTGTGTGCAAGTGTGACTGTAATTATGTTTGTGAGTTTTTGTGAATGAGTGTGTGTAAGTATGCGTGTTTTTGTAATTGTGTGTGAGTTTTTGTGAATGAGTGTGTGTGTTTAAATATGAGTGGTGTGCAAAAATGTGTGTGAGATTTTGTGTTAGAGTGTCTGTGCAACTGTGACTGAAATTCTGTGAGATTTTCAGTGTGTGTGTGTAAGTATGAGTGTTTGTGTAATTGTGTGGGGGAGTTTGGGTGTGTATGTGTGTGGGTGTTTGTGTGTGGGTGATGGTAATTGTGTGGGGGTGTTTGTGTGTAATTGTGTGGGGGTGTTTGTGTATGTATTTGTGTGTGTATGCCTCTTTGCTTGTGTGTGCCTGTGTATGTATGAGCCTTGGGTGTGGCTATGACTGTGATATACCACCCCGCACCCCCTGCCTGCTCGCACGCTTACTATCAGGACTCATACACCAACAACATGGATAAGGCCAGTGCCCATCGGACCATCTTCTTGAAGTGAGGAAAGAAAACTGAAGGGCCGTGAAATCCCACTGTTCCTCGTGCTATAAATAACAGCACTCTCTAAGTTGTGTACAATGGCAGTAATAAATCTTGGGGTTGAGATCCCAGGTACAACGCAGACATCATTTCAACCCGTCAATGTGTTATATTGCCTTGTGTCTGTCTCCAGAGTGTGTGTTAGCTGCATGTCGTTTCTTCTCCACATATCCATTACCCTCTATAAAAATGAGCTCTGAAGCTTAGCAGCTTAAGATGCATGGCCTGCAAGATAAGTGTTATCAGTCCAGCACTCAAAAGATTATCGATCCCGGCTGACAAAATACTACTGTATAACGAACTGTGCAGATGGTCAATTCGCTGTTATTTTTCCTGAAGCTGTTTTGAGTTCACTGTTAATTCATTGGAAAAGCAATTCTTCTGTTTTGTTCCCCTCTTGTCCGACTGCTTCTGACTCTTTTTTTTTCCGCCAGATGCACCACTTGGCTGCTGCTAATGGAATCTGGCAGTGCAACCACATGAATAAATTTATCACCAGCTTCTCCTGGGAACAGTGCTGAAGCCTGGAAAGTATCTGACTCTGTCCCCACAAACTAAAGGGCGATCGTTCCGCACCATGCTGTTCTGCCTCGTAATTGCACAATTGGCAGCAGATATCAAAGGATAACCATTGGGAACGGGAATGAGCCCAGAGTACTATTTTACTTTACTCTCTAGCCAGGAGAGACCAAGGCCAATTATAGTGCCCAGCCACTGATGTAACAGAGATGCGTCAACAACAACCACAGTAGTTCCATCGGCCCCATCAGTCTTGACTTGGTGGTTGGCACTCTCTTGCCTCCGAGTCTGAAGGTTGTGGTTCAAGTTTATCTGCAGAATCTTAAGCACATCAAGTCACGAGTCACCAGGACCTTTCCCCATCACGCAATGCCTTGCTTTGGTGTCCTATTTAACTTTACTCCCATGTGACAGCTATCACCAGGACCACGTATTACAACCACAGCAACATTGGGTGGGATTCTCCGTTTCTGAGGCTATGGGTGGCACGTTAGCGCAGTGGTTAGCACAGTTTGCTTCAGAGCGCCAGGGATCCGGGTTCGGTTCCCGGCTTGGGTCACTGTCTGTGCGGAGTCTGCACGTTCTCCCCCGTGTCTGCGTGGGTTTCCTCCGGGTGCTCCGGTTTCCTCCCACAAGTCCCGAAAGACGTGCTGTTAGGTGAATTGGACATTCTGAATTCTCCCTCTGTGTACCCGAACAAGGCGCTGGAATGTGGCGACTAGGGGATTTTCACAGCAACTTCATTGCAGTGTTAATGTAAGCCGACTTTTGACAATAAAGGTTATTATTATTAATAAGTGCCTGTGCCAAAAGAAAATATGTGGGTGATCCACGACGGGAAAATCGGCATGAACCCCTCACCGATTTCAGTACCGTAGAGGGGCTAGCACTGGCGCCGCATTGAACACCCGCGGATCGCGCTGAAAACGGCTGCAGAATGGCCGGGTCCAGGGCCGTGCATGCGCAGGGCTGACAAGCAGCACCGGTCGCGCCGGAAAGCATGGCGCCGGCCATGCTGAAGCGCTAACCTGTCCACTCCGACCACACAGTCCACCCCCCTGGCCACCCCCACCACTCCCCCCAGCCCTAGCAGCAGCCCCCCCCCCCCCCGGCCAACGGCCCAGATATCCCGGACGAGTATGGCGACACAGGACACTGTCCGCAAACGGCACGCCAGGTTCCCGACCGTTGGGACCACACGTAGCCCTCGCTGTCGGGAACTCGGCCCATCGTGGGCGGAGTATCGCGCGTGTGCCGCCCGATCAATCGCCAACGGCTTTGCGACTGCTCAGAGTTCGCTTACCGATGACGGTGATTTGGAGAGGGCGGAGCATTGCCGACCGACGTCAAACCGGCGCCAAGCCCAAATCCGGCGTCAGAAGCCATTCCCCGCCAGATCGCCAATCACGATTTCAGCGTCGGGCTACGGAGAATCTTGCCCATTGTCTCCGTCGGCCCTATTTTGATACCCTGGCCTAGTGGGCAGTCAATCCCACTTGACCTGAAGTCACAACAGAATTGAAATTAACTCTCAATTCAAAAAATACCCAAAGCCTTTGGTATTTGGCTGGTCAATAATTACAGTCACCAGGTTTGTAAATTTAAACACAATCAACTTTATTAATAATAACTATAATTAAATAGGCAGCAAATACAATTGGTTAATTATCATCTAATTTCTAATCTTTAACTCGCCCCACTTCTGTCCACACACAAGACAGACAAACACAGATAGGAAAGAGGAAGGTAAAAATAATACTAAAAGTAAAAGGATGAAAGTCTCTGTTTCAGATAGACGTCTGCTAGTTAGACCCTTTCAGTCTCGGCCTTCACTTGGGTGAGGTCTTTCAGTCTGTAATAATGGTTTTCACTGTAGATTCATGAGGGTCTTAAGACTTCTCTGCAGAGTCAGAAACTGCACCCAAGAATATTTCAAAGAAGATAGAGAGAGAGAAAGAGAGAGCAACAAGCGGCCTCTCCTCTAAGCACCCAGGAGCTTTCTCCTGCTGGCTCCTATGAAAACTGGGCCCACATGGCAGAACCCGATCATTGTCTGTTGCCAGACAAGATATGGTCCTTGACCAATCCATTGGCCACCCGCCAATCAATTGAACCAAGTCCCTCCGGTTCTCTTGGGTGCCAGAAAGTCTGAGTTCTTCTGTTCAAAAGCAAAATCTTCTCAGCGCAGTGGAGTATTTTGCAACTTTTGAGTTCCTCACTTCCTCTGCTCAATCTTTATGTCCATTAAAGATCCATGGATCAAACATGAAGCAACAAAATAAAAGAAATAAGAAACAGGAAGGGCCCTTACAGCCCTTACTATATCCTAACGCAGCTAATAAAACCTGTACCCACACCTTTGTTACCTCCATACTGAATGTATCCAACACCCTCTTAGATTGCCCCCAGCCTATCTAAACTCCAGTTCAGCGATACGTTGTTCCCTATATCCTCCCAGGGACTGCTGCATTGTCTGAAATGCTGTCTTTTGGAGGGGATGTAAACCATGTCTGTGCTCTCAGGTGGACCGAATGATCCCACAGTCACTGTTTGATGAATAACAGGGGAGCTCCCCCCAGTGCCCTGACCGATATTTATCCCTCAACCAACAGCACTAAAACTGATGACGTGGTCACTTATTTCAGCAATGGGAGCTTGCTGTCCACCAATGGACTGATATGTTGCCCTACATTGTAACACTGACTACACGCCAAACGTACTCTGTCAACTGTAAAGTGCTGAGGTTGTGAAATGTGCAATGTAAATGCAGGATCTTTCTGTATACAATTAGTCAAGGGCCGAGAAACAGACTCTGAGAAATTCCCGGGACGCTTGAGGTCAAGGACGGTTGAAGAGATGGAAGGTGGGAAGAGGAAGCTTTTGAAGACGGTGAGAGGGGTATCATGAGAGGAAGTTCTAGAGAGTCGGGCTTAGACAGCCAAAGATATTGGGATGGACTCTCCGTTCCTGAGGCTAATTGCCGAAGCCAACGGAGGATCCATGGTGCAGATCAACTTTATTAATAGTAACTATAATTGAATAGGCAGCAAATACAATTGGTTAAATATTAAATATCACATTTCTAAACCCCCCGCCCCCCTGCTTTAACTCACCCCACCCTCTGTACACAGACAAACACAGAGGAGAAGATCGGTGTGAAACCCTCATGATTCTGTTACCGGTGGTGGGCTTGCTCCAGCGCTGCGTGAAACACCTGCAGAACGCGTGGCAAACGCTTCGAGAATCGCCGGGTCCCGTGCTGCACATGCGCAGGGCTGACGAGTTGCACCCGCGCGTACGCCTACGCCCCCCCACACACGCACCGGTCGTGCTGGAAAAGATGCTGCCGACCATGCTGGACCGTGTACCCGCCCACCCCGACCGACAGCACACCTCCTGGCCACCCCCACCACTCCCTCCAGCCCTGACGGAAGCCCCCCCCCCCCCCCCCCCAAGCCAGCGGCATTCATCTCGGCCGAGTGTGGTGGTACTGGACACCGTGCACACGCTCTCCCTCTCTCTTCCCGCGGCCAGGCCCCCGACTGCTGGGACCACATGTGGCCCGCGCCGTCGGCAATTCGGCCCATCTGAGGCGGCGCATCGCGGTTGGGCTGGCTAATCACACACCAACGGGATTGCGACTGCGCGTGGCGCGGGTCCCGATAATGCTGATTTGGAAGGGGCGGAGCGTCACGACTCGGCCTCAAACTGGTGTCTGCCCCGATTCCGGAGTCGGGAGCCATTCTCCACCCGATTGCCGTTCCCATTTCTGCGTAGGGCTACGGAAAGCCCCGCCCAATGTGATGAATGGTGAAAAGGGGTATGGGGAAAGGCCAAACATAGAGGCCTAAAGGACTGTGGCTGAGATGGGAGCTGGGTGGAGGTACACGTGGGATGTGAGCCTGCAGGTTATTTGGGAATGAGGATGAGAATATTGATTTTGAAGGTGCAGAATTTGGTTATAGAGTGGCAATTAGTCCCAGCAGCTCGGATGCCGTAACATACACAGGCAACCACAGCCTTACAAGAGAGCTCAGTTAAAAATTTGCAAATCACAAATGGACGCTGGTTCAAAGTAACCTGCTGTATCCCATATTCTAAACAAATGGACAGCGAGGGTGTGGGGGAGAGGGGGGGCTGCATTAACCTCATGCATTCCAACAACACAAACCATGACACAGAATAACCTAATTAAGAAAGGTAGGAGGCTACTGTCACACAGCTCGATGGCTCCAAACAACATCCATTCACCTCCGTGAACCTTTCATGCAAAATAAATACATTCTTTGCTGTCTCTGGAAAACAATACCAAGACCAAGTTTCTGTAATGCAATTGCCGGAATAATACTGTACAATAACCCAATTACCAGTCCCCGGAGGCCATTGCGCTGTGGCCTTTGTCTACCTAATGCTGTTCGTAGTAACTGATAATAAAACATATATAAACGGCTCATTTTGAACCTTGGTGGAGCAACTCGATGGCTCAGCGTTTTCTCCCAGCAAGCGTAATAAAGCCACTTGAACATTGCATCAGGACTCCAAGTGTCAGCGTTTTATATCAGTTTGTCCGCTCGGATGTTTCCAATGCACAGCTAGATGCTCCCCAGCACAGGTGAGTCAGGGTAGAACCGTAGAATTCCTACAGTGCAGAAGAAGGCCATTTGGCCCACTAGGTTTGCTGAAAGAGTGCCCTACCAAGGCCCACTCCCCCACCCTATCCCCACCTAACCTGCACATCTTTGTACACGACAAGGCAATTTAGCCTGGCCAATCCATCTAACCTGCCCACCTTTGGACTGTGGGAGGAAACCGGAGCACCCGGAGGAAACCCACACAGACACGGGGAGAAAGTGCAAACTTCACACAAGCCAGTCAACCGAGGCCGTAATTGAACCCGGGTCCCTGGCGCAGTGAGGAAGCAGTGCTAACCACTGTGCCACCGTGCTGCCTTGAAGATCAAGTGAGACTGAATATGGGACAGGATGTAGGTAGCAGTTCTTGTGATGGACTGGAGTTGAGATATGCTGGAGAGGATCGTGTTGCAAACGTTCAATACCGAGGTAACCGAGGTGTGGGTAAGAGTTTCATCAGTTATGAGAGTTTGTGGAAAAGCAGACAGAGACAACAATAATAATCTTTATTGTCACAAGTAGGCTTACATTAACACTGCAATGAAGTTACTGTGAAAAAGCCCCTAGTTGGCACACTCCGGCGCCTGTTCGGGTACACAGAGGGAGAATTCTGAATGTCCAAATTACCTAACACTGCACGTCTTTGGACTGTGAGAGGAAACCGGAGCACCCGGAGGAAACCCACGCAGACACGGGGAGAACGTGCAGACTCCGCACAGAGAGTGACCCAGCCGGGAATCGAACCTGGGACCCTGGAGTTCTGAAGCACCAGTGCTAACCACTGTGCTACCATGCTGCCCATGTTGCCGTGGTTATAATAAGTGGTAGTAAGTGGTCCTGGTGACAGCTGTTACATGGGATTAGGGTTAAATAGGACACCGTAGCAAGGCATTGCATGTTGGGGAAAGTTCCTGATCACCCGTAACTTGATGTTGGACAAGTTAAGTAACAAAGCAGTTTCTGAAGATTTGAGAATGCTTGCAGTATGTCAATCCCATATACCTGGGAGTCTAGAAATCAGGGCACAGTTGAAAAGTTAGTACACTCCCATCTCTGAGGAGAAATTTCCTCTCAAAGAGCCATCAGTCTGTAAAATTCACTTTGCCAGCAAGCAGTGGAGGCTGAATCATTGAATACATTGAAGGTTGAATCCGATAAATCAACAATAGAGTCCAAGGGTTAAGACAGGAAAGTGGGGTTGAGGTCACAGTCAGATCAGCCATGATCATATCAAAGGGGCTGAATGGCCTCCGCCTGCTCCTATTTCTTATGTTCTTGTGAGAGGCCAACAGAGACGGATGGTTGACTGTCCCTCCATCTCAATCATGGAGAATGCTCTGGTGGCTTTGACCAGGTTCCTAGTCCTTGGTGCATGGAAATGGGGAGAAACCAGAGTGAGGCAGGGTTGAACACAACTTTAAGGAAGATTTGGAGACAGGACGGCACGGTGGTGCTGTGGTTAGCACTGCTGCTTCATGGTGTCGAGGACCCCGGGTTCGATGCCGGCCCCGGGTCTGCACATTCTCCCCATGTCTGCGTGGGTCTCACTCCCACAATCCAAATATGTAGGGTAGGTGGATTGGCCACGATACTTTGCCCCTTCATTGGAAAAAAAAATCAAGTACTCTAAATATTTTTTAAAAGGATGGTTTGGAGACCTTGTAGAGGAATCTAGGCAGGGAACTTTGAGCAGGGAAGGTGATTATGGTAATTTTGACGGGGAAGGGCAGAAAGTCCAGGCAAAGAGATCTCACCACATATTAGAGCACAAAGGTCGCATTATCAGCAGTTGCGTTAGAAGAAGAGATGGATCTGATAGAGCCCAGTGAGAGTGATGGGGAAGCTAGAGAGTTGAGGTTCAGAGTGAAAACTGATTCTAGGAGCCTATGCATCTCATATAAGGGAGCACGCAGTGAGCCTACCACTGAGTTATTGGGACAGCAGCAAAGAGCCAAGCTCCACAATTGGTTTTGTTTATAAAGGTACTGATTGGTGCATCACCAAGCCACATCAACCAGAGAGGTCCCAGACTTGATTCCTGATCTGTATTGAGTTGGCTACTCTGAGTCAGTACAAGAGTTAGATAACTGAACTTAGTACACTGGCTATATCGAGGGGGAAGATGGTCACTGGTTCTGACTGCTGGTTGATACCCTCTTGTATTCTGTACGAGGACAGCATCAACCTGGGCTGTGACGTACCTCTTGACAGTAGGTCTCAACAGTCCAAGATCACACTCCAAGACATTTCAATGCAGCGAAGTATTGGAGGTAACTGTCCCCCTATCTCAATCTGGAGAGGAGGTTTAGTTGGCTTGGGAAGCAGGGGAACAAAGCTTTCAGATGTTAAAAAAAAATCCCTGGCAGCTTGAATCTGTGTCAGATTAAGCTGAGACTCTAGCCTTTCATGTGTGGCTGTTTCAGATTGCGTGCTGGTGCAGTTATCTGTGTCGACAGAAGCAAGCCATTGTTTCAAGTGGCTCTAAACTATATCCACACCTGTCCCAGCTTAAAATGTACAGTTGCAAGCAGGCGGTAGTTGATTGAAGATGATTCAGTCGATGTTTTCCTTTGGATTGCTAATTCCCAGCCTCCTGTCCCCTCTGCTTCTCCCCTGTGGTTTTGGCAAAAGGGCTGGAGCGTGGAACCGATTGAATAGCTTTTTCAAAGATCTGGCACAAACAAAATGGGCAGAATGGCCTCCGTCTTTGTGACATGAAGCATGAGAACACATTTTCTGAAACGGGAGAAGATAATATTTTTGTTCATTATTCTCCCTCCTTCCCACACCCAACACTGCCTGGTGAAACGGGTACAGCTGTCTGTACGTTGACCATCCTTTGATAACCCACTTTGCTGGCCATTCTTCATGTGTGGTAGACTGGGACAAGCGTAGGTCACTCAGCCCCTCCAACAGCCAATGTGCCAGTGTAGACAACAAGCATTGGGTCGGGAAATGGATACAATGGGCGCGATCTACCGGCCGCGTCAAGCAGCTTCCCACGGGCATCCCAGCAGCCAGTATGTAGATCTCACGAGGCATTGGGATGAGGATCTCCCCATAATGGGTGTGACCAAGCCACGCTCGCTAAAGTCGCTTTTAAACCAACTTCAACGAGCTCACCTGGGATCTATCATCCTCCCAGGGTCTAGCAGCCTCCCAGCCAGGCGTCGTTCAGTACTGGTGCACACAAATGTGGACCAGGTGGACTGGCACGCAGGGGGTCACCCAGGGCATCGGAGAACCCTGGGTGGTCAGGGATAGGGCAGGGTGGCTCCCTGGCCCTCCCCCTGGAATGCGGTCACCTTGCCACTGCCACCGTGGCACTGGCGTGAAACAGCCACTGATTCCCCGTTTGGCTGGGGGCTGGCATGTCGGCAGCATAGAGCACCTGGCCCTAGCTGCCAATACAGCCTGGAGAGTTGCTGGGTTCGTGCCGCGCTTCATGGCGGATGCCGCTCGCGGACCCGGCCTGCAAAATAATCCCCCCCTTCGGCCGGCTCGCGTGCCTCGGACCGCCCCGACCACTGTGCCCCCCAGCCATGAATATATCCCCCCCGGTCCGCGGATCAGCCCTCCCCCATCTGTGGTGGCGCTGGACTGAGTCCGCAGCTGCCACGCTGAGTTTGTGTCGGGTGAGACCACACGTGTCCCGCGCCGTCGGGAACTTGGGGACGGAGCACCACGGGGCGGGCATCAGCCAACGTACGGAGGTTGTGTATACAGCGCAGAGTACGCCGCTTTTCAGGGTGTGGAGCATCGCAAAAGCCCCCCCCCCCCCCGCTTTCGGCACCATCGGGGATTCTCCCAGTGCCCCGTCGCCGAATGTGATTTCAGCATCAGGAATCAGAGAATCCAGCCTCTCTCATCTGTGGTGATATGCATCACTGTAAATACACAAGGGGTTAATGTAAATACATGTAGACTAAATAGACACTAGAGGGAGCACCAGAGACATGACACACAGACACTCAACCAATAGATCAGTTAGATAGGACACGGCCAATGGGCATTCACGATACACATAGAGGCGACACCACCACAGGAGGGCATCACACCAACCCATATATAAAGGACACAGCACACAATGATCTTCCTCTTTCCAGTGGAGACAGTCAGTGAGTAGAGACACAGGGTTAATTCAATATCACACCCACCACGTGGATTGTAGCAGACTGGTTAGTCAGTCTGAGTAGCTATAGAAGGATTAACAGGCGAACCCGAGTAGGAGAATTGTAAATAGTTTAATAAACGTGTTGAAGTCATCTCCATGTCTGAACCTTCCTTTGTCAAGTGCACATCAAGGAAGCCGCTTATGCTACGCTAAGAGTGTGTCCCGCGCCGTCGGGAACTCGGGGATGGAGCATCACGGGACGGGCATCAGCCAACGTATGGAGGTTGTGGATACAGCGCACAGTACGCCGCTTTTCAGGGTGTGGAAAAGGGGCAAAAGCCCCCCCCCCCCCCGATTTTGGCGTCATCGGGGATTGTCTGTCCCGTCGCTGAATGTGATTTCAGCATCGGGAATCACAGAATCCAGCCTCTCATCTTCACGCATTAGCATGTCATTAGCTCTGTCTTTCTGCAGACCTTCCCCTCTCACAGAATCGTATATTTTTTTTATAAATTTAGAGTGCCCAATTCATTTTTTCCAATTAAGGGGCAATTTAGCCAGGCCAATCCACCTACCCTGCACATCTTTGGGTTGTGGGGGTGAGAACCACACAAACACGGGGAGAATGTGCAAACTCCACACGGACAGTGACCCAGAGCCGGGATCGAACCTGGGACCTCGCGCCGTGAAGCAGCAGTGCTAATCACTGTGCCACCGTGCCGCCATCCCTCACGGAATCCTGACTCAGTGCCCATGTGACATCATGTTGCCATCATTTAGACGAGGTTTGGACTGGCATGAGGCAGTCGAGGGGATCCCTCGGGGGGAGGTGTATAAACCCCGGGGGGGGGAGGATGGGGGGGGGGGGGGACATGCCCCAGTGCCAACCTGTACTAGGACGTGCCAGGGCAGGACATTAATGGGGGTCCCGGGCAGGTGGGTGGGGGGGTGCATATATGTGTGGTGGGTGGGTGGGGAGAGCGGACACTGAGGGAGGTGGATCTACCAGCAATGACTGTCAAGGGAGATGAGGGGTGCTGTAATCTACTGGTGCAGAGTGTTAGGGGGATAGGGGGTGGCTCTGCCAACAATGACCCTACAGATCTGCCCCCTCATCCCCCCTCATCTCCCTTGACAGTCATTGCTGGTAGATCCACCTCCCTCAGTGTCCGCTCTCCGCTCTCCCCACCCACCCACCACACATATATGCTTCCCCCCACCCCCCTGCCCGGGACCCCCATTAATGTCCTGCCCTGGCACGAGTTCCAGGGTGGGTGGAGAATCTTCCAGCGATGACAGTTTGGGCGGGGCGTCCCCCAAACCTCTGCGATGTGGCCTGGGTGACATTCGCTGAAATGCTGGTCCATCGCCCTTAAAGGTGGATTCCCGATCTATTTGAAACAAGTTCTTGGCTGTAAGAGGCCCCGCCATGCCAGAGCGACACGTTAACTACGACCAGTTACTTTTCTCTAAAAGGCTCAATAGTTCATGAGAAATCCTGCTGACGGGATTCACTCCGTTTTTCTCTCCGGGACTGACACTTGCCGTTATTTGGTAAGATCCGCCCTCAGTGTGTTAGCCTTGGCCCTCACCAAACCTATGTTCCCACAATAAACGTCCAGCTCGAATCTTGTTCAGGAGTGTGTAGGTATGGGGCAGAATGCATCAGCTAACACGTATTCACCCCTCCCCCTCCTCCCCCATCCCCCACCCAACCATTCTCACTAAAAAAACACAGATGATTTGGTCGTTTATCTTATTGTTCGCTGTGGTGCTCGTAAAACTCAAAGGGCGTCATGGTAGCACAATGGTTAGCACTGTTCCTTCACAGCTCCAGGGTCCCAGTTCAATTCCCGGCTTGGGTCACTGTCTGTGCGGAGTTTGCACTTTCTCCCCGTGTCTGCGTGGATTTCCTCCGGGTGCTCCGGTTTCCTCCCACAGTCCAAAGATGTGCATGTTGGGTGGATTAGCCATGATAAATTGCCCTTAAGTGTGCAAGAAGGTTAGCTGGGGTTACGGGGATAGGGTGGAGGTGTGGGGCTTGTTGTGTTAATCACCCTGGGGTAACACGGACTGCAGGGGCTGGTTTAGCACACTGGGCTAAATCGCTGGCTTTTAAAGCAGACCAAGGCAGGCCAGCAGCACGGTTCAATTCCCGTACCAGCCTCCCCGAACAGGCGCCGGAATGTGGCGACTAGGGGCTTTTCACAGTAACTTTATTGAAGCCTACTTGTGACAATAAGCGATTTTCATTTCATTCTTCATTTCTACTGGATGCAGTTGTACTTGAAAGTAGACTCCAAACTTTGATGTTCATTCAATACGCTTTATTGAACTTGTTACGCAGTGCACACAGTTCGCTGTGGGTTTGACACTCTACTAATCGAAGCGTGCTCACTATAACTAACTGGACCAGACTAGCTCTGAGCCACGTGTAGAAGGTGCTGACTGATATATACACCCTGACTGTCACTATAGTTGTCACCAATGGAAAGAGACAGAGTGCTGATGCCTCGTGTGTTCTGCCTGGTGATTGGTTGTGTTCTGTCCTGTGTGTTGATTGGCTGTGCAGGGTGTCTGTCACTGCCCGTCTGTATCTCATTATGTGCATGAGTGCATATCATGACAGGGCTTTGGTAGGGTGCTCTTTCTAAGCGCCAGTGAAGACTTGATGGGCTGACTGGCCTTCTGCACTGTAAATTCTATGATTAGCTGCCCTGCTTTCCTACATTATCATAGTGACCACTCTTCGAAAAATGCTACATTGGCCGTAAAAGAAAGTGAGGATATCCTGAGGTTGTGAAAGGCGCCATATAAATTCAAGACTTTTTTTTATCAATGGACAAGTCTGTGACCTTTGAAGTTTTATTTTAATTGGAAATTCTCTGCAGCTCTAACGAAGGTCAAATCATTCAAAATTGATTGGCCTTTAAAGTAAAATTTATAAAAAGGAGCTTAATATGCACGGATTCATATTACGCAGCAATCCTCAAAATGTGCACAGAGCTCAGGGCATTTAATCTACTTTCAAATGACTAAGTTTGATCAGAGCACACGGCTTGTTCAGGCCCCATCCTGCCGCACACATGGGAAGTGAATACCTGTTTGACCTGGAGCAGGTCTATAGCTGAAGCAAAGTGCTACAATATCCCAGGGCATGACCGAGGAATGAAGCAGAATGTTTGGTGAACACTGTCACCTACTGGAAAAGGATAAGAAATGCATGCTTTTAATATTTAAAGAAATCGATGAGAACTTGCATTAACGCACACATTAATCATAATTTTATATCTTCAAGACATCCCAAAGGGCTTTACGACCAACAAGGTGCAGTCACAACCAGGCTGATGGCAACCCTGGCGCCCTGTTTGAGCCATGGTGAGCATCCGCCCACATAGTTGCTCCCATCAGCAAAGCTGTCTACTTCCACCGCCGCCCTCACTCCTGCCTCAGCTTGTCGGCTACTGAAACCCTCCCGCTTCTTACCTTTAAGCCTCTGCAAACTTAATTATAATATTATAATAATTGCTTATTGTCACAAGTAGGCTTCAA
Source organism: Scyliorhinus canicula (assembly GCF_902713615.1). Taxonomy (NCBI): domain Eukaryota; kingdom Metazoa; phylum Chordata; class Chondrichthyes; order Carcharhiniformes; family Scyliorhinidae; genus Scyliorhinus; species Scyliorhinus canicula. The sequence continues at coordinate 154,383,176 of NC_052157.1, read as the reverse complement.
TGAAGTAACTGTGAAAAGCCCCTAGTCGCCACATTCCGGCGCCTGTTTGGGGAGGCCGGTACGGGGATTGAACCCGCGCTGCTGGCATTGTTCTGCATTACAAGCCAGCTGTTTACCCCACTGCGCTAAACCAGCCTCCAAACCTCTGCTGCCGAATCCTCCCCCCGCCCCCCGATGCTGGCCTACGCTGGCTCTGCGTCCTGCAATGCCTCGATTTGAAAAATTCTCAGCCTCGATTTCAAACCCTTCCAGGATCTCCCTATCTGTCATCTCGTCCAGCACTACAACCCTCTGACGTCCTCCAATACTGGCCCTTTGGGCATCCTTTCCTGTATTTGCTGCCACATCAACGGCGTACTTTCAGATTCCTGGACCCTGCACTTCAGATTTCTCTTTGGTCAAGCTTTTAGTCATCTGTCCTAATCCCTTTTTATGGGTTTCTGTGCCTGTGGTAACTTGAGAGCACAAAGTAGGTATTTGAATGCGTTGTTTAAAAGAAGGAACTTCTTTATATAAATAAATAACAAAGTCTAATAGTAACAAGTATGAAAACAGGCGCAGCAGTAAAACAGGTCTTGCCCACAGGTCACCCTCTTACAGATTGAAAAAGCCCGCCTAAAGGTCGGACGTGCTCAGAATCCTCAACAGACGCTTGTAAAATAATTACACAGGGGAAAGGTTTATGAGAACCCAATGTGGTGAATGTATAATGCATAATTTACGCTCTGTATCACTGTATCCCTGTGGGCTCCGTCTGTGAGCCGTTGCGCAGCTCTGCCCACAGGGGGAGATGAGGAGCTTGTACAGGGCTCCACCCTTGGCTCCGCCCATGGCCCCACCCACTACCAGAAGTATAAAGTGCTGCGGCCTTGTGAGTCTGCCCTCAGTTCTTCTGGTCGCAGGCAGGCTCAGTTATAAGTCTATTAAAGCCACAGTTTACTTCCTCTCGTGTCTCGAGTGAATTGATGGTCACATCACCCTCCGTATTCAAAAGGACCCTCAGTAACAACACCAAACACTGATTGGTGAGACTCATGAAGCCCCTCAGGAAGGTGATATATAAATGCAGAAATCTGTTGTTTTTTGAAATGCAGCAGCCAGTTGCACACAGCAGTCCCTCCCCCAAACAACAATAAAACGAGTGCTTGGGTAACCTATTTCTCTTAGAACAGTACAGCACAGAACAGGCCCTTCGGCCCTCAATGTTGTGCCGAGCAATGATCACCCTACTCAAACCCACGTATCCACCCTATACCCGTAACCCAACAACCCCCCTCCCCCTTAACCTTACTTTTTTGAACACTAAGGGCAATTTAGCATGGCCAATCCACCTAACCCGCACATCTTTGGACTGTGGGAGGAAACCGGAGCACCCGGAGGAAACCCACGCACACACGGGGAGGAAGTGCAGACTCCGCACAGACAGTGACCCAGCCGGGAAATATTGGTAGAGTATTGAATAGTAAACAAGATAACTCTGCCCTTCTCCAAATATTGCTGCCAGATCTTTCTTGTCCACTTGAGAGACAGGTGGGTGAGGCAGTGTTTCCCCCAGCAACTGCTTAATCATACTCATGTTATAATGTGAGGGTCTTAGCCTCTGATCACTACATCCGCCTGGTGACATGGTCCTGAAACTATAGCCTACTGCAGGGATTCTCAACCAGGGGGAGGTTTCAAGGTGTCCGCCAAAAATGTACAGATATTGAGATACTTTTGAATCGCAGTCACTGTTGCAATGTAGGAAAGCTGGCAGCCAATCTGTGCACAGAAAGCTCCCACATCCACTTTAGTGATATTGATTGAGGAACAAATATTGGCCAAGACACTTCATGAGCACTAAGTGGGACCCATTGCATCCCACCTGCAAAGGCAGATGGGGCTTTAATTTAATGTCTCATTGGGCAGCACGGTGGCATAGTGGGTTAGCCCTGCTGCCTCACGGCGCCGAGGTCCCAGGTTCGATCCCGGCTCTGGGTCACTGTCCGTGTGGAGTTTACACATTCCCCCGTGTGTGCGTGGGTTTTGCCCCCACCACTCAAAAGATGTGCAGGCTAGGTGGATTGACCATGCTAAATTGCCCCTTAATTGGAAAAAATAAATTGGGTGCTCTAAATTTATAAAAAGGAAAAAAAGGTTTGTGTTCAAGTCTTGGAAGGGGACTTGAACCCGCAACCTTCTGACACGGGGCAAGAGTGCTACCCACTGAGCTATAGCTGTGGGGGAGAAAAAAAAGCCGATTCAACCTGTAAAGACTGAAGGCGAGGCGTGTAACATCTACCAGACGTCCATAGAGTCCCTACAGGGCAGAATGGAGGCCATTTCGCCCATTGAGCTGGCACAACACTCCGTAAGAGCATCCTAGCTCGGCCCACTCACCTGCCCTATCATCACCTAGCCTGCATATCTTTGGACTGGGGGAGGAAGCCGGCGGAAACCCTCGCGGACACAGGGAGACCGTGTAAAGCCCACACTGGCACCGAAGGCCGGAATTGAACCAGTGCCCCTGGCCCTGTGAGGCAAACGTGCTAGCCACTGTGCCACCAAGACAGCATCTTCACCTGTTACAGAATAGCTCGCACTTCAGCTCAGACAGAGCCAGCTTGGTTTGTTGACAGTGTCGCCATTGGATGTCTGTTGACTTTCAAGAGTATTTTCGACCTGTCGCCCTTACCAAGGCGAATGAGAAACCGGCACAGCACCTCCACATTAAATATAACAACATGGGTAAAGTGCTCATCCTGGCCCAGGTACGGATGGCAGCTGAACACACAGATACCATTCTGGAGCTTGGAGCATACAAGAGACACAGAAGAAAAGAATGAATCTGCATGTGGAGAGCCTGATAGCATGTGTAATATTCAATCTTGCTTCTCTGAATTCACGATACTTATAAAGTCCACTGGCAGTCGGCCCTCAACACTGAACTACAAGTTGTGCCATATTGTTGCGCTTCCAACTACAGTCATCAATACAACTGGATTGCAGTGAATAAACTATTGGAAGAAAATGAAATAAAAAAGTGCAGTATTTCTTCAGCTGACCGGAGTAGAGGTCACATTTATTCTATTACCGCAAAGTTGACCTCCCTCAGCATCCCGGTCCTGTTGGTCACAATGATTAAAAATGAACAGATTGGGGGCAGCACGGTGGCGCAGTTGCCTCACGGTGCTGAGGTCCCAGGTTCGATCCCGGCTCTGGGTCACTGTCCGGGTGGAGTTTGCACATTCTCCCCGTGTCTGCGTGGTTTTCGTCCCCACAACCCAAAGACGATGTGCAGAGTAGGTGGATTGGCCATGTTAAATTTGCCGCTTAATTGGGAATCCACCATGGAGCACAGCTTTATATTCCAGATATATTTGTCAAATTTAATGGTGGGATTTGAACTCGTGTCCCCAGAGCACCGGCCTGGGCTGCGTACGTACCGGACCAAATGAGATTAAAAATTTTTTTTTTTAAAGAGTACCCCATTCATTTTTTATTTTCGAATTAATGGGCAATTTAGCATGGCCAATCCACCTATCCTGCACATAGAATTATAGAATTTACAGTACAGAAGGAGGCCATTCGGCCCATCAAGTCTGCACCGGCTCCTGGAAAGAGCACCCTACCCAAGGTTAACACCTCCACCCTATCCCCATAACCCAGTAACCCCACGGTATGTGTTGTGGGGTCATACTTGTAACTTTTGTTGGGTTATGTGGAATTTTCAAAAGTACGGGGACAGCGGAAGGAAGCGCAAAAGCAGGAAAAGGAAGGAAGGAAGACGTTCTGGCCAAGCACACCACGAGCAAGGCCGTCACCTTGGTTACAAGCTCGTCTCTGAAATCCCCAGGAGAGTGTGATGTAGACTGCAGGTCAGATACAATATGTCCAGGATTAAATTGGAACGACATAGGCTCGGTGTAGAGGACACATTTATTCTATTACCGCAATGTTGTGGGGTCATTTTGTTGAGGTGTCAAAAAGAAAGAAGGATTTGATTGAGTAGAGAGAAGGAGACTGCATTCTCATCGTGGGGCGAGGGGGTGGGAGGCACTAATCCATGCACAGACCAAGGGTGCATGCTGGTAAGGGTAGAGCCAGGCCACTCTGTGACAAAAACCTCAGGACTTCCCAACGTGGTTTACGGCCTGGGGTGCAGCCACAGGAAACACAGCAACCAAATTGCTGCTCATGAGAACAGCGTGTTTTCATGATGTTGATTTGAGGGATGTGATGATATGATCTGCATACTCGTCTGCCATTGGGCCAGAACGTCGGCTTACCATTGGCCCTGGTCGGTCATGTGCCTCTCGACCGATTGGCCGAGAGGCTGAGTTAACCACGCCTCTATCAACGAGGTATAAATGCTCAGAAGCCTGACGATCGTCCCTTTCCACTGTAGACGATCGCCAGGCTGTGTTCTAGTTAATTAAAGCCTGACATTGGTAAATCACTCGCCTCACGTGCAATCGATGGTGCATCAAGGGATAAACATTGGCCGGGACATCAGCGCTAATACCCCTGCCCTTCTTCCCAAGGGAATCTTGGATCATTTAGATGCACCAGGGAAGGGGGCCATTGGGGAACTCTGTTCAATGACTCGTGTGAGAGGTAGCACTGCCGAGAACGCAGCACTCCCTCAGCACAGCACTGGAGCCAGCAGCCCTGATCTTGCGCTCAGGTCTCTGTGGAGCGGAACTTGAACCTTCTGATACAAGTGACACGTCCTCGCCACCATGTGCAAGGCAGATGCTCAACAATCAGCAATTTTGGACACTAAGGGCAATTTATCATGGCCAATCCACCTAACCTGCACATCTTTGGACTGTGGGAGGAAACCGGAGCGCCCGGAGGAAACCCACGCACACACGGGGAGGATGTGCAGACTCCACACAGACAATGACCCAAGCTGGAATCGAACCTGGGACCCTGGAGCTGTGAAGCGATTGTGCTATCCACAATGCTACCGTGCTGCCCATATTTGGGTTGTGGGGGCGAAACCCACGCAAACACGGGGAGAATGTGCAATCTCCACGCGGACAGTGACCCAGAGCCGGGATCGAACCTGGGACCTTGGCGCCGTGTGGCAGCTTGCCCACTGCGCCACCTTGCTGCCCCCAAATGACATGATTAATACACCACCGTCTCAACCACCACCCCACCCCACCCCACCCCACCCCACCCCGCCCAGCCATTTCCTGACACATGGTGAGTACATTGTACATTTGTTCAGAAACAAGCAGCTCGTTTTTTTGGGGACGATTTGCTGTTTAGAATTTTAAGTCGAAAGGTGAGGAAAGGTTCTCAGGGCCTTTTCCTGCTATGCCATCCGTTCCGGATCACACTGGTCCGGGGAATTGCTCCGCATCCTCTCCACCGAATACTGTGGGACCAGCACTTAAAAATCTGACTGAACCGAGTCAAGATGACCACAATGTGCTTTGGACACATTTCCATATTTGATATGACAGGCCATTCTGCCCATCCCCATTCGGCCATCCAAATTTCACAGTCAATAAAACAAACGTACATGTTTAATTGCATTATTCATTTTTAATACAGAAAAGATACTTGTAACTTTTGTTGGGTTATGTGGAATTTTCAGAAGTACGGGGACAGCGGAAGGAAGCGCAAAAGCAGAAGGAAGGAAGACGTTCTGGCCAAGCACACCACGAGCAAGGCCGTCACCTTGGTTACAAGCTCGTCTCTGAAAACCCCGGGAGAGAGTGATATAGGCTGCAGGTCAGATACAATACGTCCAGGATTAAATTGGGACGACTTAGGCTCGGTATGTGTTGTGGGGTCATTTTGTCGAGGTGTTAAAAAGAAAGAGGGATTTGATCGAGTAGAGAGAAGGAGACTGCATTCTCATCGTGGGGCGAGGGGGTGGGAGGCACTAATCCATGCACAGACCAAGGGTGCATGCTGGTAAGGGTAGAGCCAGGCCACTCTGTGACAAAAAAACCTCAGGACTTCCCAACGTGGTTTACGGCCTGGGGTGCAGCCACAGGAAACACAGCAACCAAATTGCTGCTCATGAGAACAGCGTGTTTTCATGATGTTGATTTGAGGGATAAACATTGGCCGGGACATCAGCGCTAATACCCCTGCCCTTCTTCCCAAGGGAATCTTGGATCTTTTAGATGCACCAGGGAAGGGGGGCCGTTGGGGAACTCTGTTCAATGACTCGTGTGAGAGGTAGCATTGCCGAGAACGCAGCACTCCCTCAGCACAGCACTGGAGCCAGCAGCGCTGATCTTGCGCTCAGGTCTCTGTGGAGCGGAACTTGAACCTTCTGATACAAGTGACACGTCCTCGCCACCATGTGCAAGGCAGATGCTCAACAATCAGCTCCCGGAACACTCCAGCAATGATAAATGGTGTCACTCAGCCTGAAGGATAAATAACTGCAGTCAATAGCTATTTTCTTTTTGCCAGACATGTCTGTTTGATTTGCAGTCACGGACAGAAGCTGCACTAAAGGCAGGAGTTAGCAGGCGGAGAGTTCAAACAGATGCTCCCCGACAGCCATTTGTAGGCCGCAGCCTCCAACGTTGCCCTCTGTGCTGCTTCAGCATTACCTTTGGCACTGTGGTGTTTGGAGTCAGATTCATCCCCGTCAGGAAGATGCAATGAAACTTCCTGGACAAACTACTTCAGGATGCTGGGACCAAGGCCATGAGTATATATTAAAAAAACACTAAATACTGCAGAAGCTGGAAGAGGAGGTGAGATGGCAAGGCAGGAGAGCTGGGATTGAAACGGTGACCTTCCCCCATGGGGGAACATTACCTTCCCCCAACGCCACACTGCTGAGCTCCTCCTCCAGTCGTCACTGCTCGGGCGAGCTGCATACCTCCCTGTCCAGAGATACAGTGCAGTGACCAACAGAGAAGCGCTGCACAGGGAAGGGCCTGGCTGTGGGGTGTAACAGGCACACGCCACTTAGCTGCCATCAACAATGTGGTTCAGCTTGCCCCATATGTGCACAACAATTCTAGTTAATAGTGAGAGGATAGAACATCTTTAAGGCTACCAAACTAGCTAGGAGCAGCCGGCCTTCATAGAGGGAGGGGTGACAGGGAGCATAATTTATTGCAAGCGAATTAGCGATTAGACCGGAGTAAAATTAAAGACCATGGTTCAAAATAGTATCATTGTTAAATCAGATAAAACCCGACATACATCGGATAAAGAGTGCCAAAGAATTAAAGTATGGGAGGCCATTAATCCCATCTCATCAGTGCTGGTGTTAGGTCTTCCACTAGGGTCATCAAATGTGATTTGGAAGTCGGAAGTAGTTAATTCGGGTGTTCAAAATAGAAGAGATTCGGGGTACTTCAGACGCGCAACTTTGGTCACAGATTTTCCCCAGATGTGGATCAACTCCAATTCTCCCCATGAATCCAAGGCTCAGTACATGTCAGCTCCTCGCAGATTTATCAGGTCATCGTAGCGTCGTTGTGTTATTCATCTCCCGTGTGTCTCAAGTATCAAGGCTGGAAGAGAGAGAAAAAAAAAGGCGGAATGCAGAATGAGAATTAAATTTCTTTGACCAAACTCTTGCAAATAGGCGCGGTACACCTCCCCTCCTAGTTGTGCCAGCTTCTCGGGAGGGGTACCCCATTCAAGAGGTCACTCCTTCAGGTCTGAGAGTTCAAGATAGTGATGGTCACACAGGAGCATCAGTAAATCTTAGAATATTCTATCCACAACGAGAGATTGTCACTCTCTCCCACATTCAGGGTTTGTTGGCTGCGGTGCAGGTTATCTGCAGAACCCAGCGCAGCAAACTGCCCAGGATTTTTTGATATAACTAACCGAATCAATGACCTCCACCACCTAGACGGACAAGGCCAGCAGTGGGAACAGTAACCTCAAAAAGGTCACACACCATCCTGACTTGGAATTACAATCATTTGTTCCTTCGCTGTCACTGGGTCAAAATCCTGCAACTCGCTCCCTAACAGCACCGGGGGAATACCTCCAGTGGATGAATGGCAGCCGTTTGAGTCAGGTAACCTGGGATGGTTAATAAATGCTCACATCCAGAGAATAATCAGAACAGACCTACTTTCCATGGCACCCAGTGTTCCCAGTACGACAGTCGGTATCGGGTCACATTGTTACGCATCCTCCACGTTTACTCATCAGCCACAGGGTTCGCTTTTGCTTCGCGTCAGTGGCTGGCGCGTAGCGGATACTGTTCATCTTTTCGAAAGCCAGAGACTTCAGCACGCAAGCCCGGCGGTGGGTGAATGTTTCAAAGCTGAATTTGCCGTGGTACGCCCCAAATCCACTCTTACCTGGGAGCAAAAATCAGAAGAAGAACAACAACACGGGCTGGAATATATAGAATGTCAGCGCATCTTCTGTGGTGCCCTAACATCGAAGGTGGAGCCAAGTCCCTTTTAAGACCACAAAGTTTAGTTGTTAAGTCAACACAGGCTCAGGTCAATGAGAGTTTCATTGTATTTTTTGTTGAAAAAGGGTAAAGCTGGATTAGGTTGGAGGACGTTTTGTAACCAAGCTTACAACCAACCCGGAGGATTTCCAGTAATCACTTGGCTGTATCGGATGATGCAGCTCTGAAGGTCCCCCACATCCCTTTCTCCCAAAGTTAGATGGGCTGAATGGCCTTCCTCAGCTGCACTGATTTTGCGAGCAACTCAGTCCACCGTTTTCAGCCCCCATACAGAAGATGCCTTCTGTAACCAGCATGTCCCACAATTGGGGAAAACATCAAGAACTGGAGTGACGGCAGCTCCGACGGCCCGACCAGACTCACTCCCATCATATTTCCAACTAGAGCATTGTTTATGCCCTCTCAACGTTTTAGACAACGAGGAACAAATTTGAGGAACCAGACTGTCTCACATTTGAGAAAAGGTACAACTTTTTGTGCTTTCTCCTCGACTCTGCTGTCACACAACACTGTCCCATTCAAAAGGGCAATGTAAGCAGAGGACATGGCAGGAGAAATGAAAGCCACGGTTGTAATATAGGAAATACCGCAGCCAATTTGCCCACAGCAAGCTCTCCTGAGGGAGAAATATTGACCAGGACACTGGGGGAAAGCTCCTCTGCTCCCTCTAGAATTAGTGTTCCCCCAATCAATGAAAGAACAAGGCTACTCCCGTACCCCCTGCACTCTAACCATGGCTTCCATATAGGCCCCGGTATTCAGCCATATAATTAATGGTGCCTTTTATCCAAGGATCTTTTTCTCCTCTTCCCAATGTGGCTCATTCCATTCGACCCACCCTGCAGGACAGACAGTCATTGTGGACTCACCTACACCCCCAAACGGCAGTGTGTCAACGGTGTAATGGATCATACAGTCATTGACAGTCACACCACCACTGGAGGTCTCTGCTATCATCTTCTTTGTTAACTGCAGAGAGAGAGAGCGAGAGATAAGTCAGCAATTTATAACATTGAACAATCCCATAACACTGGGCCCCCGGATTCCAGATTTCCATTCGGTGAGTAACTCATCTCCGGATTCGCCAAAGACTATTCACGGTCTACAAGGCACAAAGCAGGAGTGTAATGGAACGCTCTCCACTTGCCTGGATGAGTGTAGCTCCAACAACACTCTAGGTGCTCAACATCGGAGGGATTCGGCTGGTTTTCTGGGTACAAATTAAACATGGGGAAGAGTGAGGTTTTCCCAATCCAGGCGTGGGGACAGGAGAGGAGGCTGGCCGAGTTGCCGGTCAAGGTAGTGGGGGCAAGTTTCAGGTATCTGGGCTAGTTACAAAAGAAGGGGGATTTTAAGAGGTGGGATGTGCTCGCGCTGTCGGGGCGGGTGCAGTCTGTGAAGATGGCGGTTCTCCCAAGGTTCTGATTTGTGTTCCAGAACCTCCTGATCTTTATTCCAAAGGCTTTTTTGGGAGGGTTAATGCGCTGATTTGGGGATTGTGTAGGCGGGTAAAGCCCCACGGGTGAAGAAGATGTTGCTAGAGTGGGGACGAGGGGAGGGCAAGCGGTCTCTGCCAAATTTGATGAATTATTAATGGGCAGCAAATATAGCCATGGTAAGGAACTAGGTAGTGGGGGAGGGGTCGGTATGGGAGCGGATAGAGGCAGCATCTTGTAAAGCAGCAAGCTCAGGGGCACTGTTGACGGCACCTCTGCCATTCTCGCCAGCCAGGTACTCCATAGGTCTGTGGGTGGTGGCGGCCCGGAGGGTGTGGGGCTCATGGGTTCGCTCTGGGTGGACTGGACGCGGGGTTCCGAGGGTGGCCATTGAGCGCTTTGGGGACCTATTCATTGGGGGCAGCCTCTCGAGCTTGGTAGAGGAATACGAGCTGCCCAGCAGGAATGGGACTGTGAGGAAGCAGGAGCCGTCCATTCCCGACCTGCCGCACCCAGGGTTGCAGGTCAAGGTGGTGTCAAGAACAGGGGTTGGTGGGGGCAGAGTCTCGAGATCTACAAACAGCTAATGGACTGGGAGGTGCCCCGAGAGAAGTCAAGCGCAAGTGGGATGAGGAGCTGTGAAGGGAGTTGGAGGTCGGGCTGTGTGCGAGGCTCCGCTTTATTCAGTTCACGGTAGTTATATGACGGTGGCCAGGGCGAGTAGGTTTTTTGAGGGGTAGATGATAGGTGTGCGTGATGTGCGGGTGGGCCTGCGAACAGGTGATGCTCACATCCAATGAATGAATACAAAATAGGTGAATCATCCAAAAGATCTAGGAACAGTTAAAACTTTTAAGACTGAGCCACATAGGGCAGCACAGTGGTGCAGTGGGTTAGCCCTGCTGCCTCACAGTGCGGAGGTCCCAGGTTTGATCCTGGCTCACTGTCCGTGTGGAGTTTGCACATTCTCCCAGTGTTTGCGTGGGTTTCACCCCCACAACCCAAAGATGTGCAAAGTAGGTGGATTGGCCGCACTAAATTGCCCCTTAATTGGAAAAAATGAATTGGGTACACTAAATTTAAACTGAGCCACAGAAGGAGAGATTAGGACAAGCGACCAAAATATTAGTCGTGGACATAAGTTTTAAATAGCATAGCAAGAGGTTCGGCGGGGGGGGGGGGGTTCCTTCACAGAGAGTTCCTTATCTTAGCTGAACTGCTGTAGCACCAGGCCGAGACCAGGTAACTCATCACAGCCGCAGGATTAATCCTAGAGCCTTTTCCTGATCGGACTGTGTTGGCCACTCACTGGATTAATTAGCTTCTCCACTCCCTGGTGCACACACCGTGACAACCGTTAGTTCAAAGAAAGCACTGGAACCAATATACGTCAAATTGTAAAACGGAAGATAGGGGCCAGAGAGTTCAAAGTCTTGGAGACCAACCAACGAAACACAAAGCAGCCACAGAGGCTGCAATCCTCACCTTCTTGTCCCGAGAGAAGATGTAGAGAGCCAGAGGCTTGTCCCGCTTGTTGATGAAGCCAATGGCCTCGTCGGCACTCGCGACCGTGACTATCGGCAGCAATGGCCCAAAGATCTCCTCCTGCATAATCTTGGAGTTGGGATCCACATCGGTCACGATTGTGGGAGCTGAGCAAATATTAACAAGAAGCTCGATTTAGCAATGGGGAAAGGACCATTGATCAACAGAAAAACAACATCACGGATATTCAGGCTGAAGTGCTTCTCAGGCACATCTGTTCCCGGGCTCCCACCAACTCCCCCTGGGTACAGCCAGCGGTTCAGGAACACCCCTCACTTCTCTACAGAAGGAGCTTCTCTCCAGTCAGTGGACTTCATCCAAGGGTCTTAAAATAAATAACTAGTGAGATAGTTAATCCATTGCTTTTAATTTTCCAAAACTGCCTAGATTCGGGGAAGATCCAATTAGACTGGAAGATAGCAAATGTAGCTCCATTATTCAAAAAAAAGGGGGAGCGACAGTAAACCAGAAACTACAGGCCAGTTAGCGTAACCCCATCTGTCAGAGGGTAAATGTTAGAAGCCGTTATAGCAGGGCACTTGGGTAAGCTTACGGTAATCAGGCAGAGTCAACATGGTTTTGTGAAAGCAAAATAATGTTTAACCAACTCAAGAGTTTTTTTTTGAGGAGGAAGTAATATGTGCAGTGGATAAAGAGGAACCAGTAGATATACTGTACTTAGATTTCCAGAGGGCATTTGATAAAGTGCCACATCAAAGCTCATGGTAGAAGGGCTAACATCTTGGCATGGATAGAAGATTGGCTGATGAACAGGAAGCAGACAGTAGGCATAAATGGCTCGTAGTCAGCTTGGCAAGATGTTATAAGTGGTGCGTCATAGGGATCAGTGCTGGGAGCTCAGCTGTTTACAATTTATATAAATGACTTGGAGGAAAGGATTAAAGGGACGGTTGCCAAATTTGCTGATGACACAAAAGGTAGGTAGGAAATGTTGTGAAGAGGACTAAGGGGGCTACAAAAAGATAAAACTAGGTTAAGTGAGTGGACAGCAGGCGGCAGGGGCAGGCGGGATATAAGTTTGAGGATACTATCAGATTACCCATGGTCAGGCAGCACGGTGGCCTAGTGGTTAGCACAACCGCCTCACGGCGCTGAGGTCCAAGGTTCGATCCCGGCTCTGGGTCACTGTCCGTGTGGAGTTTGCACGTTCTCCCCGTGTCTGCGTGGGTTTCGCCCCCACAACCCAAAAATGTGCAGAGTAGGTGGATTGGCCACGTTAAATTGCCCCTTAATTGGAAAAAATAATTGGCTAATCTAAATTTATAAAAAAAAAGAAAAAAAAAGATTACCCATGGTCTTGATAAATGGCAGAACAGGCTCGAGGGGCTGAATGGCCTACTCCTGCTCATTGTTCCTTTCTTCGTATGCCTTCCCATGTCAGAATACTCAGGACTGAGACATTAGCCATATTCTTTGCCACCATATTCATGGAGAAGCCACCAATATAAGTAGAGGGAATAACACATGAGCGTGAAGGGGAGGTTAAAGTTCAGCTTGGCATCAAAGCCAGGTCAGCCTGACTTTAGTTCACAAACACACTATAAATAGAGGAAAGGTCGGGATGGGTAAACTCACAGTCTGACCCACTTACCTCACTGATGCTGGGGCGGAGGGCTAGGGGTGGAGAGGGAGAAAAGAAAGCCAGACCTACGGAGATGGCAGCTCTTCAGAGAGGCACAAGTGATGCAGCTCCAGGGTCTCAGGGTGAGGGGGGTAATCCCTCAAATCAACATCAGAAAAGTTTTTTAAAAAGTTAAATTAAAAAAAAAACTTTACTCCTGCTCCCAATTCATATGTCCATATTAGAACATACAGTGCAGAAGGAGGCCATTTGGCCCATCAAGTCTGCACCAACCCACTTAAGCTCTCACTTCCACCCTATCCCAGTAACCCAATAACCCCTCCTAACTTTTTTGGTCACTAAGGGCAATTTATCACGGCCAATCCATCTAACCTGCACATGTTTGGACTGTGGGAGGAAACCGGAGCACCCGGAGGAAACCCACGCAGACGCGGGGAGAATGTGTAGACTCCGCACAGTGACCCAGCGGGGAATCAAACCTGGGTCCCTGGTGCTGTGAAGCCACAGTGCTATCCACTTGTGCTACCGTGCTGCCCCATATTAAGTGGTCTTTGTGGGGGCTGAGAGTGTACAAATTAGCTGCCACGTTTCCCACATTACAACAGTGACAAAACTTCAAAATAAAATAGAGCAAAATTTCAAAATTCACCAGTGATACCAAACATGGAGCAGAGGGAGTGAGAATGTTGACTGCAACATGATACAGGTGGGCTGACAGAATGGGCAGACAAGTGGCAGATGGTAATTTAAAACTAAGAAGTGGGAGGGGAGGCATTTTGTTTTTGCAAAAATAAGATAGAGAGGCACAATATGGACTCAATAGCAGAGTGTACAGTAACAAAAGGGGCTTCGGGGTTCAGATGCACTGTGGCATGACATATTGAGAGCAATTAGCAAAACTTTTCACGTTAGGGGTTGTAATTAAAGGTATTGATTACAAAGGCAGGGAGGTTATGCTGAACATTTGTGGAGCACAGGATAGGCCTCGACTAGATTCTGGTGTCCAGTTCCGGTCACCACCCTTTTAGGAAGGGTGCAAGGGTCGAGGGAGGGTGTGGGCAAGATTTTCCAGAAAGGGTCCAGGGATTAATTACAGCTGAAAGCTGGACGGGCACCTGAAGGAAATAAATCTGCAGGGCTATAGGGATAGAGTGGGGGAAAAAGGAACGGACTGGATGGATCCATGGGAAGCCAGCATAGAACAAAGAAAATTACAGCACAGGAACAGGCCCTTCGGCCCTCCCAGCCTGTGCCAATCCAGATCCTTTATCTAAACCAGTCACCTATTTTCCAAGGATCTACTTCCCTCTGGTTCCCGCCCATTCACATATCTGTCTAGATACCTCTTAAATGATGCTATCGTGCCCGCCTCTACTACCTCCGCTGGCAAAGCGTTCCAGGCACCCATCACCCTCTGCGTAAAAAACTTTCCACGCACATCTCCCTTAAACTTTCCCACTCTCATCTTGAAATCGTGACCCCTTGTAATTGACACCCCCACTCTTGGGAAAAGCTTGTTGCTATCCACCCTGTCTATACCTCTCAATTTTGTAGACCTCAATCAAGTCCCCCCCTCAACCTCCGTCTTTCCAACGAAAACAATCCTAATCCACTCAACCTTTCCTCATAGCTAGCACCCTCCATACCAGGCAACATCCTGGTGAACCTCCTCTGCACCCTCTCTAAAGCATCCACATCCCTCTGATAATGTGGCGACCAGAACTGCACGCAGTATTCCAAATGTGGCCTAACCAAAGCCCTATACAATTGTAACATGACCTGCCGACTCTTGTACTCAATACCCCATCCGATGAAGGCAAGCATGCTGTATGCCTTCGTGACCACTCTATTGACCTACGTTGCCACCTTCAGGTTACAATGGACCTGAACTCCCAGATCTCTCTGTACATCAATTTTCCCCAGGTCTCTTCCATTGACCGTATAGTCCGCTCTTGAATTGGATCTTCCAAAATGCATCACCTCACATTTGCCTGGATTGAACTCCATCTGCCATTTCTCTGCCCAACTCTCCAATCTATCTATATTTTGCTGTATTCTCCGACAGTGCCCCTCGCTATCTGCAACTCCACCAATCTTAGTATCATCTGCAAACTTGCTAATCAGATCACCTATACCTTTGTCCAGATCATTTATAGGCTAGATAGGCTGAATAGAAGGTCTCCTTCTGTGCGGTTAGTGTCTACGAATTCATTGGCTGTACCGCATTTGGGCTGTCTGGCAGCTGCAAAATGTGCTCTCCAAATACATTTTTTTAAAAAAAAAACAAGAAAAGGGGAAAGTTATGAAGTGTCATCTCTGCTCCAGAAGATAATATTAACCCAGACTGCCTCATGCTGATATTGATGTAAAGGTCACCGTGCAGTTGGGTTAATGGTTACACTTCACCTCCCACAGCCTATACCAGTACCTATGTAAAGATCCTCTTCATTATTTTGGCCACCATACGCCACTTTCGCTCCTTCCAGCAAGGACATCAGTCTCTTAAAATGCCGCTGATTGACGATACGTCCATAGTCCGGGGATTTCTGGGGATCAGCGCCATAGAATTCCTGGAATAGATGGAGCCAGGAACGGTCAGACAGGGAACACTCCGATGGCCATCCTGATGCTACAATATGAGGGGGACAACGTCTAATTGAGAGGACCAGTAATAAAGGAGCGAGACACGGGAGGGCAGCAAAGGATGGGCAGAAGTACAGGCCTTCATCAAAATTAACCCATTGTCAAAATGACATTAATGGTGAGCACACACCATTGTGGGTTTTGTACAAAGTTCTTCCATCCCTCTCAGCATTTTTACAATTTGAATTCCACAAACAAATTCTGGGAATTAGATTGAACAAACAGGGATCAGGAGGATGAAACTGTTGGTTTGTTGTAAAACTCCGATGGGTTCACCAACGTGCTTCACGGGAAGGAAAAATGGACTGCTCCTGGTAGGGGCACTGCCAAAAGATAACAAAGAACAATGGAAACTTATGAATATCAAATCAAAACGTGAAAAGAGGGAGTCAATAAAGAAATCCAAACCCTGCGGTGGCCACTGGGCAGGGAAGACCTCAAGGGTACCCGTAGGCACCGCATTCACCCTCTCCAGCGACACTCAGCCGCAAACATAGCTGCGGAAGGGGGAACGGTCCACTCGGCTGCCTGAACCTGTTAATTGGTTACCATATGACTCTTGAGAGAGAGAGCAAAGGAGAGAGAGAGAGAGATAGAGAGAGCAAAGGAGAGAGAGAGAGCAAAGGAGAGAGAGAGAGCGAGAGCGCGAGCGAGAGAGCAGAGAAAGAAAAGAGAGAGATAGAGCGCGAGAGGAAGAAAAGAGAGAGAGCACGAGAGAAAGAAAAGAGAGAGAGAGCGCGAGAGAAAAAAGGAGAGAAAAGAGAGAGAGAAAGAAAAGGAGGAGAGCGCGCGAGAAGAGAGAGAGAGAAAAAAGAGAGAGAGGAGAGAGAAAAAAGAGAGAGAGGAGAGAGAAAAAAGAGAGAGAGGAG